>NC_051181.1:170882584-171195917 GCF_013339695.2 Rhipicephalus sanguineus | reverse complement strand
GGGCTTCCCCGGTGGTGCTCGTCAAAAAGAAGGATGGCAGCTGGCGCTTTTGTGTCGACTATCGCAATTTAAACAAAGTAACTCATAAAGATGTCTACCCTTTGCCTCGAATCGATGACGCCCTCGATTGCCTCCATGGTGCTCAATACTTTTCATCTATCGACCTTCGGTCCGGCTATTGGCAAATTTCCGTCGACCACATGGACCGCGAAAAAACTGCTTTAGTTAGCCTGATGGTCCTACCAGTTCAAGGTCATGCTGTTCGGTTTATGTAATGCCCCGGGAACTTTCGAACGCATGATGGACTCCTTTCTCCGACGATATAAGTGGTCTGTCTGCTTACGTTACTTAGACGATGTCATCGTCTATTCACCTACGTTTGACAGCCATCTCAAGCGTCTGTCGGCCGTTCTGGATGTCTTTCGAAAAGCCGCTCTCCAGCTGAATTCTGCAAAATGCCGATTCTGACGGCGCCAAATCACTATACTCGGTCACCTTGTGAGTGCTGCCGGTGTTCAACCGGATGCAGATAAGGTGCGAGCAGTACAAGAATTTCCTGTCCCATGCTCAACCAAGGACGTCCGAAGTTTTGTAGGATTATGTTCCTATTTTCGTCGATTCGTCCGCAACTTCGCCGACATCGCCCGACCGCTTACTGATCTCTTAAAACAGGACGTTCCCTTCACGTGGGGCGTCGAGCAAGCAGACTCCTTTTCTGCCCTTATTCATCTGCTAACTACGCCACCAATACTCGCCCATTTCGACCCAGCATCGCATACAGAGCTCCAGACCAATGCCAGTGGCCATGGAATTGGGGCGGTTCTCGGCCAACGACAGCACGGCACGGATCGAGTAATTGCTTACGCCAGTCGTCTTCTTTCGCCCGCCGAACGGAAGTTCTCCATCACTGAGCGTGAATGCCTAGCCTTAGTGTGGGCAGTGACCAAGTTCAGGCCCCACCTGTATGGCCGAACTTTTTCCGTAGTCACAGACCATCACGCTCTCTGCTGGCTCTCATCACTAAAAGACCCATCTGGACGTCTCGGTCGCTGGGCCCTACGTCTGCAGGAGTACTCGTTCGTGGTCCACTACAAGTCGGGACGACTGCACACAGACGCAGACTGTTTGTCACGTCATCTGGTTGAAGTGCCCGACGTCCCTGACCTTGAATCAGACCCCTGCGTGCTCTCCATCCGCGCTTTGGTTGATATCTCCACCGAACAACGACGGGACCCATCGTTGCTCTCCATCATCGACCGTCTAACCTCCGCTTCACGAGACCCTTCCGTGCGCCTGTTCGAGTTGCATGACAACATTCTGTACCGTCGCAGCTTCAACACCGATGGCCCGGAGCTAGTTCTTGTGCTACCCCAACATCTACGTACCTGTGTTCTCAAACAACTCCACGACGTACCGACAGCCGGTCACCTTGGTGTCTCTCGTACCTACGATCGCGTGCGGCATCGCGTTTTCTGGCCCGGCCTGTACCGTTCTGTGGTCCGCTACGTCGCTGCTTGTGACCGCTGCCAACGCCGCAAGCGGCCTTCTGCGCTGCCTTGCGGTCTTCTACAACCCATCGACATACCTGCGGAACCATTCTTCCGTGTTGGCCTTGACCTGCTGGGCCCTTTTCCTACGCCCACTTCGGGAAATAAATGGGTTGCAGTTGCCACAGATTACGCCACACGCTTTGCCATCACACGAGCATTGCCAACAAGTTGCTCCACTGACGTCGCTGACTTTCTCTTGTATGAAGTCATTCTTTGTCATGGTGCCCCCCGGCAGCTGCTTACCGATCGAGGGCGGTACTTCCTGTCACGTGTTGTGGATGACATCTTGCGTGCCTGCTCCACTGAGCACAAGCTTACCACCGCTTATCATCCATAGACGAATGGATTGACCGAGCGTCTGAACCGAACTCTGACTCAGATGCTGTCAATGTACGTCTCCCCTGATCACCGTGACTGGGACAGAGCACTCCCATTTGTCACCTTTGCGTACAACTCTTCACGACACCGCTGCTTATTCACCGTTTTATTTGCTATTTGGCCGACATCCAGCGTTACCTTTGGACACGCTCCTCCCTTCAGTTGCACCCTTGTCTACAAAGTACGCCAGCGATATCGTTGCTCGAGCCCATGCAGCTCGACAGCTTGCCCATGACCGATATCCTTGTCGCAAGCACACCAAAAAGACCGTTATGACAGTCGCCACCGAGATGTTCACTTCCCGCCGGGATCTCCGGTCCTCCTCTGGACACCACACCGAGAGGTCGGCTTATCAGAAAAGCTTCTTCCCCGTTACCACGGCCCCTATAAAGTGTTACGACAACTCGGTGACGTGAATTATGAGGTCGCACCCCTGGACACTGCCTCTTTGACCTCCTCACACAAGGACACTGTGCATGTTTCTAGACTGAAACCATATTGCCCTCCTAGTCCCTCGCTGTCATACCAAGCGCCGTGACGGCGCTTCGGCCGCGGGAGAGTGATGTCACGGTGCGTCATGGACATGAGCTAGCGCGGTGCTCTCCGAAGATGAAGACGACAAGTGAGCGAGAAGCGCTTGCGCGTGGGGTTTCTCAGCCATCTTGTTTGGCTGCCATTTCACTTGTGTAAATATCCATTAAACCGTCACCTCGCCTCCGTCACAATATGTTACAAGTCTCTAAAAAATCCACGGTACGTTTATGTATTATGTGCTCTAATAATTTGCAGGTGTTAGAGGTTAAAGATATCAGTCAGTAGTTCTTTATAACTGTTTGACACCGCTTTAATGAAGTGGTATCACTCGGGCTGTTCTCCAGTCATTCGGGAGTTGGCCTTCATCTAAGCCTAAACTCTCTGAGGGCCAATGACATGCATGTATTAAAAACATGGAAAACTAATATGCCAGATTAGTATGTTACTAGTATGCCTAGGAATGAAGGAAAGATTACTTTTAAGGGCTCGTTTTTCTTTGCTATACACAATATTAATGAGAACTAACAGACAGCAATGCCAAGGAAAGTATAGGGGGTGTTATTTGTAGTAATTAGAATATAAATGTGAGGAAAGTAAAGTGGACAAAAAGATAACTTGCCGCCGGCAGGGACCAAACCAGCGACCTTCGAATAAAGTGTCCGATGCTCTACCACTGAGCTACGGCGGCGGTCATCTCCCCGTCCACGTTATAGGGTATATATGTGGATTAAACTTAGGAGTGTTAGTCAGCGCCAGTCGCAGCCATGGTGGCGAGCGTGGAACACTCTTTTTTTCTGCCTATTTTGGCGTCACGTAGCACGTGATCTACTTATGAGCAGGCAGCTGACCAATAATCCCTCGCATACTACCTGAACGCATCATGTCTGCCAGTACGAGACCCTCGCTATGAATGAAGGAAAGATTACTTTTAAGGGCTCGTTTTTCTTTGTTATACACAATATTAATGAGAACTAACAGACAGCAATGCCAAGGAAAGTATAGGGGGTGTTATTTGTAGTAATTAGAATATAAATGTGAAGAAAGTAAAGTGGGCGAAAAGATAACTTGTCGCCGGCAGGGACTGAACCTACGACCTTCAAATTACGCGTCGGATGCTCTACCACTGAGCTACGGCGGCTCCGCGTCCACTTTATAGGGTCTCCCCTATCTCCCTATAGGGAACCAGCGCTGGAGTTTCCGCGGCGTGGGCAGTGCCGCCCTGGCGGTCAGAGCGCATACTCCAGCCGCTCCCGCGGACGAGAGTGGCGACTGTTTGAGGCGATGCGGGCGCGTATCGCCGAAACAAAACTAAAGGACGCTGGCGGTACTGTTGCGCATTCAAGTGCCACAATACGTAGAAATGAGGGAGGATGTATTCTTCTATAATTTTCTTCTAAAACATATGAATAGGAACGGATGCGGCGTTGCATCCCGGCAGTCAGGCGAGCACAGTATGTTCTGCTCTTGTTCTCCTGTCTGGTGGCGTTGGGCTGGTTTCTAAACCGAATTGCGCGTGTCTGCTTGATTTATTCAATAGTTAGGGCCACCAGTGGAAACCGGGGCCAATGAGCAGAATTTAATCGGCGTTTTTTTGTAAATAAAACATACATGTATTATGCAGCATGCGCCATATGTAACAATCTTTTCATCTGACCACCACCAAGCTCCTTCTGATGCCACCGCGTGCAGTGAATATGATACGATAGGCAGGTAGTCTACATTGTTTGCAAAGAGTTACGCAGAAGGAAAGCTGTCTGTCTACGAGATGCGTACGGGGGCACGTTTGCCGAAGCCGCTGAACTGTTATGAGAAATACGCACGCGATGGATGCCTCCGTTGAACTTCACTTGTGCTACAGACAGAGTTGTCACAAACAAAGCAGCGGACTACTCGAAGCTTAGCTTTCTGTAGTCAGCCGATGCGGTAAAGCTTCTTTTTGCATTGGCTGCCGCGGCGAAGTGATGTCGCAATTTATGCCTCGCTAGAAGAGGGTCAAATGTCTTGGATTTTTACTCCCGTTTATTTCGCCTAACGTACTGTGTTAGTTTTTTTCGCTTGCCGGTGTCTGCTTACAATAAACGTGTTTGATCAACATCGACAATTGCTGGCGTTTTACGTGCCAAACAAGGTATGATTATGAGGCACGCCGTAGTGTGGGAATCAGGATTAATTTTGACCGCTTGGGGTTCTTAATGTGCACATAATCTAAGTACGCGGGTGTTCTTTGTATTTCAACCCCATCGAAATGCGGCCACCGGGGCCAGGAATCTGTCCCGCGCCCTCGAGCATAACAGCGCAACACCATACATGCTATGCTAGCACAGTGGTTTGCTTGATCAACGTCCGCGTGCATACATACCGCAGGCTGGGCATACATACCACGACAGAAAAACGTTGACGCAGCTACCCCTTGCCTCTTCTTTTTACTGCAGTAGAGGGCAGCTGGTATCGACGCAGCACGTACTTATCAATGGAGGCTTGTGAGCCTGCACTAGCTTGGCACAAATCCCAGGACGCAACCAAAAAAAAACCCGCATTTCCCCGAAGGGGAGGATGAGGAAGTGCGAAGCACGGGGTGATGTTACGAGGGGGCGCGCGCGACTAAACTGCAGAGCCGAGCGAAGGAGACGGCAGCGAGAGAGCACGCGCCAGCCGACCCACGGAGGTCTGGCCGTTTTTAAGTGCAAAGCACTTTTACTGATGATGATGATCTGTCTTCCGAACTCGTTCCAAAGAACCCGCAACGCGTTCAACTTGTTGGCGGCGTTGCGCACGCCCGAGATGGGGCTCAGGTTGTTGTCGAACCACAGTCGATCGCACACCGCGCAGCTATATCCGAAGCTGCGGTCCAGGAAGTCTCGCTTGAAGCGCGCGTCCGGCCGATCGAATTCGAGGGCCCGCGCTCGCTCACGCATCGCGCGTCCCCGCGCCAGATCGGCTTCGGGGTGCTCGGCTCGCTTCGCACGCTTTCGTTCGGCGTCTCGCCGCCGGCCTTCATCACCACAGGCAATGCGCGGGGCGCAGGCGCAGCCACGGAGCGGAGGGCGGAGCGCGCGCAGTCACGTGGGGCGTGACGTCGCTGCGCCGTTGCTACAGACGATCCTCTCCGCTCCTCGCGCTGTTGCTATGGGACGGCGGATTCAGGGTCGCTTATAAAGTGCATTCGCACTTAAATGGTGACGACGGAGTCGCCACCACGGCACAGCACTGTTTCTTCGACGCCGTATGCACAGACGTAGTTTGCTTTGCAGGACTTCTCTCCGTTTTCCAGTGCTTCCCTGACGAAGTAGCGTTCAGAAAAAGGTATTTTTTTTCTAAACCATAGAACCGTATTACTGGCGCAATAGCTGCTCGAGCTGTTCGCGCCAAAATGAAGCACGGGAACGGCGCACGCGCGTGCGCTCACCGCGGTACAGTGCGGCCGGTCGTCTGAGCGCGAGCGGCATGGCCTCCGAGATTAGCCGGCGGCGCGGAGGCCATGCGAGCGGCTGAGTTATGTCGCGACTCCCCGTCAGGCGCCCTTTTTCGGCGCGCCACCTATCCAGCGCTGGTCTCCACTCCCTATAGGCTCTCCCCATCTCCCTGTCATCTTTATATAGTAGATCACGTGCTACGTGACACCAAAATAGGCAGAAAAAAAGTGTTCCACACTCGCCGCCATGGCTGCGACTGGCGCTGACTAACACTCCTAAGTTTAATCCACATATATACCCTATAAAGTGGACTGGGAGATGAGCGCCGCCGTAACTCAGTGGTAGAGCATCGGACGCGTTATTCGGAAGGTCGCAGGTTCGGTCCCTGCCGGCGGCAAGTTATCTTTTCGTCCACTTTACTTTCTTCACATTTATATTCTAATTACTACAAATAACACCCCCTATACTTTCCTTGGCATTGCTGTCTGTAAGTTCTCATTAATATTGTGTATAACAAAGAAAAACGAGCCGTCTCCTAGGCGGGGCCATAGGCCCGTCCCAACAACTCGCAGGACTCGGAATAAAGTTATTTCCTCCTCCCTTGAAAGTAATCTTTCCTTCATTCATAGCGAGGGTCTCGTTCTGGCAGACATGATGCCTTCAGGTAGTATGTGAGGGATTATTGGTCAGCTGCCTGCTCGTAAGTAGATAACGTGCTACGTGACGCCAAAATAGGCAGAAAAAAAGAGCGTTCCACACTCGCCGCCATGGCTGCGACTGGCGCTGACTAACACTCCTAAGTTTAATCCACATATACAGTAGAACCTCGTTGATACGTTTCCGCTTAGTACGATTTCCCGTCTCCTATGCTCGAAATCGCGAAAATTAAAAATAACCCAATACAGTTGTGTGTAATATGTTCCGGGTAATACGTTCCCGGAAAATACGATTATTCGGCAGCAACGTTCAGCACCGCGGAAAACTGTGGTCGTATGATAAGTTTTGTACTCAGAAACTCATTCAGGTGTGCAAAAAGGGGCCTCTCGTGTACTTGTGAAGCGCGAAGTAGCAGACAGCCACTGCGTGGCGACGGCAGCTTCTCCGCTGTGCCTTTCGCCCCTCCGCGCTTTCTCTGCTTTGCACAATTGTCCCCTCCACGTCTTCTCCGAATTGCTCGATCGCCGCTCTCTGTCAACCACACACCGACCCGAAGGCAGGCAGCGACGCTGGCCGTCAAAATCTTCAAACGGCTTGCTGCGGAAACGCACATGCCGCTGCCGCATCGCCACCGCTGCAGAACACGCCGTGGCCCGTAACCATAGCAACCCCGCCATTGTGCCTAGTCAATATGGCCGATAATATCCCCCACACTTTTCTCCCGGAGCGCATTCGTTTTTGGGTTGCTCCGCCCGGCGCAATTCCAGTCGGCGTTCGTATTTCTCTGGCTGACCCTACCAGCGCGTCGTCAGAAGCTGCCAGAAAAGATTTGTTCTGGAAGATATCTGGGAGGTTTCTGGTTATCAGACGCCAAAACGAGACGATGTGCGCTCGCCGCCATCTTTTTGAGGACTTGACAGATCGCAGTGCGGGCGCTTGGGGACTTTACCTTCGGCTGCCTTTACGCCGGGCGTTATCTTTTAAAGCCCGCTCCGCCGTTCAAGATGGTGCGATTACGAGCGGCGGCGAACATATCAGCGTATGTCTCAAGACAAAACGCAAACTGATCAGCGCAAATGTGCGACGTAGTGTGCAATAGCCGCGAGCAGCTGTTGCTTTCGGGGACGCTTATCACTTTCACGAGATTTCGCATATCGTGCTGTACCGCGATTGTTACGTGCACTGTGAAGAGTTGAGCTTGTTAAGGGGAGACCCTGCTTCTGAAATGTGTTTCTTGTTTTTGAGCGTATCATTATGAAACTTTCACAGCCTATGTATTTTTATGTGCTGATTTCAAACATGCAATTATTGTTCTAATACAATATGTAGTTTTGAAACTATTGAATAGTTTTTGTATTGTTAGGAGCAGGCTTTATTTCTAAACTGTGAGAGTTATCAAGCAAATCAGCCTATCACAATAACCTGGAATCAATGCTGTATGCAATAAGACAAGAATGGATGTTCTAGGCCCATTTGAACAAAAGTTATGGTATGTTGAACATTCCCAGCTTGATCCCAGTTTGACCGAGCTCGACATCGCTGACTTGCCGAGTGTTCAACGTACTATAACTTTTGTTCAATTGGGCCTAGAACATCCATTCTTATTTTATTGCAAACAGTTTTCATTCCAGCTTATTGTGATATGCTGATTTGCTTTATAACTCTTACAATTTATAAATAAATCTTGCTCCCAACATTATACATGAAATATTTGATATTTTGAAAACAGCATAGTGTACTAGAAAAATAATTGCATATTTGAAATCAGGACATAAAAATACATAAGCTGTGAAAGTTTCATAAAAATGTACTCAAAAACAAAGAAACATGTCTCCGAAGCAGGGTCCGCCCTTAAGCCTTTAGCGGGGTGGCAGTTTTCTTCACGGACGGGGCGAGTCGCGCGTGATCTTGCGAACGTACGTGATCGTATCTCAAATGCTTATGCTCGAGAATATAACTTCCACTCTTCGGCAAACCTAGCCCCATATTTCCAAGCGGCAATGCAGAAAGAACCGACGCTCAAGCGGCGCAAAGTTTCGTCTGCTGACACGGCGGTAGCGTTTCTTTACGTTTACACTGGTTGTCCCAGAGTTCGATTTTGCAATATTCGGGTTGTCTCATGATTTCAATACACGTGACCACGACGTTATTTTCGGTCAGGACCGGAACTAGCTGGCTGACCAATGGCAGCCAGCAAGATGCCAGGAGTTCGAAAATCGAAGCATCCCTCCATGTTTTTTTTGAGAAATAAATGTTTTTTGCCCTTGCACCTCAATATGAGCTTGTCAGCCTCAATTTTTACTGGATTCGGATCGTACGTTTATTTTCCGCGTTTTTTTCGGAAACGTATCAACGAGGTTATACTGTATACCCTATAAAGTGGACGGGGAGATGACCGCCACCGTAGCTCAGTGGTAGAGCATCGGACGCGTTATTCGAAGGTCGCAGGTTCGGTCCCTGCCGGCGGCAAATTATCTTTTCGTCCACTTTACTTTCTTCACATTTATATTCTAATTACTACAAATAACACCCCCTATACTTTTCTTGGCATTGCTGTCTGTTAGTTCTCATTAATATTGTGTATAACAAAGAAAAACGAGCCCTTAAAAGTAATCTTTCCTTCATTCATAGCGAGGGTCTCGTTCTGGCAGACATGATGCCTTCAGGTAGTATGCGAGGGATTATTGGTCAGCTGTCTGCTCGTAAGTAGATCACGTGCTATGTGACGCCAATATAGGCAGAAAAAAAGAGTGCTCCACACTCGCCGCCATGGCTGCGACTGGCGCTGACTAACACTCCTGTTTAATCCGCATATATACCCTATAAAGTGGACGGGGAGATGAGCGCCGCCGTAGCTCAGCGGTAGAGCATCGGACGCGTTATTCGAAGGTCGCAGGTTCGGTCCCTGCCGGCGGCAAGTTATCTTTTTGTCCACTTTACTTTCTTCACATTTATATTCTAATTACTACAAATAACACCCCCTATACTTTTCTTGGCATTGCTGTCTGTTAGTTCTCATTAATATTGTGTATAACAAAGAAAAACGAGCCCTTAAAAGTAATCTTTCCTTCATTCATAGCGAGGGTCTCGTTCTGGCAGACATGATGCCTTCAGGTAGTATGCGAGGGATTTTTGGTCAGCTGCCTGCTCGTAAGTAGATCACGTGCTATGTGACGCCAAAATAGGCAGAAAAAAAGAGTGTTCCACACTCGCCGCCATGGCTGCGACTGGCGCTGACTAACACTCCTGTTTAATCCACATATATACCCTATAAAGTGGACGGGGAGATGAGCGCCGCCGTAGCTCAGTGGTAGAGCATCGGACGCGTTATTCGAAGGTCGCAGGTTCGATCACTGCCGGCGGCAAGTTATCTTTTTGTCCACTTTACTTTCTTCACATTTATATTCTAATTACTACAAATAACACCCCCTATACTTTTCTTGGCATTGCTGTCTGTTAGTTCTCATTAATATTGTGTATAACAAAGAAAAACGAGCCCTTAAAAGTAATCTTTCCTTCATTCATAGCGAGGGTCTCGTTCTGGCAGACATGATGCCTTCAGGTAGTATGCGAGGGATTATTGGTCAGCTGTCTGCTCGTAAGTATATCACGTGCTATGTGACGCCAATATAGGCAGAAAAAAAGAGTGCTCCACACTCGCCGCCATGGCTGCGACTGGCGCTGACTAACACTCCTGTTTAATCCACATATATACCCTATAAAGTGGACGGGGAGATGAGCGCCGCCGTAGCTCAGCGGTAGAGCATCGGACGCGTTATTCGAAGGTCGCAGGTTCGGTCCCTGCCGGCGGCAAGTTATCTTTTCGTCCACTTTACTTTCTTCACATTTATATTCTAATTACTACAAATAACACCCCCTATACTTTTCTTGGCATTGCTGTCTGTTAGTTCTCATTAATATTGTGTATAACAAAGAAAAACGAGCCCTTAAAAGTAATCTTTCCTTCATTCATAGCGAGGGTCTCGTTCTGGCAGACATGATGCCTTCAGGTAGTATGCGAGGGATTATTGGTCAGCTGTCTGCTCGTAAGTAGATCACGTGCTATGTGACGCCAATATAGGCAGAAAAAAAGAGTGCTCCACACTCGCCGCCATGGCTGCGACTGGCGCTGACTAACACTCCTGTTTAATCCACATATATACCCTATAAAGTGGACGGGGAGATGAGCGCCGCCGTAGCTCAGTGGTAGAGCATCGGACGCGTTATTCGAAGGTCGCAGGTTCGGTCACTGCCGGCGGCAAGTTATCTTTTTGTCCACTTTACTTCCTTCACATTTATATTCTAATTACTACAAATAACACCCCCTATACTTTTCTTGGCATTGCTGTCTGTTAGTTCTCATTAATATTGTGTATAACAAAGAAAAACGAGCCCTTAAAAGTAATCTTTCCTTTATTCATAGCGAGGGTCTCGTTCTGGCAGACATGATGCCTTCAGGTAGTATGCGAGGGATTATTGGTCAGCTGTCTGCTCGTAAGTAGATCACGTGCTATGTGACGCCAATATAGGCAGAAAAAAAGAGTGCTCCACACTCGCCGCCATGGCTGCGACTGGCGCTGACTAACACTCCTGTTTAATCCACATATATACCCTATAAAGTGGACGGGGAGATGAGCGCCGCCGTAGCTCAGCGGTAGAGCATCGGACGCGTTATTCGAAGGTCGCAGGTTCGGTCCCTGCCGGCGGCAAGTTATCTTTTTGTCCACTTTACTTTCTTCACATTTATATTCTAATTACTACAAATAACACCCCCTATACTTTTCTTGGCATTGCTGTCTGTTAGTTCTCATTAATATTGTGTATAACAAAGAAAAACGAGCCCTTAAAAGTAATCTTTCCTTCATTCATAGCGAGGGTCTCGTTCTGGCAGACATGATGCCTTCAGGTAGTATGCGAGGGATTATTGGTCAGCTGTCTGCTCGTAAGTAGATCACGTGCTATGTGACGCCAATATAGGCAGAAAAAAAGAGTGCTCCACACTCGCCGCCATGGCTGCGACTGGCGCTGACTAACACTCCTGTTTAATCCACATATATACCCTATAAAGTGGACGGGGAGATGAGCGCCGCCGTAGCTCAGTGGTAGAGCATCGGACGCGTTATTCGAAGGTCGCAGGTTCGGTCACTGCCGGCGGCAAGTTATCTTTTTGTCCACTTTACTTCCTTCACATTTATATTCTAATTACTACAAATAACACCCCCTATACTTTTCTTGGCATTGCTGTCTGTTAGTTCTCATTAATATTGTGTATAACAAAGAAAAACGAGCCCTTAAAAGTAATCTTTCCTTCATTCATAGCGAGGGTCTCGTTCTGGCAGACATGATGCCTTCAGGTAGTATGCGAGGGATTATTGGTCAGCTGTCTGCTCGTAAGTAGATCACGTGCTATGTGACGCCAATATAGGCAGAAAAAAAGAGTGCTCCACACTCGCCGCCATGGCTGCGACTGGCGCTGACTAACACTCCTGTTTAATCCACATATATACCCTATAAAGTGGACGGGGAGATGAGCGCCGCCGTAGCTCAGCGGTAGAGCATCGGACGCGTTATTCGAAGGTCGCAGGTTCGGTCCCTGCCGGCGGCAAGTTATCTTTTTGTCCACTTTACTTTCTTCACATTTATATTCTAATTACTACAAATAACACCCCCTATACTTTTCTTGGCATTGCTGTCTGTTAGTTCTCATTAATATTGTGTATAACAAAGAAAAACGAGCCCTTAAAAGTAATCTTTCCTTCATTCATAGCGAGGGTCTCGTTCTGGCAGACATGATGCCTTCAGGTAGTATGCGAGGGATTATTGGTCAGCTGTCTGCTCGTAAGTAGATCACGTGCTATGTGACGCCAATATAGGCAGAAAAAAAGAGTGTTCCACACTCGCCGCCATGGCTGCGACTGGCGCTGACTAACACTCCTGTTTAATCCACATATATACCCTATAAAGTGGACGGGGAGATGAGCGCTGCCGTAGCTCAGTGGTAGAGCATCGGACGCGTTATTCGAAGGTTGCAGGTTCGGTCCCTGCCGGCGGCAAGTTATCTTCTTGTCCACTTTACTTTCTTCACATTTATATTCTAATTACTACAAATAACACCCCCTATACTTTCCTTGGCATTGCTGTCTGTTAGTTCTCATTAATAGTATGCCTAGGGTGCAACAAAAGTAAAATTGTCATGCATTTTTACTTATTGTCTTCTCCTTTGCGTGCTTAATTATGGCACCCTATTAGGCGTATAATGCAGTGAAGGGCCCTAATGAAAGAAGTTGGACCTCTGAGCAAAGGAAAAAAATGCCGCCATCTGTGTAGTGATGCACTAAAAATGCAGTAAACCTAACTCTTGAATCCTGACAGTGTGCAGCCATCTAGACAATAAAAGTAAATGAAAACGCTCTCTTCATCCAATCTTTCTTTCCAGATGAGACTAGTGGGTGTGTTTCAATGCTCACGGTAGACGGCTAAGTGGACTGCGGCTATGCTAAGTCCAATTCCAATTCTCACGAAGCCATTGTCTCTGTGCAGGCTACTTTTCCGTCCGAGCAAGATGGCTGCCGAGCATATTGCTTGGATAGCTCGGATTTAGCTGGTATGGTCGCCTGCCCACAGCTTTTTTATGCGCTTAATGTAAGCCACATTCTATTTTTCATGGACATAAACACAAACGAATGTAAAGAAATAACAAATATGCTTGTTTTCCACAGTTTTCTTCTCGTCCATGTGAGGTGGCGTCACATCCCAGAGACATTGTGCAGACCCATTCCATTACTTGAACGACTTCTTTTAAGTTGTCAATGCAGATGATGCTGTCTAGAACTGGCACGCAGCCATTGTTGTGCACAAAGTCAGCTTGCCCAAAACGCTTAAAATACACTATTCACTGACAAATCCATGTTCTAGATACGAGTGTCTATTGGTCCAGCTCACCCCTGTATGTAGGCTTGTTCATGAGGGCCATGCGGGGACAGTAGTGCTTCCCAGGGAAGCCCGACACATGAACCTCAAGGGGCACTGGTCGCACAGCAGGCTTGAAGTTGTACAGACCAACCTGGAAAAAAAGAAAAAGCTAAGCGTTTCACCAGCAAGCAACAAACCCTGCACAAGAGACTATGACTGCGAGAACAGATGTGTCTTCTGTCAGCAAGCTGGCTCGCAGTTTCTCCTAAAGGTCTTCCCCAGAGCCAAGACAACTGACAAGCAAGCTACAGCAGAATATCATCAAATGGAATCTGAAGGGACCGGGAAGATATGTTCCATTTAACAGGAGTTCCATTTACTGAGAGGTGTGGGAGTGCTCCACCCCCTGTAACACTGTTTCGCCTTGTAGCATCCCCGTTTGGGCGGCTCGCAAACAGGAGAGCGCGCGATGGCGAGAGAAGAAAATAAAGAAGACGCTAGGCTGTGGCACGTGAAGCCACGACTCACGTTCCTTGCTGGCATCCAATATGGTTCAGGCGTGTCTTTCCTTCGCTCCTGTGGCATAAGTCTACAAGTGGTGACCTAGGACGAAGACAATGACGGACTCGAATGCACCTTCAACTGAACAAGCCTCACTTCTGCAGGACGTCTCGGCCATGCAACTGCGTCTCCCATCTTTCTGGCCACAGGACCCGCAAGTTTGGTTTCACCAGGTCGAGGCGCAATTCTCCCTGTACCGCATTGCCTCGGAAACGACACGCTACTACCACGCAGCCTCAGTCCTTCCTCCTGATGTTGCCTGCGAGCTCTCAGACATCCTCTCCAACCCCTCGGACACTACGCCATATCAGCACCTTAAAACCAAGGTGCTGGAGCGATTCATGCCTTCGGAATGCATCCGCCTACAGCAGCTCCTTGCAGAGTGGGACCTTGGCGACAGGCGCCCCTCCTAACTACTGCGCCGAATGCGACAGCTTCTTGGGGAGCACGATGTCTCTGCCCACTCAGCATTGCTTCGCAAGCTCTTCCTCCAACGCCTTTCTCAGCCAATCCGCCTCGTCCTCGCGGTGGCCGGCGACGTCAACCTCGACCACCTGGCGGAACTCGCCGATCAGGTTCAGGAAGCGACCTCTCCATCTGTCAACGCTGTCTTACCACCAGCAGACACAGCAATTTCGCGCCTGGAGGCCCGCATCGACGAACTTGCCGCCTCCATTGCCACTCTCCGGATCTCCCTGCAGGAGACCCGTTCGTCTCGTTCCGGTCGTCGAGCTTTTCCACGCACACGAGATGCTCGGAGTCCCAACCTCCACCTCTCTGCTGGTACCACCGGCGTTTCGGACACCGAGCCACGAAGTGTACACCTCCATGTTCGTGGCAGGGAAACGCCTGCCGGGATCACTGACGGTGGCGTGTGATCTCACTTCTCGTTCCAGCCGCCTTGTCATGGTCACAGACCAGCTGCCGGGCGCCAGGATCCTTATAGATACGGGCGCGGAAATTAGCGTTGTGCCCCCGACTAAGGCTGATCGTTCGAAGTCACAGGGGCACATAAGTCGGCCAAAAATGTGGAGCTCACTCAGATTCACTCATGCAATACATTTTGCCCTTAGGGCTCACTCGGACTCAGACTCACCAAAGTTTTCCTCAACCGGATTCACTCGGACTCAGACTCACCAAAATTTTTCCCAACCGGACTCACTCGTACTCAGACTCACCAAAATATAACTCACTATAACTCACTCAGACTCAGACTCACGGCTCGATCTGAGTCTGAGTGAGTCGACTCATGAGTCCGTTAGCCTATACTTAGGCTTTTTCTACCATAATGTCAATGCTCTTTAATGCCAATATCTCGCATAATCGGTGCGCTACTTAGCACCTTTCGATCTCGTACCTTCAAAGACGAGTTATCTGAGTTCGCAGTTCAATAAGGACCTTTGTATTGAAAGAGATGACTCACACGAGATATTTTTATCAGTAACTTCCCATGAGAAAGTTTGCAGGGTAGGTCAAGGCACCTCCTCTCTCTCTCCCTCCCCAAATCACGCCTCTGATCAGTCAATATTGAGCTGATGTATGAACGTTAGCGCGTTGAAGTATGTGAGAGCATACGTGAGTATATACGTGAGCCGACATAAGGCTGATAGTAATGCTGAAGTTGAGTAGATAGCACCATAGGTCGGCAAAGAACGTGGAGCTCACTCAGACTCACTCATGCAATACATTTTGCCCTTAGGGCTCACTCGGACTCAGGCTCACAAAAAGTTTCCTCACCCGGACTCACTCAGACTCAGATTCCCGTCTCGATGTGAGTCTGAGTGAGTCGACTTATGAGTGAGTTTGCCGACCTATTCAGGGGCAAGTGCTTCGTGCTGCCAACGCCTCGTCTATAGCGACGTATGGCACGAAGAGGTTGTCTTCCAGGCGTCGGTCAGCTCGAAACCCGTTCTGCAAGTCTGTGAGCATGCTGTTGTTCTCTGCCCACCCACTCATCCAGGCCTTCAATACCTGTGCAAATACACGGTATAGGACGCTTGTTACAGTCAAAGGCCTGTAGTCTCGTAGAAGCCCAGCATCTCCACCTTTCTTTCTCACCAGGCACACCCTTCCTGTTCGCCAGGCTGTAGGGACTGTCACCCGCCACGATGCCAGAGAAGATGTCGGCACGGTGATCTCGGGCAGCATCCCCCAGGTGTTTTACAACACCGGCGGGTATGCCATCGAGTCCTTTGGCCGTGTGTGCATAAATGCGTGTGATTGCCCTGTCCACCGCCCTTCTTGTCACTTGCCATTTCATGATCTCATATTCGGGGCAGTGGATTTCTGCTTCATTATCCTCTGCGGCCACGCAGGCTGACTGTGTGGGTTGGTACAGACGATGCATATGTTCTGTAAGATGTTCCGAGAGATCATAGACGGCCAGATCCGTCTCCTAATTCCGAATCCGCAGCATGGCTGCCCTCCTGTCAAGCGATGACACATATGTCCAAAACCGCCGGGAACCGTTCCGCCTGTCTTCAGTTAAGGCTTTCAGCTGCTTGCCATTGTGCTCGGCAATCTTGTGTTGCACTATTGCTTGCATAGCTCTTTTGCAGTCTAGGTACAGAGAAGTTAAACAAGCGCCACCCCTATCCTGTTTGCGAAAGTAGAAGAGAAATTGGGTGGCTCTGCGGCCGAGGGGTGGCGCGAGTGCCGCCCGGCCAGCTGTACGCCGAACTTGGGACCTAGGCTGTTGTGTGCGCGTCTCCTGCCTTTGTCGCGTGCGGGTTTTATTGATTCCGTTTTTTTATTTTGTTTTTTGAGGCCACGACACTGAGCATGTTCCCCCTTTGCAGAGGGGCAGGCCACTACTACATCATCATCATCATCGGCCGCGCAGCGACGCGACGCAACCAATGCTGCACGCCAGTAATGTTCTCTGTGGCGGCCGTGGTGCGTGGTTTTGCGGTTCGTAATGGCGCGATTTCTTTTTGTGCTCGCGAATTGCAGTCTGCGATTCCTCCCAAGTGTATCAGCTACAAGTGTTGCATGTGTAGGAAGTGAGACATAGTGCAGCCTGTGCGAGCGGTGCAAACAAAGGGCTGTCTTAGTTGAGTATCACGGCTCGGCTGTGTCACGACCACAATTTAATCTACGTGCTCTCAGGTTCGTGACATTCAAACTTTGTGTAGTTTTGAACAGACTGTGCAGTCTCAAAGTATTGTATGTGTTTCACCTGCCAACCAAACAGACTCGCCGAATACTATATCGAATATTCGTGTAACCGAATACTTCGTATTCGATTCGCAAATCGAACTATTCGGCAAGTTGGAATTCGATTCGTATTCGTATATTCGAGTATTCGCACACCCCTAGTAATGAGTAGAGCAAAGTGAAGGCGTGAAAGAGATTCTAGAGGCGGACCAGATTAAGATTGCAGCAGACGCGTGCATCAGTGCACCTTCGGTGCACTCGACGATGAAGGAAACAAACTTCCTTCACAGCAGCTCATCATGTGTCTTCACGGCCCCTTTGAAGCTTTCCCGTTTGTGTGCTCTGGCCAGTGAACAAACCAAGAAATCAGGGTGCGAAAAGAAGCACAAGAAGCCATTTGTCCCCTGTGATACGGAAGTGGTATATAAAATTCCACTCACTTGTGGTAAAGCTTACACCGGCCAAAGGGGCCGATGTCTTAGTGATAGATTAGGAAAGCACGCGACCATGCTGGTGGCTCAGAATGACGGGGCGCACCTTCCTGCGCATTGCAGGAAGTGCGGGTGCACAGCACTTTTCGAGGAGGCAGACGTAATGAGTAGAGCAAAGGGAAGGTGTCAAAGAGAGATTCTAGAGGCGGACGAGATTAAGATTGCAGCAGACACGTGCATCATCAGTACACCTTGGGTCTATTTGACAATGAAGGAAACAAACTTTCTTCACAGCAGCTGATCATATGTACCACCCTTGAAGTGATCTTAGATTGTTACCGCGTGTGTCAGTGATTAGGAAAAAAATTTTTTGTGTGTGACAGTGGCTGTTGTGAATGCGCCTGCGCATAAGCTTTCTTGATGAGAAGTTTTTTTAGAATAAACTCAGTTGGAAGTGAGCGTCCTTTCTGACATGTTGCCTTCCTTTCAAACCAAATTTGTGCTCCCCTACGCAAGATGTCAAACCAACTAGCCCAACAACTGACCATTTTGATGCAATGTTCAGTGAGCTTCGTCCTTCGAGCGGGTGTTTGTTTTCTCTGAAACCCCTCTCCAGTGCCTTGATGAACTTAGAAAGGAAGGGGTACTTCTGCCCACCTGTAACAGACTTGAGCAAAAACACCTATGCCCAATAATCATCACTCCTCTCTTCCAAGCCTAAGGACCTTGGCAATCCCCGCACCTGAACAGGTGCCATTCATTGATGAGCAACAACATCTGGAGATCAGTTATGAATTCATCGCAGTGACTGCACTTCCCTTTCGACACTCGTATAGTTCAGTGCAAGAAACCTGGCGTGCATGATAACCTTATTGGCCAAGGGGAGCGTCTTCAGCAGTGCCTTTCCGCATGCCAAATAAAAGGCCCCAAAGTTTTTTTTTTTCTGCCGGATCCCAAGCCTCCATCGCTTTCTCGGTGTCTGCACCAAGCTCTCGTCGTGCCTTCCAGAGTGCCGAGTCATCCAAGTCAAGCTGTATTAGGTCCCGCACACTTTTTTCACAGTATGCCTCGCCACGCAGAACCCGACTAAGCACCCGCTGCACTAGTGCCAGAAGTTCCTCATGAAGAAAGTGAAGAAGTGGTTCCTGCTTCTGGAACAGCCTCTGGAACCCGGCAAATAGTTCGGCAGCATTCCTCAAGAAGAGAACTTTTGCATAAAGCGTGTTGCTGCTGAAAGCTCAGGCAAGACGCTCATGCTGGGTCTGGGCGTCAGATCGCCGGTCTGCAACAGCATCCTTTAAGAAGAAACGACCAAGTGCCAGAAAATGCTCCTGAATGCGAGACGGTGAATCTTGCAGTGTCAGCCACCGGTTTGAGACATGGCGAAGAAACATGTCGGGTGCTATACCCAGCACTTCTTGTTGTTCTTTTAGGGCTTCTGTGCGCACAGCATGTTTAAAGTAATAATAAACATCCCGTACTAGTTCCTCCACATCTGAACAAAACACATCAAGTGCCTTGGAAAACGCATCGCAAACTTGGTGTAAGCTGCACTCACCAACGTCAAGTAAGTTGGCATTCATCCTTTGCTTCATCTTTGCTTTCACATCCTTCATTACGTTGGGACCATCGCTAAAAACGCAGAGCAAACCTTTTCCTGGCCGCTCGGCCAATGCCTTTTCCATATGCTCAACTATAGTGTCTCCTGTGGCCCGACCGAGGTTAGATGACACGAGATGCTCAACAGTAACCTGCGGCTTACTTTCCGAGAAGTACCTCCCTTGGATGTCCAGTTGTTGCACTCGCTGTTCGGGCTTGGGTGTCTCGTCTATCATGACTGAATAGAAAACAGCCGGCTGACACAGCTCTGTGATGACATCAGCCTTAAAGTATGGTCCAAGTCCATCAGAGATGACATGTGACAACTTATGTCTGCCACAGCTAAAGTTCTTTGTAACTTCGCTGTCGGAGAACATCACCCTGCGCATCTCGGTGGCAGTGTCCACCCAAGAATATGGTATCCCTTTAGAGATTACGGACATGGCAAACACTGCCTCAACCTTAACAACACGATCTTGCAGTGATGCAAGGGGTCTTCCTTGTGAGAAGTCCATCGTGGCTTGCACAGTCTTGGGCGCCTTCAATACACCACTGCCATCTCTGTGCTTTGCTGTCGCTTCGAGAGGCTTTTTTATTCCTGCATGGCACTTGACAGCTGCAGCACCATGCATAGCACAAGAAATTGTGGTGTTGTACAGTTTGCACACAGTGTCTTTGATGCCTTGCTTGCACCAAAGGCCAGTGACGTCATTGTTGCAGTCCACTTCAGTGAGCTGCTGAACATTGTGGACCGCCCTGTGCATGAGAGAGTATGGTGAGAGCTTATTTTCTACCATGCTCAGTCACCCACCATTATTTTCCCAGAGCTGTGAAAATCTTTGCCCATTTACAAAGCTAGTGCAAGTGAAGTTTCTAGACAACTGTTACTTTAATTTGCCACTATACACGAGGCAACCAAAAGTTTGCGCGCGCGACGCCAGTGCCGGATGCTCCCCTGGTGGGCCGCTGAAAACCTCGAAGGCCGTCGGCTCGACCGCGGAAGCAATTGCGTGCTGCCGCGCATGCGTTTTTGGCACAGCACGTGCTGCCGGTGATTATATTTCCAAGTTTCAAAGCAAAACACGTCATTCCACAAGTTAGTACGCACCATTCTTATGCCGCGCAGTGCCGCGTCAGCCTTGAGATGATTATAAGCAGTGAATTCAACTGTGAAACTGCATATTCAAGGGAAATGCACAGGCAAAACAAGCGCAAGGCTGTACGCAGATTCAAATAGTAATTTATTTTGCGTGCCTTATTTTGATCATAGTCATAGGGCAGACCGAGTGGTCCTTACACATAGAGCAACAAAGTTTAGTCAACTCCTCCCACATCATCGCGCCCATTCACTACCTTCAGAAAAGAGCACACTGGAATACCAGATGATGTGAAAACCCCGTTGTGGTAATGCAGATACCGTGAAATATTTAACACAGTGATCGCGAGTGCATATCTGCACTGGTGCTCTTTGATAATCCTGCTTGCGGCCTGCGAGCCTGTGAGGCAGCCGCGTGACAGAACAGGTTCTGTATTGTACATTCATCACATAAATGCACAAATGGCTATTGTATTTTTTATCCTTACTAACTTGATTAGTTTATTCTGATAAGCCTTTGAAAGTCCTTGTATCATTTATTGTATGCAGTACTCACCAAAACAAAGGCCATTTCTGATCGTTTTATATATATGTTGTTCATCCAGTGAACTATATGATGACAAACATTTTTGTGCCTCGCAAAAGCGGGCACTCAAGCTACTTTTCTCTTTTTATTGTGATAGCAATTATATGGACAGTCTCGGCTGAATTTTGCCGTCGCCGCCGTCATGCACCGTATATGTGTAAGTATGTATATACAGGGTGTCCCAGCTATCTTTAGCCAAGGGTTAAAAAAATACAATATTGGAGGCAGGCGAGTGAAATCAGTTGCAGATTGCTGACAGCCACCTTGCGCACTACTGACAATTTTTTGTTTTGTAATTAAGTAATTTGTTAATTAGGATTATTTAACTAAATTGCTACATATTGACTTTAGGCAAGAAATGCGGCTTGCAAAGTTTGAGAGCGCCTTCAGAAACCCCAATTACATTATTTGTGATAAAGAAAGTCTCACGTAAACCATTTTTTCCAAGCTGCAAAGAAAGCCCGCGAAATACAAAAAGAACCACGTGACTAGCGCACTCGCGTGCCGTGAGAATGCTGCCCTCAGCCATGGTTTGAGCGAACGAAATCAGCTACGGCCGCGACTCGCCGTCTCCGTTGCAGCGGTAGGCCGATAAGTTAAAGGTGGTTTCTTGGCCCGCGCTCGCTACAACTTGCACCGTCACGCGCGCCAACTGGCTGGCAATGGGCCAAGAAACCACCTTTAACTTATCAGCCTACCGCTGCAACGGAGACGGCGAGTCGCGGCCGCAGCCGATTTCGTTCGCTCAAACCACGGCTGAGGGCAGCATTCTCGCGGCGCGCGAGTGGGCTAGTCACGTGGTTCTTTTTGTATTTCGCGGGCTTTCTTTTCAGCTTGGAAAAAATGGTATACGTGATACTTTCTTTATCGGAAATAATGCAATCGGGGTTTCTGAAGACGCTCTCGAACTTTGCAAGCAGCATTTCTTGCCTAAAGTCAATATGTAGCAATTTAGTTAAATAATCCTAATTAACAAATTACTTAATTACAAAACAAAAAATTGTCAGTAGTGCGCAAGGTGGCTGTCAGCAATCTGCAACTGATTTCACTCGCCTGCCTCCAATATTGTATTTTTTAACCCTTGGCTAAAGATAGCTGGGACACCCGGTATATATAAAAGCCCCAAAGAAAAATAATTCAGAAAAATGCTTCCGAAGCGCGGAATCGAACCAGGGACCTCTTGCTCCACAGCGAGTGGCGCTAACCACTATGCCACGAAATGAAGATCCTCCACGTAGCTAACGGCGAGCGTTATATAGACACCCTTTACCGCTGAACGGACTCAGAGACGGCCGGCGCTTATAAGCGTTTCTTCATTACCAGCGAGATGGCGCTAGGAGTGCGACGGGCGCATTTAAAGTCGTCGGCGAGCTCGCTCGCTTCTTATATTTTCGCAGAAAGAACCTTGCCCTTCCGCTGTCTGCTCGCGTGGTTTTCTCGTGGTGAGGGGAAGAGGGATGTTTCGAGCTTTCACCGTGATGTCGGCGCTCATGTTTCAGAACGTACGAAAGTCTCTCGAGCTCAAGGGATGCCGCCAAATGAACAAACAGAAGATGAGCGCGAACTATCAAGTGTCACAACTTGACACTTGAAGCACGCTAGTTTCCTTCGCTGCTTTGGCCACCTTTGCAACAGGAGCGCTGTTCAAACTGAGAGTATCCATTGGCGAGCCTCACTTCATATAGCATTAGTTTCTTGCTATCGCATTCATTGCTTTGCCCTTGCGGCGAAACTGTGACTTTTTTATTTCAGACGTGTAAAGAGGTCATATTGGTGCAATGCATATTGCAGCATTGCGTGCTTTCTATACAATGACTACTGTGTACAGAGCCATTGTAATTGGCTGTTAAAAAATTCTCGCCCGTGTTTCTGAGGCAAAGCAGCACAAAATGTTACCATTCGCTCAAGTGCTGCTAGCCGAAACAGTGTGCGTGCGTGTGTGCGTGCGTGTGTAAGCATCTTCCTTTCTACAAATTTTAGCAACGTGGCTCTTATGTTGCTCTGAAATGACATAAGAAATAAACAGCAGTCACATTTTTTTTCTTCGCAATATTCTATTTTCGGAAACCGCAGGACCAGGAAAACCGTCCACCTCACCTTGGGGAGAACTTGTGCACAAGTGGAACAGTGTAATAATAATATCTGGGGTTTAACGTCCCAAAACCACGATATGATTATGAGAGATGCCGTAGTGGAGGGCTCCGGAAATTTCGACCGCCTGGGGTTCTTTAACGTGCACCTAAATCTAAGTACACGGGCCTCAAACATTTTCGCCTCCATCGAAAATGCAGCCGGACAAGTGGAACAGTGAAGGTAGCAAACGCACCATTCTTGTTTCGCCCTTGTGCATTGGTAACAGCTTGATGAGGGCTAGTCGGTTCATAATTAGAGGAGAGAATAAAACAGCGCAGGGGGGAACAATGACAACAAAGGAACGAAGCTCTTGTCCTATCGTCTTCGTTCCCTTGTTGTCCATGTTCTCGTCATGGTGTTTCATCCTCTGCCCTTGTGCAGCTCACCCCAAAAATCGTTTACAAGAAGCCCAGCTTAAAATACGTTTTCGGGGGGACATGCCCGTTTTTGGGTAGTTTTCATGCCAAACTCGGGTTGGCATGAACGACACAACCGTGCTGGTTGTATCGTTTATAAACGCCTCTCTCATATGCACACACGTTTTGAAGCAGGGTGACTAATTCAACATTTTTTTGGCGTTTATTTTCATACCGAGGTCGCAGAAGTTCTCGTCATAAATGTTCTGCGCAATCATGGTGCCATTTCTTTTCAATATTCTAAAAGCGTGGCGCAATAATTTATTTTCAACCTTTCATTTTCTCGACCATATGGGTATTACCGTTGACCAAAAAGATGGTATTCTTGGCCAGTCTCTTGACAAACGTGCTCTACACCATCTCCGCCGACCCCGCGAGATCACGAGCCGCAGCTCAATACAACGCTAGAGCAAGCGCACTGGTGCTCAGCATAGCGCGAGAGGAGAACGCCTGCCTTGAAGAGCAGAAAACGAGGGGGGAAGAGAGAGAGCATCGTGCAGCGAGACAGAACGCACGCAGTCGCAATGTAAACAAACAGGGGACGGAGCACCGTGCGCGACCGCATAACGAGATTTCCGAAAAGGGGGCGCCTTTCAGAAGGGCGCAGCAGCGCCCCTGACCCAGGTTTTCTCGTTTATTAGTGCACTATTTTAACTGCACCCCTGATATCGCGTAAGTCTAAGTGGGCTGCAAAAGGTCTTCAGTCTTTTCGGTAATGGCACAGACCGGTCAATGAACAATCCGACTAGCGCGCGATTGCGGTGATGCCTTCACGCATAACATCAGGAAAGGACAAAAGCGGTATGGCGGCCACCGACAAACGCACCATTATGACTACCCCCGTAGGTGCAAGGGGTAGGGACTTAATAACAGGGAGGGGGCGATGCGATGAACCTTCCTCCCCTGAAGGGGAACCCTGCATATGCCTACTAGCACCCCATCACCATAAAGTGCCTTCAGCTATCTGCTTGGCCGTGCGGGTGGCGTAGCATCAAGTGTACTGCAGGCGTTTAATAGGTGACAACAAAAGTGTGCTGCACCACAGTTCACTGCCACCTCATGTGGGATCGCCTTCAAGAATACGGCGCAGGTGCCGAGAAACCATACCGCTCTGACACTACCTCATCAAATGCGCGCGCATATGGCGCTGCAAGCGTAGCGCCGTTGTAAGCATAATAGTTTCGAAACCCTGCAATAGTTTTGAAATGCTCCTTGATGTCAGTACCACATGCTGATGTTGCCACCACGCGCTAGTGGATGGTCGTGCGAGAGAGCTGGAATCAGCGCTGCGGCAAATAAACAAACAAAAAAAGGCTTTGTCGTGCATACTTTAGGCACTATTTACTGCGCCACTGCATTTATTTCCTTCTTGGCAGTGGCGGCGCAAGCCAGGAGATGCAAACTTGAACTTGATGATTAGTGCCTACTACCGTTTAATGCATAGTTAAGCCGCGTTCATAGTAGGTATGTTTTAATGAGGTTAACGCATGCAGCCGGAAATATTCGCTCTATCCAAACAAAAAATACTCACCTTCGCTCATTGCGGAAAGAATACACGCAACAGTGTCGACACCAAAACCGTGGCGACCAGAGGAACACGCTATGCACAATGAAGAAACTGAGAGTGAACAACCCCGCTACGCATGCCACTCGATAGTTTTTGCTATGCGACAGTGGCGCCAGAACACACAGCCTACCGAGAAACAGCAAGCTTGCGGAGCAGCAGCGCATTTTGGGGGGTCACGCATATTGACAACCGCTCAGAGGCGATCATCACAGCACTGTTGCAAATTGTGTAGAAGACGAGGAGTGGCGCCATCATCATTAAGATAAGATCGGTATGTTCGAATAAAGAAGAGGTCAACGGGAGGCTTCACCATGGGGACGGCGGCTTGTGCTATTTTTTACATTTTGGTGCCCTGAAACCTGGGAGAAAGGACCTTCAGAGGTGAGAGCGAGTGGACATTACGAATTCTCGGCCACATCTGTAGCCCGGAGGACTTCTGTGAAGCCATCGTTCGGTGAAGCTGATGTGCGAGGCCTAACCATCCCCGAGACCAACATCGTGAAGAATGTCAGCCTCACAACTAACTGATCTTCGTCGTGTGAGACTAGTGTGATGGATGCCATGTCGACTTCGCCTCGCAACGCTGCCGGCCAGTGATTTGTTACGTTTCCGACACTGGACTGGATCATGGAGGCCCTATTCGAAAGGCGGAATCAAGTACGGAAGGCCGTCACGCAAGCCATCGCAAGGATCGAAAGCCTTCTACACGTGGAGCACCAATCAGCAGAAGTACAGGGCAAAATAATCTGTCCGTCTACGTTCCCACCATCTAGCCAATGCGCATTGAACAGCAATCTTGTCGCGCAGAAGCCAGACGAGTCAGCCTCCCAACCTATAGCTGAACGTACGGAACGCCGACAAATGAGCGCTTCGACTACAGAAAAGACCATTCGAGAAACCCACACAGAAGGACAACCTCAGTTTCTAAAGACTTATTCCATGCCTTCGGAATTCTTGTCAACGTGCAACACTCAAGAAGCTAATGACAAGACAGCTGCAATAACACAGGTGTGTGAGGTGGAAGAGATTGCTATCATTGAAAAGCGGGAAGCCTTTGTAAATCCAAAAGGTTGTCGACGACATATTAAGGATGCATGCGAGCCAAGGACAACAGATTCAGATGACAAGTCCCCCCCGACGTGCGCACTAGTGCCTAGCGGAAGCAAATCAAGGCCAGTTCATAAAGCGAAAAGAAATAGAAAGACCATGGCTACACAAGAACAAGACCCTTGTACTGACCATAGCTGCGGCTCTTCGAGAAAGTTGCAGACGGCAAGATCGAAGGCAATGCAGATCATACAGCTTATTTCAGCTAAGATGCAAAATACCGAGACCGCGTTAAAGCCACGAATGAGACAGTCCCGACCAAGGCAGATGAAGAAGCTTGACGCTTCCAAGGCCAACGCAGCCAAGACAAAGAAATCGAGAAAATTTCCCAGAAATGGCTACACCAGAACCTCGTGGAAGTGTCTGCATTATGGACGTTCATGTCAACGAAAACCGCTCATCGAGAGCACAAGTTCACCAAAGGCAACGTGTTCAAAAGCACGGCTATAGAACAAGTGCCGGAAGCACCGCTGGAAGACCAGGTGCAGGAGAAAACATGGATGATCCTACCTGGATTGACTTGGACTGGACACAAATACCGATGAACAAATATTGTCTATTTAAAATCCGTGTGTGTTAGTGTTCATCGTCAGGCATCAGTAGGGGACGCAGAGGATGTTGCAAATTGTGTAGAAGATGAGGAGCGGCACCATCATCATTAAGATAAGATCGGTATGTTCGAATAAAGAAGAGGTCAACGGTGGGCTTCACCATGGGGACGGCGGCTTGTCCTTTTCTCTACAAGTACTATGGAAGCCTCCATTACGAAGGCACATAGAAGGACACGCTTGGGCGCGCTAACGTGTTCTGCGAACGTATCTCTGGCACTGCTTGTAAAGTTACGTTTTCCCATGCTGAAACTGACGTGGGCATGAAAATTCTTGCTTGTGAGGCCATTTTGGCGCAGGAAAACGGAATCGTATCAAAAATGCGCCATATGTGCAGCTGTCTCACCCCTGCAGACATTGTCTACCTCTCGGAAGAGAAGACTGCATTCTATGCTAACCGCCAGCGGCTCATCCAGGAGAAGGACGCTGCACCACGTCAAGTTCAGAGTTACACGGAACAGGTAGCATCGCTGGAAGCCAAGATGGCCGAGCTGCGATTGAAGTTGCTTGAGGAGAAAATGGATTGTGAACGGGAACACAGTGACAATGCGACCAAGCTGAGGGAACTTCAACACCTGCTTTCAAGAAGCAACAAAATCTTGGGAAGTTGGATAAACTTCAGGAAGTCACGAGGAAAGATGCTCAGGCAGACTTGGTGAAGGAGCACGAGTCAAAAGTACAGAACTTGACTCAGGAGTGGAACGAGGTGCGAAAGCTGCTGCTTGCATCAGAAGAGAAGCTATGACCGACTCACCCCTGGTGCTCAAGATACTGAAGCAAGGCATGTTGTTCGGCTAGTCAGTTCATGGTTTCAACAAGGTTTTAAACTGCGTGAAGAAGACACGTCAAAAACAGGAACACATATGCACACATGGTGCATACAGCAGAAGTTGGTTCCAGGATGAACTGGAGCAAAGAAGGAAACAGCCAACACACAGTGTGGAAACATTCGAGCGAAGTAAAGAAGCATGAATCAGATTTGCCGACTGCTTGATTTTTGGATTATTCAGTGAGGGAGAGTGAATAGTAGGACGCTGACTGTATTTTCATCCCTGCTAAGAATACTGTATTTGCAGACAGTCAGGTAACACTGCCTTTCGTAGATAGCAATGTGTCCAGTGTCAGTGCATGTGAAAGTGATTGACCGAGGATTAGTGGTGCTCTTCTGAAGATGCATGACCAGTGAGCTATGCTTTACCTAGAAACATTGCTTATATAGATTTCTTCTTCTGTTTTTACAACTTACTGTGCTGCCCTCATGTGACACAGGTCTCAACACTTGCAAACTGGCAGTGAAAGATGGTTATGTAGAAAAAAGCAGAGCATTTGTGTGCCCGACTTACTTCTCCAATACCCAGCCAATCGGCCAGGTCTCGGGCATTGGCCAAGGCCGTTGAGAGTCCAATGATGCGAACTTTGCGGCTGGTGTAGGAACCGATGTAGTTGGCCCGGGACACAATCACCTCCAGCACAGGTCCTCGGCCCTCACCTACCAGGATTAACAACCACATAAGAGACAAAAACACAGCATCTCATGAGAGACCTTTAGAAGATCGCGGTGCCTACCACTTATATACAGTAAAAGCTAATTAATTCAGATTTCACGGGACCAGAAGAAATGTCCGAATTATTGAGAGCATCAAGAAAAAAATGAACAAATGTAAGTTACATCAATGCACTTTCATTTTCTTCAATACATAAATCCAGTACTTACATTTTGTGTACGGGCAGAGCAAAAGCTGCAATTTTCATAATTCTGTGACTTCGTTCTCAACGAGACCACGGCGGCAGACTCCAGGGTATAATTAGGCCGAGACGTACTCCTTATCATGTTGCGCCACCACGCGCATGTGACAATAGTTCTTTTGCAGGTAAAATGGCGAGGCAGCAAATGTGGCTTAAAGCTCCTCATCTTCCACAGCTTCTGCCATGTTTGAGTTTTATGACATTGCGCAGGCAGTACATCAAGTTAAAACGAAGCTGATGAGTGCTGGATCTGCCTGTGGACAAAACCATGGTCACTAACTGATGAAGGCATCGATGTGGACAGCGCCGCTTCGTTTCAGTTGTCATCACACATTTGCGGCGCTCAGAGAATTGTACAAATTAACTGGGTTGTGGCCAAATGGGACCGACTTAACGAGAATTTGATGCCATTAAACAATGCATGTGCTGGCCGGGAAAAAGGAACACATCCGAATTATCCGATTTTCTGAATTAACGAGGGTCGAATTAATGAGCACTTACTGTACTGGGACAAGGCAGGGATTTAGAATAACAGAGAGCTGAGCTAGGTGCTAAGTATTGATGTTAAAGAGACAGGGCGTGCAAACACAAGAGTTTGTGGTGTCTTGACTTCTCTGTTGTGTCTGTGTTTGCACACACTGCCTCTTTAACACGAAGGCAAGGATTTTAACCAGAAAAGTCTGACAGGAGTAAAGCCAGAAGGGAGGTCCGCCCTGCCTTTAAGTATTTTCATTTGTATGTGCACACGTATACATGCACGTACAAAACGTAAAAATTTGGGGGGGAGGCAGGGGGGAGGGGTTGAAGCCTCCAAAGCATACCCCTGGCTATGCCACTGTCTGCTGACTTGTTGACAGAAGGCAGTGTGTTGACAGCCATGTGCACTGAAGTTTGGCAACAGTCCTGCCCTAGCGATGCTTGCCGAGTGCTATAGTGCTGGTGCATGCCCCTAAGTCAGCAGCCTCTGACAATAGATAAGGGGATGAGAATGACGAGGCATGTCAACAGGTTTTCCTGATTTTCTCGTGCATTTCCAGTAGTGGGTCTGCGCATTCCTCAAGAAACAAGAATTGCTGAGTTTGTGCTGTCAATCTGTGTGCTCCAATGGTGACAGGCACTATGATGCCATCGGTGCTCCTGTGAAGAGTGGCTCTACTTGTGGACTTTTCACTTCAGAAGTGAAAAACATAGCTAGCTCGTTTTCACATAATAGCAGCGCTTAAGAACTAACACCAGGTCACATGATGAAGATAATGGAACGGCACCTGTCCCATCATCTGTGACGAGCCCTCTCACTGATGCATGGGAAAAGTTTGCACCGTAACAACTGGAACATAGGTCATCCCCCCCCCCCCCGCCCCGGTTTCGAACAAATGAAAATTGGAAAAAGATATAAAAAAGGAGTACATGGAACATCCAAACTATCAAAAGGTGCCCTTACAGTGACACAACTACTGCCATTTCAAATGTGGCACAGTAAAAATTCCACTTATTTACATGTGTATTTACACGCTGTAGACATCACTACAGCTTAGCCACCACCATTACACCACCGCTACAGCTTTTTGCCACCACCATTGGTTTCTCGTATACATAATTTCGTGCCCCATAAAGGGAGTAGCAGTCTTTTTTGGAACAGAAAAGTGGTTCCACATCAGTCCACCTTTGTGTGCCCGTGCTCCTTTGGCACAACCCACATGACAGGGTTAAGAAAGTGAACGGGTAATGCCACCAGCCGCCAAGCCTCACCACGAGAGGACTACACCATTAGGGCTCTCGAGCACAGAGTGCTGCCGAAAATGGACAGCATCAACTTGCAGCTCCCGGCCCCATTCAACTTTGCGAACCCGGGGACTTGGCCAACGAGGCTCAGCCACTACAAGGACTATGCAGTGGTTTCAGGATTGACACTAGCATCTGAAGGCAAACAAATATGGGACCCATTATAAATGTAATGCACATTTTCTGGGAAAAATAGATTTATTGATTGGACCTGTACAAATGATTAAATTTCTTCACAATACTCTCCACCTGCATCAATACACTTGCGGAGACATGTCTGCCATGCCTGGCTGGAAGGCACCCTGAGAGACGGGAATGTCTCTCAGGAACGTTGCAACCTGCTTTTGGATGTTGTCTCCCAATGCTTTCCTTTCACCTCTCTCTTCAGTTGAGGAAACAAACAAAGTCACACGGAGCCAAGTCGGGACTAGATGGGGGACAACCGGGGTGTTGCTCCGGGCCAGGAAGTCGGTAACGATGAAGGACGTGTGGCTGGGGGCATTGTCATGGTGCAACGTGACCGTGTCTTTGATGTGAGCCCTCATGCACATGACCCAGCATTTCAATATCTTGAGCACCTCCAGGTAAAAGGCTGAGCTGACAGTTTCTCCCTGCGGTACAAACTCAAAATGGACGATTCCTTGGGCATCAAATATGACAATGAGCATAGTTTTGATGCGAGACTTGCTCATTCGAACTTTCTTGGGGCAGGTTGTTGGAAGTCCGGAACGGGGTTCGTAGGCGACCTCCTCCCGGCCTTCCTTGAATGCCTTGCCACCTCCTGGTTTGTGACCTTGAAATGCAGTCGTCCTTGAAGGCCTCTTGAAGCATCTGGAACGTTTCAGTTGCATTCTTTCCAAGCTTCAAGCAAAACTTGATAGTGTATCGCTTTTCAAGCGAACGCTCCATCGCACCATGTTACAAGGTTGAAGAAACGTTTCACGCGAACTCTGTCCTTCTGCTCACACTGCTTGGAGTAAACTGGCGACTGGTTGCGTTGGAAGCGCAGACCTCCCACCACATTGCGTGACTGGTTTCACTGCACTGCCATGGATAGTTGCATCAAAAAAGATCATGCGCATTAGTTTCATAATGTATGCTCATTTTTGTACTGCATGGGCCTGCCCACTCCTCGAGACCATCTCACTCGTCACCCCATTGCTTGCCTCATACCAAGTGGTCGTTACCACCTGTTTCACTGACCACTTCATGCACCTGTCAAACAAGCCCCACGAGTCGTCGTGATTCCATAGGCATGTTTAGATGGTCATGCGCTCAACTATCCCCCAGGTGACACGGAGCAAAAGCTCATATGTGAGCGGTTCGTTGTTGACCTCTGCGACTCCCGTCTTTTGGAGCAGCTATGCTGAAATGCAAAGTTGTCACTCATGGAGGCGTGGACAAACCTGTCAATCTGAAGACGCCGACAAGGAGAAAACCTTGTCCCAAAACCCCACCGAGCACTCCCACAAGTTCAACCTCAATGCCACAATAGCTAACAAGTTTCCCTGTGTCACCTATCTCGGGAGCGCTTGCAGTGCGGAATAGAGACGGGAGTGGGAGACCGTGGTGTCACAGCAAACAAACTTTATATCACACACCACGGCAAACAAAATTAACATGCTGAAAAATTTACAACCAGAAGAAACATAAACACATGCTAAGCTGTACAAACGAAGCTAACAAACCACTTCAACCTAAACACAGCTCTACTAGCACGAAAGTCTGGCCACTATGGCGTCTCCGTCTCGCTACCTAAATCGAACGTTCTTACTTCGTAGTGTCCGTTGCCTTAATTACATGCCAAAGTCAACGCTCTGTCCCGTCATCACAGCTACTGTCGACGTCTTTGAGTCGTCGTCGTCGATCCGCCACCTCGCTGGTCGTCCTCGTCGCCGACCCTCCGGTCTTTCGTCGAGAACGTCGGTCTCGTCCGGTTAGGCCTAACTGTCGGCCTCTCTTTGGTGCCACTGGCTCGAACTTGCCGACGTGGCTCTCCGGTGATTGTCGGTGTGTTGCCGTCGTCTTGTCGAGCTGAGGTAGTGCTGTAGGTGCCCTGCGAACTGCTGTGCTGAAGCTGCCGTAAGCCGGAGGAGCCTCACTCGGGTGACACCAAAGTCGACGGCCACCCTCTCGAGCCGATCTTGCTGCTGCCTCCAGAACGGGTCTCTGCTGCTTTCGTCGCAGGTGCGACGCTGGCTTACACCACCTTGCTCTTTGCCAACTCCACTGAACAATGCCTGCCTCTTGTCCTAGGGTCCGTCACCTCAGCTTGGGTCGCGTGGCACCCGCCCTTCTCCGGCCAATGGTGTGCGTGGACGTGGCATTAGTGCACACCATCGGGGAATTTCCGTGCCGCGCACACCATTGCCACATTCTGCCTTTCGGCACGCGCCTCGTGCTGCCTTTACTCATGACACCCTGTTGTCACCACCCGCTACGCTAAGCCTCGTTCACCACAGCCAAAAGCAGAGCGCTTGCGTGAGCCGTCCACATGGCAATTCTGCGGCCACATGCCCCACCTACGTTTGGACTACCGGCATGACGCTCCACCTGCAAGAAAACGGCAGGGGGCGTTTCCCACCGCTGCCACATCTCACGTCGGCTCCGCAAGTTTTCGGCGCTCACGCCGGTTCTTTAGGCGTATCCAGATAATTTTCTCACGAGTGGGTAGAGTAAATCGTTGGACACCAATATTGTCCCGGTACTCTCCTGGGGCGGCCCAGGAGAGCCATCGGAAGTCTTGACCATGCCGTGCGCCGACCTAGGCCTACTCAAGCCTAGCTCGAGTGCGGCCTCCCGCTGCTCTATCGCCGCCCGTCTCCTAGCTGCCCACCACCATGGAGTACGTTGAAGGACAGGAAGTGTCTCCCGAAGAACTATCGGGCGGTTCCTGGCAGTCACCAGGCCTTTGCGCCCAAGAGAAACGCCGCCCGGCATTAGGCTGCACCGCTGCCGCCATAACTACGCCCACCACCATGCCAACCTCGCCGCCATCGAAGCAGACCAGTGCTTCGCCATCTCGGCCCCGCTGTCGCGCACCGATTCCGCACCTTCCTGCCGACACCATTCACGTCATCGGTCGTCCTAAAACTTCCATTGACCTTAATAAGCTTCAGCCATGGCACTTATACTCCGCCTTACTGCAAGCAGCGAACTTCCAAGATCTCCCGCCCACATCCTGTGACAGAGTACGGATCCACCCGGTTAACAATACTTTAACACTGAGCGTCGCCGACTCGGCTCGCGCGCAAGCCTACCTCCGCATCACATCCCTCACGGTGTCCAGCACTACCTTCACTGTGCACCTTTACGCTCCGCCACCGGACGACGCCTTGCGAGGCATTCTATACCATGCATTTGATGACTTCACAGACGAAGCCATCCTCGAAGATCTCCAGGCTAGTAACTCTACTTTTTCTATCGTGGGAGGCCGCCGTATGGGCAAGACTCCTCACATTCTGGTTGCCCTCACTGAACCCAAGGTACCCTGGTGGATTCTCTACCATGGTGTCCATCTTCGCCTTCTGCCTTTCCACAACAAGGTAGAGGCTTGTTTCAATAGCCACTCGACCGGCCACTGCACCGACGTGTGCCCCAAGCCACGATAGGACTGGTGCCACCGTTGCGGCGCTACACATCCCCCGCCTCCCGAGGGCTCGCCGCCCACATGCACACCTTGCTGCATCGTGTCTAACGGGAATCACTTGACGCACAGCTCTAAATGCAAGCATCGCTATGCACAGCGCCCCCAACACCCCCTACGGCAGAAGACTCTCCCAACGGCGAATCGCTCCTTGTCACAGCAACCCGCAGACGCTGCGCCGACCCCTAAAAATGCAATGGCATGCGGCACTATGGCGCCACCGAAGTTGCCCCTTCCTCCCGCCAAGACGACTTCAGTTTTCCTATCCCTCGCTGAGATGGCGCCCAAAGCAGCTTCTCAGCCTACCCACTCAGCGCGGTCCTCCCCTGCCGCTCCACCAGTGCTCTCCTTGCCGCAGGTCGCCGCAATGCAGCAGGAAAACGCCTCTCTACGACAACAACTCGCCGCACAAGGTATGCTGCTAGAGGCAGAAAAGACTGAAATCACGTCCCTCCAAGCCCAGCTGAGCACGCTTGAACAGAAGCTCGAGGCAGCACTCGACCGCTTATCTACTATTCCCTCATCCACCGCCTCCGTATCGGACATGGATACTCAACCCGCCCACGGGTGTGTTGGCAAGCGCAAGAGGCACACCACGCCTCTGAAGTCTCTACACCTTTCTGAGGAAATCCAAGCTGCCATCAAAACGGCCTAAACGGATTTTGAGAGGCAGGCTATCTAGCCGCTTCAACTCTGTTCACCAGCTCCTAACGACGCAGCACGAGGCTCTAAACTCCTTGCGCACGAACCTTGCTGCTTTCCCCTCGATTACGTCCATTCAATCACTTCAGGAGACGGTCGATACCTTGCACGCTTTCATGCTCGATAGCGTCCGAGCAAAGCCACCCCTTCACACCCGCGCTTCTAACACCACCCCTGCTGCCCGACCGTCGCAATCGCAAGCCGAGGAGACGTCTTCTGCCAATGCTAATCATGGCTGACCGGTCTACTGTAACTATTTGGCAGTGGAACTGCCGTGGCTTTCGCCCCAAGCGCAGCCATCTTCTCCTACACCTCCAACAACTTGACCCTCCGGATACACCTGACGTCCTCGTGCTCCAGGAAACTAACAGCGCTGTTTCCCTGTCGGGCTACATTGCCCACAATCAAGTGGCTCATCATCCCGCACCCCACCCTGTCACGGTCATCCTTACCCAGTGGACGCTCACGGTCAACCTAGTCGATTTACCCTTCCCTGCGGTCCATCATGTTTTTTTCGAAATTCTACCTCAGAAAAAGGAAGATCTTTCTCTCTTTATATTGAACGACTACAAACCCCCCAGGTCACCGAAGATTCATCTCTGCTCGCCCTACTCCGCGCCGCAGCAGTAGCAGCGGCTAAATCCGCTTTCCTGGTTCTCGGCGACTTCAACGTCAAACACCTGGACTAGGGCTACACCAAGGCCGACGGCCCGGGCACGAGGCTGTGGCAACTTGCTCATGATCTTCACCTCACACTGCTCACTGACCTCACGCAACCTACGCACGTCGGCAACAGCGTGTGCCGCAACACCACTCGAGATCTCAGCTACTGCTGTTACGTCCGCGATGCACTCTGATCCAACACACATCAATCCCTGGGTAGCGACCACTATGTCCTCATCATGCAAGTCTGCACGTACCAGTGCAAGCCGCGTCCACACGTTATCCGTCACATGTACTGGGACGCGTTTAGGGCGCGTTGCCAACACTCCGCCACTCCCGACATCAAGGACCTTTCGCAGTGGACTGACCAGCTGCTGGCAGACCTCGACGGTGTCACGGCCTCGATCCCCACTACGGCAAACCATCCGGCGATTGACTCCCGCCTTGCTCACCTGCAGGCCGCTCATACAAGCCTCACCAATCAGTGGAATAAGCAATGACACAACCGTCGTTTTCGTCGCCTAATAGCAGCGCTCGACCGGGAAATCGAAACGCACACCACCACCCTTACCCGCCAGCAGTGGGAACAGGTGTGCTCAGGACTTTCCAATCAGCTGGGCTGCAAGCAATCGCGGCATCTCCTATGCCATCTTCTCCACCCTACGTCCGTGAGGTCGGTCACCCGGCAGCAACTGCAGCACGTTATTCAGGCCTATCCCGGCGACACATCATCGCTGATGGCAGACGTGGCTGCCAAATACCTCCAACTCCTGCCCTCTCATGGTCTCTACCCCCCTCTCGCGTCCTAACCAGGTCCCCCAACCCCGAACTAGACGCCGACATCACGGAAGCGGAGGTTTATGTGGCGCTTCACAAGCTCTGCACCACCTCTGCCCCTGGCCCAGACCGAGTCCCCAACAAGCTCCTTCGTAATCTCGACGCCCCTTCAGTCGTCGCACTTACTTCTTTCCTCCATGACTGCTGGCGCTCCGGCAATATCCCCCAGTCATGGAAGCATGCGCGCGTAGCTTTCATTCCAAAACCATGCAAGAAACTCACGATTGAGAATCTCCGGCCTACCTTCCTTACCTCGTGCGTTGGCAAGCTCATGGAACATGTCGTTCTTGCTCGCTTGCAAATGGACGTTGATGCTCACAGCCTCCTTCCCCACACTATGCTCGGATTCCGCCCTGGCCTCTCAACGCAAGACGTTCTCTTGCAGCTTCACAACGACCTCCTCAGCTCATCCACTTTCTAAGACACAAAAGCTCTCCTCAGCCTCGATCTTCATAAGGCGTTTGACCAGGTCTCTCATTCGGCTATCCTCACTGAACCTGGATCCCTCAACCCCGGCGCTCGAATCTTCAACTACATTCACTCCTTCCTTACCGGTCACACTGCCGAACTCATCGTGGGAGATCTTCCATCTCCCACGTACGGGCTCGGCTATCGCGGTACACCCCAAGGCGCAGTCTTGTCGCCTTTTCTTTTTAACCTCGCCCTCCGCTCACTTCCCAGAAAGCTCGACTGCATCCCTGGCCTAAAACACGCCCTGTATGCAAACGACATGACTTTTTGGGTCACGTCAGGTTCCGACGGGCACATTGAGCACACTTTGTAACGAGGCCACCAATGTTGTCATGGACCATGTGCACGCGGCTGGCCTCACCTACTCAGCGGCCAAATCAGCCCTCCTTCTCATACAGCCCCCCGACCGTTGTTGCCTCAAGACACCCCATCCTATCATCATGGTTCACGCCAACTCCACCCCCGTTCTCGTGGTCTCGCATCTCCGCGTGCTGGGGTTGATCTTGCAATCCAACCGTCGCAACACTCACACCATCGACCAGCTCTCGCTTTCGGTTAAGCAGACTGCGCGCATGCTAGCTCGTGTTCGAGCGCGGCGCGAGGGTATGCGCGAACGCGATCTGCTCCGCCTGATTGACGCCTTCGTCATTTCCTGCCTCACTTACGGCCTGCCTTACACTCACCTTCTCAAATCCGAATGCGACAAGATAGACGTGTTCATCCATCGTGCATACGAGACTGCCCTCGGTCTTCCCCCTAACGGGTCAACGGAATGCCTCCTCCGCCTGGGGGTACAAAATACCATCAACGAGTTGATTGAAGCTCACCATATTGCTCAAGTGCAACGCCTTTGTCGTTCGCGGACTGGTCGCTGGATCCCCTCTTCCATTGGCCAAGATACCTCCTCTCATCTGCTGGACCTGGTCTCACTACCGCACGCCCTTCGGGCGGTCTTCTACATCAAGCCACTACCCAAGAACATGCTTGCGGGCCACCATGATGCCCTCCGTCAAGCCCGCATGCCATGCTTCGTAACAAGTACGCCAACCACCCAGCCGTCGTTTGCATGGACGCGGCTAGTTACACCTCGCCCGGTGACGACTTTGCCGTCGTCTGTGCCTCGCCCTCCTCGCTGGTGCCCGTGAAGTCGACAGTCATAGCCGGCACTGTGCGCACAACCTACACCGTCGAGGCGGAGGAGGCAGCCATTGCCTTGGCTGCGATGTTTACCGAAGCTAGTGTAGTACTCAGCGATTCAAAGCTCGCCATCTCGATCTTTGCCCTAGGCCTTCTCGCCTATCACCCTGCAGCTCCTTCACCCGCCCTTGCTGCGGGACAACCGCGCCACATTGAACTGGTCTGGGTCCCCGCACACTCGGGTCACCCCAATAACGAGTCGGCCCACCAACACGCTCGAGAATTTGTCAACCGAGCAGTGGGCTCCTCGGAGTCGGACGCCCTAGTGCCGGAGCCCCTGGTCACCTACTATGACATCGCCCAGCACTATCACCTTGAACGGTACGCCTACCCACCCGCTCACGACAGTCTTCCCAAGAGGTCCCAGGTCGCCTGGCGCCTACTGCAGACCAGTACCTTTCCGTGCCCTCTTGTGTACTCCTACATCCACCCGGGCGTCATCGATTCATGCTGCTGCCTATGTGGAGGCGTTGCCTCGCTCAACCACAAGCCCAGAGGATCTCCCACCCACCGACCTCGTCTCACCACCCTACACCGAGGAGCAATGGGAGGCCCTTCTCTTCAGCACAGACCGAGAAGTCCAGACAAGGATCCTAATAATAATAATATCTGGGGTTTAACGCCCCAAAACCACGATATGAATATGAGAGACGCCGAAGTGGAGGGCTCCGGAAATTTTGACCACCTGGGGTTCTTTAACGTGCACCTAAATCTAAGTACACGGGCCTCAAACATTTCCGCCTCCATCGAAAATGCAGCCACCGCGAAACACGGATCCTGGCACGAGCTGAAGACATCGTTGAAAAGCACGGCCTGGCAGAATACGTAGCCTGAACCCCCCTTACCCCCACACCCCTTGATGAATAAAGTTGTCACTCACTGCCCCTGCAACTTGTACAAAAACGAAAACCACTTTGCCAAAGCATGTTGCTCGGCTCTATCAACTGCATGCCGTTGGGTCACCCGCCGCATTAAAGTTCGTCGACTTCACTGTTGAAAACTACACTGCACAGTTCAAGGTCGACTCTGGTCTCAAGGCATTTGCTGTTCTAAGTGACTTCCCCAAATTCTCTACCAAACTACACCAAGTTGACTCTGCTCATCTGCTCTGGAGGAAAGAAAGACACTGTGCGTGCTAGGCTCATATTTGACATAACTTCGGTGGAAGGGAAAACAAGCTCTCGGTGCCTGTCCAGTCTCTTGCTGTGCCTCTTTTGGGATTACTAACACTGCAAGACCTTCATGTAGTGCGGTTCCTTGACAAGCTCAAGACTCCAAAAGCAGCGTTGAACACCAAGCTCTTACAGGCATTGGGCACTGAGGACGAGTACATCATCCCACTGAAACCTGATGCCGTGCATTTTTCGTTAAACGCCCATCACAGAGTTCCCATATCCGCTGCTCGAGGTCATCCACTGTGAGAGGGTCCAATGGGAGAGCAGAGACTTGATCTGCAGGGTCGACAAGCCAACACTGTGGTGCTCTGCTCTCGTCACTGTCCAAAAAGACAATGGTTTCTACCAGCTGGGTGTCGACTCAGCAAAACAAGGCCGTCCGCTGGAGAATGCCACATTCTACCAAATGTTGAGCAAGTTCTCAGCCTTCTCGGTGAAGCAAAAGTTATTTTCAAAGCTGGACGCGACCGCGAGCTTCTGCCAGGTGGAGCTGTCTGCAAACTCCCCACAGCTTAGTCAGTGATGCTACCGAGGACTTTTGATTTGGAGCAATTTTTGGAGCAGCAAAATTTTTGCTTTGGAGGAATTTGGAGCAGCAAAAACTTCCATCTTGCAGCACTTTGGAGCAGGTAATTTTGCATCTGAGAGCTCTCTGGAGCAGCTAATTTCACATTTGGGAGTACACTGCAGAAGCAAGTTGCACTTAAATTCAAGCACCTCAATAATTATTATGGGGTTCTTAGAAAGAGCTAGAAATATTTCGATTCATTGCGAATCTCATGGAGAAATTTCAGGAGCACTCCCTATTTCACTCTATATTGCAAAGATAAGGGCATCATGCAGTTGATTGTTCTGGACTAACCACTTCAGCTATTATTTTTGACACTAGCAAATAAACAGAATACTACTAGGTCAATAAAATTGCACTTTATGAAAAATAATGCTCTAAATACGTCTATGTGGTTATCAGCAGACTTGGTAGACAAAGCCGCGACGTACAACAGTGCCTCAATGCTAAAGAGTCACACTGTCCCTAATGCCTTCCCTTAAGAGGACACCAAGGTGAAAGCCAGGTTCTTTTCTTCTCGATCGATTGTACTGCTGGGTGCAACATGACGTCGCTTAGTTCGCCTCAGAAAGCCAACCTACTGCGACACTCCCTTCCCTCTCTCTGAGGCCACTCTGTGCTGTAGCAAGAGCATTCTCGCAGTGCTTCCAGACTACCGTTTGTGCATGCGCTGGGTTGTCGCTGGGAAGTCGAAGCTTTTTAGCATCCAAAATTTCAGATGTTATTATATATCGACGTCTACGAGGCAGATTTGGAAGTCCGGACTTGAAGGGGAGCACACCCTTGTCTGCCATATCAGTTGGGCTTCCACAGAAGTTGAAAGAGGAGGAGAGACTGAGAAAATGGCATCTTTGCCTATCACGTGTAAAGTGTTGTCGGCAACACTGGTTGCACCAAATCATGTACTGTCGGCCGCAAAAGCTTGCTGGATGTGCAGCGCGCGGCGGAGCGACGGAAAACTGCGTTGCTGCGTCACCTACCGTGATGCGGCAAGTGTCCGTCGCTCCGCCACGCGCTGCAGATCCCGCAAACTTTTGCGGCCGACAGTACATAAATAGAATTCGGCCTCTACATTGCCTCATTCTTGATAAGACAACTATGAAACACCATACTGCCAGCACTTCATCAACCTAGCAAAAAGAAACACTTTCATGCTGCTATCTCATAAGAATATGCTTAGGAATCCTAACTTTTTTTCCTGCAATTTCACTTCGAAGTATTCGAAAAATATTCTAGAAATATTCGAGAAATATTCGAAAAATATGCGATTCGATTCGCGCTCACATTTCAATATTCGAATTCACTTCGCACCCAAAATTTTGCTATTCGCACAGCTCTAGTTATTACTGAACATTGATTTAGTAATTACGTGCTGCGCGACGCCTGAGGTGAGCCACGAGCAGCGTTTCTGGAACACGACACTGGCAGACGAATCGTCGCCACACTTTCTTGCTACAGATCGGCCTAGACGTAACGAGCCTCTGCAGAGAACGCGTCCTGCCGTCAAGCCGACTTGCACAAAGAAGATGCGTCGGCACCGTACATGACATCATAGGCTTGTGCAGGGTTTCCCTTCAGGGAAGGTGGAGGGGGGCGAAGGTTCATCGCGGCCCCCCCCTCCTTATTAAGTCAATGTATGGGGCAGACTTTGTGCCCCACTCTTCTTAGGAGACCCCCTCCCTCCACTGCACACCTATGCATGGCATCGTGGCTTACGTGGTACGCACGCATGAGCGCTGTTTATTCAGCGGAATAATTCTTGTTCTGTGGTTTTAACTTGGGAGGCCCCAAGACCAAGCTGCCCATGTTTTGACACACCGGCGGTGCGACTGCCAGTGACAGACGCCCTCAAACCCAAGACTATGGCGCAGTTTGGCACAATTTCTGTCGATATTATCAGGATGGCGCAGTAAATGCAATGTGGTGCAGGAGTGGAATCCCTGACTCACACTATCCATCACCACCATACGGCTGATGCAGTGATGTGATTGACTGAAGCTGTTTTGGAGCAGCGAAAAATGCGTTTTGGAGCAGCCAAAAACACGTTTGGGAGCAGGGAAAACAGCTTTTGGATCAGCTAAAAGCTCACTGCCAAGGGGAAAAATGAACCGTGTCAAGCAAAACAGTCAAATAAGGAGGAACTGTTTTGAAATAAAAAGTTCTGTCCAATGATGGCTGTTTGCATAACACCACTGGTTCGCCTAACAGCCCCGTAAGCATAAACATTGGCCAAGGGTGTCAATGCAGGCTGCCATTGGCGTTGCGGTCTTATAATGGCTTATAGTGGCCAAACTAACAATGCAGGTAGGGTTTCCCAACTACAGCAGAATCTCGGTGATACGAATCTGAAGGGGGAACGACAATATTCATATCGCCCAAAATTTGGTATCATCAAGAGACTAACAAGACCTGTTTTCAAACCACGATATACGCACAAAACTAACTTCTGTCAAAAGAACTCGCGTATGCCTTTCTGGAACACACGTGAACGGACAAATAAGGGACGGCACAGCTGGCTGCCGCGAAAGCGCGCGTCAAAGCTTCGCATGAGGCCAACTGAAAACTATAGTGAAGTCCGCTCAACCATAGTGACAAGCGAAGATCGACACGAAAGCCGAAAGGCTTCGTGCCGGGGGAGCATAGGCTGGGGGAGGGGGGGGTCGGCACCTCCTTGATTTGAAGTGGGGGCCGGGCAGGCAGATGTGGTCAAGTGTCATTTTGGGCTCTGTATGCCATAGCAAAAAAAAAAAAAAAAAAAAAAAAAAAAACGGGGGGGGGGGGGGGGGGGGAGGAGGGTGTGTGTGTGTGTGTGTGTGTGTGCCCCTCCTGGCTACACCACTGCTTCGTGCCGCCGTAGCTCAGTGGTAGAGCATCGGACGCGTTATTCGAAGGTCGCAGGTTCGGTCCCTGCCGGCGGCAAGTCATCTTTTCGTCCACTTTACTTTCTTCACATTTACATTCTAAATACTACAGATAACACCCCCTGTACTTTCCTTGGCGTTATTGTCTGTTAGTTCTCATTAATATTGTGTCTAACAAAGATAAACGAGCCCTTGAAAAATCATAGCTTTCCTTCATTCATAGCGAGGGTCTCGTCCTGGCAGACTTAATGCCTTCAGGTAGTATGCGAGGGATTATTGGTCAGCTGCCAACTCGTAAAAAGATCACGTGCTACGTGACGCCAGGAGGCAAAAAAAAGAGTGTTCCACACTCGCCGCCATGGCTGCGATTGGCGCTGACTAACACTCCTAGGTTTAATCAACATATATACCCCAGAAAGTGGACGGGAGGATGACCGCCGCCGTAGCTCAGTGGTAGAGCATCGGACGCGTTATTCGAAGGTCGCAGGTTCGGTCCCTGCCGGCGGCAAGTCATCTTTTCGTCCACTTTACTTTCTTCACATTTACATTCTAAATACTACAGATAACACCCCCTGTACTTTCCTTGGCGTTATTGTCTGTTAGTTCTCATTAATATTGTTTCTACGACTATATAGCCTTTAATCTACCGCTGCGTTAGCCGCGTACCTTCGGAGCTCGTAGTCGCTATCGATGATCGCGTTGATAGCGACCGTGGTTTCGTGCGCGGCGGTTGTGGCAAACGGTAGCTCCGTTTTCAATCCGCCTGCGCTGGCTGCGCACGTGCCTTCAAAACTACGTTCTGCGTCGCTTGTATTGCTATCTATAATCGCATCTGCCACTGTTTTGTCCGCGGCGTTTGCGGGAAGCAGCGCCACTTGGACTGGGTGGGCGTTGGACGCACGTGCACTTTCGGAGTCCTGTCAGTCTCGTCGTCGCCATACATGATAGTGTCAAGAGCGACTGCGGTTTCACCCACAGCGGTTATGGCAAACGATAACCACAGTTCTGACAGTGTGCGCACTGGCCGCGCGCGTACTTCCGAAGCTAACAGCATTCTGCTCTCGGCCGTCGCTCGACGGATTCGGTACCAAAGTTCGTATCACCCGCCGCGACACGGAAAAGAGTTCGGAACATCCAAATTTCGGCCCATTCGACACAGTGGAATTCGGCTGGGAAATTTCACGAATTTGTATCAGCCGGTTACGTTTACATCAACACCTCCTAAATTGGTTTACTTGGGTTCTCAAAGAGCCTGGGTCGGATTGGGTTGCAATTTTTGTCATGTCCAAATACGTCTGATATGCAGGTCTTTGGAGTTTTCAGTACACCTGCTGAATTCCGATGCGTCTTCGTGGCCTCAATGTGCCTCTTGTGTAGCATGTCGCTTTATCGCCGCAAAACCATGCTGTTATTTCTGCTGTGTAGCTACCCCTAACCATGGTCAGCCGTAACCGTAGTCAGCTTAACCACGGTTAAGGTTGTCCGTGTGACAGGGGTATAACACTCGTTCGAGTAGCGGAACTTAAAAAAGGGTGCAAAAATAAGACAGGCGTGGACGTCGCTGTACTAACAACTGAAATTTTACTTCTATGTTGCTGCGGCGGTGCGGTCACACCAGCTCGCGGCGAGCCGCTCCTTCCGAGGTGCATTTTTGGGGGGTCACGCCAATTTGCAGCAGTCTGGAGAGGGTTATGTCGGTTATGGTTATGTCCCCAAAAAGCGCCGGGCAGTGTGCCGAGAAAAATGATGCACGAACACATTCCTCTCGCGGCACGAAAATTTTGCCGCGCGGCAGCTTTGGAGTGTCGCGTTTTGCCGGCGGCGGCGCGCTGCACACGTTTTTCCGCTAGTGTGCTTATAGTTTGGCGCAGTTTTGGCGCAAAACAGCGGAGATGTAGCAGGATGTAGCAGCTTTCACGTCTTGGTGCAGTTTGGCGCAGCTATCACATCACTGCTGATGCTGGCGACCCCTTTGGCATCACCCCAGAGTACTTCTCAAAACAGATGGCCAGAATCCTGGAAGGCCAAGATGATAGATGACATTCTGGTTGTTGGATGCACCCGCCAGGAACTGAGACTGAGCTAGGTGCTGTCTCGCCTTGCAAAAGCAGGAATCACGTTGAACCAGGACAGGGTCATTTTGGTGTATCCGTGGCAGGGGCGGCACCAGCGGAGGATGCGAGGGGGCAGCTGCCCCCTTAAAATTTTTGCCTGACCCCCCAAGAGCAAATACTACATTCAAAGCACGGCGCACAAGTTCCCTGCCCCCACTGAAGGAACTCACTTCTCGTGGGTGCCGCCCCAGGTACCGCCCCTGATCTGAGGTCTCCTTCCTAAGGGACATTAAAGGCAAATGACAATTTATGTCAGAGTGAAAGCTCAATGTTCGAGGACGTCTAAAATGTCAATATTATCAACAGCAGTGCTCTACTAATCGAGAAATTAAGGTAAATGTAGGACACAATATGTGCCACCAGTGGGACATTTTGGAACGAGCCTGATGACATCAAGAGTCCAGAGTACAACTAATCAGTATTCAAACAACTTATGATAAAGAAATAACATTCCGTGCATTACAACATGCAATAAAATCCCGCTTGTGCCATTCAGCTTGATTCATTAAAAAAAAAGAACTTCTTAGCATTACCATGGAGAACGGCGCAGGTGGTCCAGAAGTTCCGTTTTCACTAGGCAGCGCTACACTCGCTAGCGCCCTTGTGTCTCAGTGGTGGTTTCGTTATAGCATACCGCTGCACGTGCTTTGCACGCTTATGAAAGTCATGCTAACTGAAAGTTCGACAAAATGCCGGGTCCATGTGATGTTGTTGGATGCCCGAATGGTGTACGCCGCTTGAGCAACAGCAGCTGCAGCAAAGAAAGCGACGTAACTTTCCACTGAGTGCCACAGAACGAACACCACGCACTCGAAGTGGCTGAGTGCTGTGCTGTGCCTCAGCAACAGTGTGCTGAACAACAAGAACTACAACAAAAAATCTGCTTGTGTGCTCACTGCACTTTCTTTCATCGCGGGGGTACTGCACAATGAACAGGGTATGCGCATACATGGAGTTCCATGGAAGGATAAATGGGAGTCAGAAGGAAGCGTATAATAGCTGGTACTGCACTGTAAGGGGGTTACATTATATGTGGTCCGAGCTCTAGACGTATACCACTTATTGAGCAGCCCCCTGAGGTGAAAGACCGGTTACAATGTGGCAGCCTGAAATTCTTGCCCACAAGTGCGGTAGCAAGCACTCTTCTCGACGGAAGTGCACCAGCCGAGCGGAGGGGAAAGAGGGCGACTGGGCAGAGGGAGGTCCCCAGCCAGCTTTCGACATCAACCCGAGCCTTCCGAAGCATAAGCAAGAACAGCTCAAAACCCTGCTCCTGCAATACAAGGACTGCTTTTCGTCGTCGTCCAAAATTCGGCAGACCCCAGTCGCAAAACATCGCATCATAACAGAGGAAAGTGCCAGGCTACTCCGCCAGAGCCCGTACAGAGTTTCGACACGAGAACGCGAGGCCATAAAGAAACAAGTTGACGAAATGCTGTGCATTGACATCATCCAGCTTTTCAAGAGTCCGTGGGCGTCACCCGTGGTGTTATTGAAGAAGGACAGGACACTGCGCTTCTGCGTCAATTATCACCGCCCGAACAAAATAATGAAGAAGAACATCTACCCTCTCCGACGTATAGAGGACACCCTTGATTGACTTTAAGACGCGAGGTACTTTTCGTCGATGGACCTCAACACCGGCTACTGGCAAATCGAAGTCTACGAGAGAGACCGAGAGAAGACTGCCTTTATAACACCAGATGACCTCTTCGGGTTGAAGGTGCCCTTTGGTCTTTGCTCGGCACCTGCGACGTCCCAGCACGTTATGGACACTGTGCTGGCTGGATTGAAGTGGCAGACGTGCCTTTCGTACTTGGATGACGTTGTTGTGTTTGCTTCAAACTTCGACAAACACCTCTGGTACCTTGAAGCTGTACTTCAAGCAATCAAGACTTCCGGAAGCAAGGAAAGTGCCGCTTCACGTACGACGAACTCTTGTTCTTCGGTCATGTCATTAACAAGTCTGGAGTTCACCCGGACCCCCGAAGAACACCTGCCATTGCTGCCTTCCCACCGCCCACCGACAAGAAGGCAGTCCGCTGATTTCTGGGCTTGTGCGCCTATTACAGACGTTCCGTCAAGAAATTTTCCCGGATCGCTGAGCCACTGACGCAACTCACGAAGACCGACGTCAAATTCAGGTGGGAAATGGCGCAAGTTCAAGCATTTCAAGAATTGAAATGACGCCTAAACCCACCTCTGATACTTGCACATTTCGACGAATACGCCGGTACGGAAATACGCACCGACACAAGCAGCATAGGACTCGGTGCCGTCCTCGTGCAAAGAACTGACGGACTGGAAAGGGTTATCAGTTATGCTAGCCGGTCGCTATCCAAGGCAGAAACCAACTATTCGACAACAGAAAAGGAGGGCCTTGCCATCGCCTGGGCTACGTCAAAGTTTTGCCACTACCTCTACGGCAAGCCCTTCAGAGTTGTGAGCGACCACCACGCCTTGTGTTGGCTAGCTAACTTGAAGGACCCTTCAGGTCGTCTCGCATGATGGAGCTTGAGACTTCAAGAATTAGACATTCCAGTCGTTTACAAGTCCGGAAGAAAACACTCTGACGCCGACTGCCTGTCTCGTGCCCCCGTAGACCCGCCGGTGCAAGACCACTAGGATGATGACTGCTTCTTGGGAACCATAAGTGCCGACGACTTTGCTGAACGACAGCGATGCGACCCGGAACTATGAGGCCTTATGGAATACTTCGAGGGCAACACCACCGTCGTTCCAAAAGTATTCAAGCGAGCACTTGCATCGTTTTTCTTACGCAACGACGTTCTTCAAAAGAAGAACTTCTCACCACTTCGAGCCAAGTACCTTCTCGTGGTGCCTTCAGAATTGCGACCATAAGTCCTCCAGACCCTGCACGATGACCCGACAGCAGGACACCTAGGTGTTTCCCGAACGCTGGCAAGTATACAGGAAAGGTACTACTGGCCGTGCCTCACCGCTGCCGTGACTAGCTACGTAAGGACATGCAGAGGCTGTCAGCAACGCAAGACACCGCCAACAAGACCAGCAGGGTTTTTTCAGCCAATCGAGCCACCTCAGCGACTGTTCCAGAAGATCGGGATGGACCTCCTGGGGCCGTTCCCTACGTCGACTTGAGGTAATAGACAGTTTTAGTTTAGCGTTAGCGTGATAGCGGGGGTTAAGGGAATAGCGTTACCGTGCCGCAAACGTTGGTTGCGGAAAGCGTGTTTTAGTTTAGCGGGATAGCGTTTACGTGCCCAAGCCGGGACGGTGGCGCCACCTAGCGAAGGGTGAATGCGTTAAAAAAAGTGAAAAGAACAAAACCGAGAATGCTTGCCTGTATCCCCGCACACAGCAATATTACTCCTTTTTTTAGTGAAAATAAAAGTAAATAAATATGAACTAAGCACCAAAAGCGAAAATTTTCATGTTACAGACTTGTTTACACCGATCTTCTAGATAGGCCTAGGGACGTTCGAAATGGGAAGCGATCTCAAAAACTACGCTAAGTTATCCGTAATACCGTGTCGTCGAAGCTACCTGAAGGCAAGCGAAGCAATTTCGCACAGTCGTTTGCTACGAAAGAAGTGGATCCATCCACATCAACGCTAAATTCAGTTCGAAGCGGGCGTCGAAAACCGCCGCCATGTTTTACGTACACTACGTTAACCACGCAAACACGCTAACGCTAAATCTGAAAAATAGCGTGCGTACGGTAAACGCTACGGGTCACGTACGGTACTGCGCATGCGCATTTCGGTCCCGTCATTCCGGTAAGCCCGCTATTCCGTTAAGCCCGCTAAACTATAACTGTCTAATAAGTGGATCGTCGTAGCTACCAACTACCTGACCCGCTACGCCGAAACATGGGCCCTGCCCAAAGGCAGTGCCGCAGAAGTAGCCAAGTTCTTCGTTGAGAACATCATCCTACGTCATGGCACCCCAGAGGTCCTCATCAAGGACAGAGGTACCGCCTTTACTGCGGACCTAACTCAGGCGATTCCGAGATACAGCCAGACAAGTCACCGCCGCACAACCGCCTACCACCCACAGATAAATGGCCTCACTGAGCGTCTAAACAAGACAATCGCTGACATGCTGGCCATGTACGTCGACGTCGAACAAAAGACCTGGGATGCCATTCTTCCGTACGTGACCTTCGCATACAAAGTGGTAGATTGGGCCAGTTGGTGATTCATGATTGAAGTATACTGAGCGGTGGACAACACAGAGAACAAGAAGACAGGGACAAGCGCAGTATCCACTGAAGGTTTATTTTTTTCCCATGCTACATATATAAGAATGAAGCAGAAAAAAAAGATGAAAGAAAAGTTAGCTGTTAACATACAATAGAAAAACATAATTTGTACACTCGATGCATGAGGCAGAAAGTAGACTCATTGGCCATGCGTGCCATTTGCCAGGAACTGTAGCCCCCCGTCTTCTTCTTGTCGGTGCTGTCCACCGGACAGTATACTTCTATCTTCGCATACAACACAGCTGTACAAGAAACTACGCAGACGACGCCCTACAAGTTGGTCTACAGAAGGAACCCAGCAACGACGCTTGATGCCATGTTACCCAACGTCCCCGATAAAGAAAGCCTCGACATCACTGTCTACCTTCAGTGCACCAAAGAAGTCCGACAGCTCGCCCGCCAACACATGAAGAATCAGCAGATGACCGACAGCGGCCGTTACAATATTTGACGATGCTCCGTAGAATACCAGCCCGGCGACCGTGTTTGGGTCTGGACACCAATACGCTGACGTGGACTCAGTGGACTCCCACCGACGCCGCACATGACCCGAAGTCGTACATGTCGTGTGCCTTAAGCCGTTTTTTACGCGCTAGCGAACCTGTGGACTCTACTTTTTGCTTTGTTATTGTAATTTATTTGTGTATGCACTTGTATTTTTTCCCCTTCTATGTTCTGTCACAAGCATCAGGGCGATGCTTTTTTCAGAGGCCATGCGTACTTCTTTTTCCATGTTTATGTAACTGGTCCGTTGCACGTACGCTCAAACCTCATTATAACAAAGTCGCATCTGCCATGAAGATAACTTCGTTATATCCGAAAATTCGTTATAAACGTTTATCTGTATCACTGTAGCTATGATAAGACTATTGTTAATTTACTTCGTTATAACCGATAATTCGTTATATCCGTGTTCGTTATAACGAGGTTTGCGTGTATAATCACTGTCTTGTACAAACCGCGCCCGAATGTCTGGGAACCTTCCAGATTATTTCAGAATCTTCTTATAGCTTGAGCACGCAAACGCAAACAGTTGAGTTCATTCTGGAACTAACGCGGCCACCAGCGATAAGGCTCGAATGTTCGATGCTGCACGTATAAATGCCGACACGCCTTACTGCTGAGCAATTTTATCAACGGCCGACGTCCTGTTCGCCGCTATCAGTGTGCAGTGTGTATTGCTGTAGTTTGACTTTCTTTTCCCGGCCACAAGTTCGGCCAAATAAAGTTTCATCTTGGACACGCCGAATGCTGTTTTCGTCGACGTCACGACCCCGTGAGAATATACACGATCGCTTGCTCCGCATGTGCGCAGCCTTTGAAAAATGTTTTGGTTATAACGCGCTACTGCTTATAGTGCGGATATTTGCAACTTACGTTATAAGTGGGCTATGCTATATCTATAAGTAAATCTCAGTAACTTGTTCCGTGTCCGTGTCATATTTTCATGCGCCTTGTGTATCAACTATTTGATCGTATGCAAACCAACGCCCAGAATTCAACACTTCTGCAGCACTACTTGTTGCTATTGTCATCACTTAACTGTGATTTTCTTTCTGGGCACAATTCCAATCATCAAAAATTTGATTCTGTCGTTTAGTTTTTATGTTTATGAGCTCATCATTGCTACTTGATCTTGTCTTGGTACTGATATCGTGCACACCCCCTGACATTAGTGGGCACCGAATTAGTGACTGAGGTATCACATACCCAGTAAGTGGATTTCATCAATGATGATGAGTGACACCTGCTTGACGTATCCCCTGGTGTGCCAGCTCCTGCTGATTCCATCCCACTTTTCCGGTGTTGTGACAATCACATCTGCTGAGGTGATCACACGGAAGTCCGGAGTGACGTCCCCCGTCAGCTCGGCCACGCGCTTGCCCAGCTTCTCCTCGAGCCGAACCTTCCAGTCTGCAATCCTCTCCCGGACCAAGGCCTTCAGAGGAGCTACGTACACCACCTGCACATGACAGGAGGCATGCCCTGCTGCTGCTGATCCCAATCGGTGCAATGTTTCTTTTCCTCTCATCAGCACACAGTTATTTGCGGGAAAAAAACATGTATTTTAATTTATTGACAGCAGGATTAGGAAATTGCACTCGCCATTACAGGTTATCTTTTATACACAAATTTAAAAAATGCTGGTGATCTATTCTGCATTATACACTGAGAGATATGCGTAAGAAGAAAAAAACGTGCATAAAATTTAAGAAATCCTCACAACATTGTGAGGATTTTTAAAGCACATTGTATCATGCTTCACTGACTTGACAAGTATTAGACGCAAGGACCACAAACTAAATGAGACACACAATTAGACATGATGCTACAGGCACAAATTTTTAAGAAAGATTCTCTTTGGAAGTAATGCCAATATCTTTTTTGGCCCATGCATCAGTTGCGTGCTGCACACAACACTGCGCACATGATAGCATACAAGAGTGGCCTCTGTGAGGGAGAGCTGTCAGTCACCTGCCGTTTTGGATACGCTACAGTGTCGGGAAGTACCATAGCCAATGTCTACCCTGCTCAAGAAAGTGGTCGATCAAGGAGATACAGGCTAGTCACTGCTGGTCGAAAATGCAGTGTTCAAACGACTACGTAGGGAAGAAACGGGAATGAAGATTAATGGAGAACATGTCAGCAATTTACAGTTTGCAGATGACATCGTCCTCTTCAGCAATGGCATCAATGAATTGTAAAAAATAACTGATGAATAAAACCAAGTTAGGGTTGTGCTGAAGACAAAGTACACAAATGGAACCCAGAAACCGCACAAGAGTATGTTACATCTAGGTTGTGGATGAGCCTACTCATAGAAAGGGAATAAAGATGCCCCTATGGCTGGCCTCCTTGATCAGCCACTGCTGTCTCGCAAGCAGAAAGTGCACAATCCTTGTACTGTGCCAGTACCCACATATGCAGATGCCACCTGGAGGATACTCGAGAAGAGCTCGAAGACATCTGCACTAATATGAAAGGTTTGTCACCTTCTGGAGCATTATTGTTTCCACTAAAATGCGCTTTTCACTGATACAACCGAAAAACTAAAAATATGGCCAGTGATGCTCTGTATTTCTCCCAAAAATGGTACAGACTGCCGGAGTAAGTCCGCAGGATAGAATAACCCTGCACTTTTCCAAGGAAGGTAGATTACATTATTTTTACAACAAAGCATTTCATTAGAGGAGGTGTGAGCAAATCTTTATTCTCAATTAAAAAAAAATATCTAATCTAATGCACATCTGCTTTCCTATAAAAAGAGTCCGAAAATTGTCTGTGTATAAAAACGAAAACGAAATCGCACTGGCAACAGCCTAATACAGTAGAACCCCGCTGATACGTTTTTGAAGGGACCGTAGGAAATAAACGTAAGAGACGGGAAACGTAAGAGCCGAAAAACAGGAAAAACGGTTAAATATTTAGTGGTACAGAATTTTATTTCAATTCTTATGAGCAGCACGAAAATTGGCGCGCTCAGCCGCGATCTAGTCGATGGATAGAAACGCGGAGCTTAGAACGGCCTCATCCACAGAAATGTAATCAACGTATGTGATTTTTTTAACACCAACAGCTGTAGGCATGAAAGAACTAAGCACACGCAATCACGACCGGCGCGGCGAGTCCGACCGCAAACCGCACGCACGACCATGCGAGCTCCAACCAGCTCGAACTCCTCCCGTTCTCCGACAAATAACGATGATGATGAGTCTACGCCAACGCGAAGGCAGAAGTGAATGCCGATCTCGAAGGCCTTGCTTTCGCAAGCAATTACATCATACACGCCATGTTCGTGCAATACAAATCTCAAAGGCTATGTTTTTGTCAATAGTAATGCCAATCTCGAAGGCCTTGCTTTCGCGAGCAGTTACGTCATAGACGCCATCTTTGCAATTTGAATCTCGAAGGCCATGCTTTTGTTTGCATCAATTGAAAGATTCTGTTGCTTGCGCCTCTCATGCGGCTAATATTACGGTCAAACGAGGCGAAGCTGCGTGAAAATGCACCATGGCCGCTCTCTTTGGTAGTCACTCGGTCGGCTCCGAGCGCACTTCGCGACGTATCATACGGGAACGGTCCGACAGTTACGACGTAACAGCGGGGTTCCCAATACATTGTATCCTATGGGAGCTATGCCGGGACCGGCGGAAAACGACGTCACAGCTGGGAAAACGCAGCAGTGAGGAACGTAACAGCGGGGTTCTACTGTATCAGAAGAGTCAGATACAGTGCCATCGCCATTGCATAATGGCGACAGAGCACATTCTGTTGGAAGTTGGAGTAAGATGATTTCACGTGCAACTGAGCTGTGTGCATCGCATTTATTCCCTTGTGAATTGCAATTGTTGATGTGGCACTGTTATTATGAATGCTCATGTTAAGGGAAAGTTATTTTGCATGCGTCGCGTCCTTTTGCGTGTTCGAGGCCTGTGACTCTGGTGCCGCCGCAAACACAGGGAGGAGATGGTCGGCTCCATGTTGACCAGGAAAAGCTTCCACAGGCCGGAAAGGTGAACATATCCGTATCTCGAAGATAAGCTGGTCTAGGTAACGGTCCTGGGATACGCCTGCCATCACGGCGTATCTAGAAGCAATCTTAACCCTTTGAAACACTATGTACACAATTGTGTACACCACAGGTTTTTTGCTAGTTGTATCGACTAGGGGCTAAGAAAGAGCAAGATACACTGAGCTGTGGACGAATTGAGCCTCCAGCATAATGAATTTATTTTTATTTAACTTCATTTCGCAGTGTACTGTTGCATGTGATCACTTTGCTGAAGGCACTACCATACTTGAGAGTCGTTCGACGCGCCACCTACCGTGACCCACGTCAAGAGTATAACTTTTCTTTGCTCAACATGGACATAACAGAAAACGAATTTGCACTATATTTCTAGCCCGAGATTTCATTTTATTTATTCAAAAACAGAGTATGAATGGCTTCAGGATACATTATTACTTCATTACAAAGTAATTAGGAATGATTACTATCACACACATAAATTAACGTATTACGGCATTATTTTTGTTGCAATACAATATCGAGTGCCTTGAAGTAACATTGATGCATTTACAGGCAATTCTTCATAGGGTTAAAGCCAGGATTACACTGGATTACAGGAGAACATGAAGAGAACAAACTTTCCATTCTAAGACCTCTCTCACTCTTTCCCAATTGTCAAGTTTTTCCTTTGCACCCGCAAATATTTGATGGGCATTAGATTTAAGTAAGAAACATGATTTTTCTATCGGGCATTATCGGAGTCATCCCACGATGCAGGGCCAGTTTGAAATTTCGACGCATAACTGAGGTTTTTTAAACATTATTTCGATAGGGGTTAAGTCGGGACCAAATTAATTCGTTGTAAAATCTGGGTCGTCGCAATACCGGACACGTATAATATAGGTTCCACTGTAATACCATGACATTTTCACTCGACGATTCTTTCACAATAGAGGTATGGAACAGTGCTGTAATAATAATTACACCATAATTAATAATAATTAGAGCTGTGCGAATAGCAAAATTTTAGGTGCGAAGCGAATTCGAATATTGGAGTGTGAGTGCGAATCGAATTGAATATTCTTCAAATATTTCTACAATATTTCAAGAATATTTTTCGAATACTTCGAAGCGAAATTGCAGAAAAAAAAGTTAGAGAGGATTCCTAAGCATATTCTTATGAGATAGCAACATGAAAGTGTTTCTTTTCACTGGGTTGATGAAGCACTGGCGTGGTGGGGTTTCATAGTTGTCTTATCAAGAATGAGGCAATGTAGAGGCCGAATTGTATTTATGTACATGATTTGGTGCAACCAAAGTGTTACAGACAACACTTTACAAGTGATAGGCAAAGATGCCATTTCCTCAGCCTCTCCTCCCCTCTCAACTTCTGTGAAAGCCCAACTGATGTGGCGGACAAGGATGTGCTCCCTTCAAGTCCGGAGTTCCAAATCCACCTCGTAGACGTCGACATATAAGAAGATCTGAAATTTTGAATGCTAAAAAGCTTCGGCTTCCGATTTTTCAGACTTCCTGCCCAAATTTGAGGTCCAAAACAGCATTAATTGAGCCCCCACCTCTGCCAGCCACATCTTTCATCTCCATGCTAAACCAGCCTTTCTTGAGTTAGTAAATTTGCGACAGTAACGGAGCTTGAAAGGCAGCTTTGCCGCATTACCGGGGTGGGATGAGGTGAAGCATATTGAAAATCTAGGGATCACTTACAATCGGACATTGACTGTGTCTTGGCCAAGTTCAACCGTAACGGAGCTTGAAAGGCAGCTTTGCCGCAATACGAGAGTGTAATGAGGTGAAGCATATTGAAAATCTGAAGGGGTCACTTTCAATTGCACGTTGTCTCTTGGCTAAGTTCGACCGCAACGGAGCTTGAAAGGCAGCTTTGCCGCAATACGAGAATGTAATGAGGTGAAGCATACTGAAAATCTAGGGACCACTTCCAATCGGACGTTAAATGTCTCTTGGCTAAGTTCGACCGTAAAGGAGCTTGAAAGGCAGCTTTGCTGCAATACGAGAGTGTAATGAGGTGAAGCATATTGAAAATGTGAAGGGGTCACTTTCAATCGGACGTTGACTGTATTTGTTTTTGGGAAGTTCGAATAGTTCGAATAGTAAAATTCCAGTGCGAATCGAATCGAATACCAAACACTATTCGAAAAATATTCGAAATTTCGAATATTCGCACACCCCTAATAATAATATGTGGAGTTTAATGGTGCAAGGGCCATGCTTGGCCAAAGATGAACAATGATGATGATTATTAGTGGGGCCATGGGTGGCCAAAGATGACAGGATGTATTATGGCTGTAAAGAGGCCTGAGATCCCGTGCTGTGTGACAGCGTAAAATAGCATAAAATTATGGCAGTGTCAAGTGATGTGATCTATGGGTGAATGACGAGTGAACATTGTATCTACAGGTGACAGGCGGGAAAACAGCACGAATGCCTCCTCAAACCTTTGATCCTAAAGGCCGGGAGCAGCCTCAATGATGAGGCCACGCCGCCCGGGAAAATAACGTTGGGACTGATACTTAAAGAGAGGTTCTCTGCCAATTAACATAATGGGATGGAGTCGGAACTGAAAGTATATTGATGAGAAATGCTTTTTCCTGAGAGCGTCTACTTCCCTGCATTGCAGTAGGAGTACAGTGAGGGGGTCGCCTCCGGACAAAAGGTGTACTATGTGTGCGTCCTATTCGGAGTCTGCAGAGTGTTACTTGTGTACGACGTCTCTTAGATATCGGCGGCCAATTACCAAGGTGCGCTTTTATAAGGTGTAAATTATTTTGCTTTTCCTTATTCCATAGGTGCTGCCAATGAGCTTCTGTTTTAGGTAGGGCTTCAGGTGTATCGGCAACGTTTCCGTGAACGGATGCTGCTAGCTGGTCTGCCAACACGTTCCCTTCGATCTCACGATGCCCTGGCACCCAGCATACAACAACATGCTGTTTGAACGTGTAGATTGTACATATGTGAGAAAAGGAAAATAAGGACAGGATTTCTATGTTTTTCAAAGTTTTTAAAGCTTTTACAACACTTAGGGAATCTGTATATACAACTGCATTTTGTATTTTTAATTGTTGAATGTGTTTAACGGCCACCCATATTGCATATGCCTCTGCTGTGAAAATGCTTGTGTTAGGATGCATAACGCCGGCATCCGAAAAGGATGGACCGACCGCGGCGTAGGGCACAGAGGTGTGAGACTTAGAGGCATCGGTAAAGAATTCTGGAAAAGTGTATTTGTGCTGGAGTTCGAGGAATTGTGTACGGATATGTGCAGCAGGCGCGTGCTTAGTAACTTCCACGAAGGATACATCGCAATCTACGAGTTTCCACTGCCACGGCGGGGGATATGCAGCGGGAGCCACCAGACGGTGTTCAAGAAGTGGCACACCCATTTCTTCAGCTAGGCTTCTCACACGAAGTGCATAGGGCTGTCTCATGGCAGGACGGTTGTCAAATAGGACAGAACTGGACAAATCATTGCTATCAGAGTGTAAGGGGTGGTCGTTGTTTGCGTTCACCTTGAGGAAATACACAAAAGATAGGTAGGCTCTCTGGAGGTGTAACGACCACTCGTTCGATTCAACGTAAAGGCTTTCTATGGGGCTAGTACGAAACGCATCCGTAGAAAGTCGAATGCCTAGATGATGGACAGGGTCAAGCATCTTCAAGGTGCTTGGTGTTGCAGACCGATGGGTTATCGCCCCGTAATCTAGGCGCGTGCGTATGAAACTTCTATATAAATTCATCAGACACTTTGTGTCACTACCCCAAGTAGTGCGTGACAACACTTTCAGAACATTCATTGTTTTTATGCACTTTTTTTTATATACTTGATGTGTGGTATGAAATTCAGTTTCGTGTCTCAGATTAGCCCTAGGAATTCATGCTCTGTCTTTACAGACAGATGCTAACCATACAGGTCAATATCTGGGTTGGGATGAATGCCTCTTTCTGGAGAATAAGATGCATATGCTTTTTGTGGATTTAGTCAGAACCCGTTTTCCTCTGCCCATTTAGAAACCTTGTACAAACCAAGCTGAACCTGCCACTCACACATTGCAAGATTACAAGACTTATATCCAACCTGCACACATACGTAGAATAGAACATGTTACACGGGATGTACAGTCACGCTCAATATGACTTGCAACACGGCAGCGCGTGGCCTCACAAGTTCAAAGACTGCGCATCGCTTCCAGTAGGCCTTATTTCCTTAACTAAATGCTGTTCTCTCACTTGGGTATGATACCAAATAAGAAAATATCATTTAGTTGTTGAAATAAAAACAAGTTGAAGCTATGCGCAATCTTTGAACTCGTGAGGCCACGCGCTCCCGTGTTGCAAGTCATATTGAGCGCGACTGTACAGTCTCATAGAGTTCATTTTGATAATAAAAAGTGTACAACCCAACACGCCACCCTGCGGAACTCCTGTTTCTTGGACAAATATTCGGGACAAAACACTGCCCACTCGAACACGGAATGTCCGATTAAACAAGTAATTATCGATTATGGTGAACATCCTACCCCGTACACCTAAATGTGAGGCCTTTTCCATATTGAGGAACACAGACAGAAAGAATTGTTTATGGACAAAAGTGTCATGGATTTGTGCCTCGATATGAAGCAGGTGGTCAGTTATGGATCTACCTTCTCGAAACCTGCATTGGTATGGGTCAAGTAGACAGTTTGTTTCAAGAAGTGTAGGAGTCTCCTGTTTATCATCTTTTCGAAAACCTTGTAGAGGAGAGCTTGTGAGGGATATAGGCCTGCAATTGGAAACTGAGGATGGGTCCTTGCCTTGCTTTAAAATGGGAATAATAATGGTTTCTTCCCAGGCCGAGGGGATCTCGCCGGAAAACCAAACAGCACTATACAGGGAAAGGAGGGCTTTTTGGGTTTCAGATGGCAGGTGTTACAGCATTTCATATACCACACGGTCGGAGCCTGGGGCGGAATTAAGCGATGCTCGTAGCTCAGCTATGCAGAAAGGTTCATTGTATGCTTCGTGTTTTGTGGATTTGCGCTCTAGTTTCTGCTTTTCGATTTGTGTTTTGTATCGTTCGAAAGCTTCAATATAGTGCGACGAGCTCGACACCTGTTTGAAGTGTGCGCCGAGTAAGTTTGCCTGGCCCTCCAAGCTGTCGCCTTGTGTGTTTACAAGAGAGAGAGTGAATGTGCTTGCCGTCCTGCTACCCTACCAACCATGTTCCATTAATTCATATACGCCTCCTGCGTATATGAATTAATGCTCGATAAAAACTTGTGCCAACTTTCCCTTCTTGCCTGTCGGCAGGTTCTCCTACCTTGTGACTTTCTTAAAATTTGCAAGATTCTCCGCTGTCGGAGAGTCGCGAAGCAAGTTCCATGCTTTGTTTCGTTTCTTGCGCGCATTTCTGAACTCATTGTTCCACCATGGATCTCGTCGTTTTCCAGAGTGTCCACTTGTTTGTGGAATACATTTGGTTGCAGCATCAATCAGAAATTCTGCAAAGTATTCTACAGCTGCGTCTATGCTTAAGGCAGACATGTCCGTCCAACTTAACAATGTAACTTTCCGAAACTGTTCGCAATCGGCTTTCTCAATCCGCCATTTTGGAAACTGAGGGGGACATTCATTTGTAATTGGTGTGTTCAGAAGTATTGCAAAGTGGTCACTTTTGTAAGGATTATAGATAACTTTCCATTTGACTAGGGGCAGAAGTGATGGAGATGCTATGCTGAGATCTATAGATGAGAATGCTCTGTTTGCAAGGCTATAATATGTTGGTTGTTTTTTATTCAAGAGACATGCGCCAGAAGAGAAAAGGAACTGTTCAATCAGACGACCTTGCGCATCGCAGCGAGAGTCACCCCATAGACTGTTGTGTGCATTTAGGTCTCCAAGGACGAGATATGGCTCTGGAAGTTGATCTATTAAGAACTGGAATTCATGTTTTTGGAGCTGGTAGTGCGGAGGTATGTAAGGAGAGCAGATTGTGATCAGATTGTTCAGATCAGATCAGACCCCCCAACCCCCCCGTTGGCTACGCCCCTGTGTGCGAGAGTAGGCGGGGTGCCCTAGTTTGCGCAGTGTGGAGATTCGACACAGTTGTCAGCAGGGTGTTCGTGTGAACTGCACTTGGCGCAAGTTTCACGGCCACGGAAACTCTGAGAGTCGTGACCGAAATGCTGGCACCTGAAGCAGCGTCGCGGTTTGGGGACGTAGGGTCTGACCTTTAGTTTCAAGTATCCTGTTTCGACATGTTCTGGTAGTGTGCTTGTGGTAAATGTGAGAACGAGGTGTTTTGTCTGGATTTCTTTATTGTCACGCCTGATTTTAATTCGCTGCACATTGATCACATGCTGCTCGCTCCAGCCCTCGAGGAGTTCACTTTCTGTCAGGTCGAGCAAGTCTTGGTCTGATACCACACCTTGCGAGCTGTTGAGAAAGCGATGCGGGGTGACTGAGACAAATGTGTTTCCCAACGAAGGAAGTTTGGACAGTTTTTCATATTGGATTTTACTTTGAACTTCAAGGAGAAGGTCTCCGCTAGCCATTCTAGTTGCCTGGTAACCGTGGCCGAGAGTTTCGGTGAGGCATTTGGACACAACAAAGGGAAAGATTGTTTCGATATTCTTTTCGAGTGTTTGGTAGTGGATGACGTGGAAGGTGGAAAAAATTTCTTTTGGTTTCAGCAAGGGATTCAAAGTGTCTTCGGTGCACCCTCTCTTTGTGACAGGGCGATCATTCAATCGTGGAAAGGAGGTTGAGGCCATAGATTGTGTATAATTTCGGCAGCCATGTCAGCCGCCCACCATGGAGCCCAACATGGGGACGCGACAGCGCTTATACTGATATAAGGCATACCAACGCCAGCTGTACACAGCCATTACAGTGAAACCTCGTTATAACGAAGTTGAAGGGGGAGTCGTAATTACTTCGTTACAGCCAATATCCATTTCTACCAACAATTAGCACGCAAGAGAGGATGTACTCACCACCAAATCCCACAGCAGCCCGCCACGCAAACGAAAAACGGCCGTCACACAGAGAAAAACTAGCAAAAGAAAAAAAAAAAAAGAAAGAACAGCAAAGAACTGCTATTTTATTAGCGCCAAACTCGGCACACCAGCTGGTGGCTCACTTAGCAGAAAAAAAAAGTCCTTCATAGACTTCTGCCGTGTCTTTCTCAGACGGATGATGGCTTGTTCGGCCGCTGCCGCTATGTTGAGTCCGTCCTCGCCGTCATCGTGAGCGCCGAAGAAGCGGCGCAGCAGGTCTGCCACATCCGGCGCTTGCGCGGACGTTGGTACATCGGGTTCACCAGCTCTGGGCTGTCGTCGACCCATTCGTCTCTGTCGTCATTCACCACCCCTGTCACCGCACGCACAATTTCAGCCTCTGTCAGCTCTTCAGTTGTCACAGCGTCAGCATTGGCACTGACGTACGTGCAGAAGGTTCCGCAGTCGGGCACAACTCCGGCGTCAAGGAGAGCGTCCCACGACGCCAGGTCTTGGTCACCCGCGGCACCCTCATTGGCGGCAGCACCGATATCTTCACTGTCACCGCCACTGTTGACGCCAAATGAGGCATGCCGGCAGCAGCTGGCGATCGTGCTTGCTGTTACAGACATCCAAGCAGCCTGTAGCATCTCGATCGCCATGTAGAGGTCGATTGTAGTCTCGCGCTTCATGCTCATATTGAGCCGAATTCGGTCGATTACACGCTTGCGGTACCGTGCTCAACGCTACGCCGAAATCTTAGACAATTTTTTCTTCTTGACGCCGGACTCAACGGCTTTCAACATAGCCGCCTTCTGCTCGATTGTAATCGTTTTGCGCTTTCGTGTGCCTTTGCCGTCGTCCATCTCCTGTCTAGCGGCGGGAACTGAGAGAGACGCTGTTCTGATGCACACGCAGCGAACGACAAGCAACAAGGCCCGCAGTCACCGCGTCGGTGTCCACGCACGCAACAGGAGAGCGGGCGGGTCCACGAGTTTCAGTGGAAAGGGGAGGCAGGCAGACGCGCACCCTTGCGCGTGTTGGCAGGCGACTCCTCGGGAGCACGAAGCGCGAGTTTTGAATTACCGCATCCAGGGTGGAACGTAAACCGTCGCGCGCTATAAGACATTGATTTGCCGGCTACCAAAATGATCAGTAAATGCTCGGTGGGGAAAAAAAAAGGTTCGTTATATCCACTGCGAGGAAATTTTAGCTTCGTTAAAACGAGGTTTTAAATACATGGGCGTCTATGAGAATTTCAAGGGGAATTACGATTGCTTCGTTATATCCCGCTTCGTTATAACCAGCTTCTACTGTATAACCAAATATAATGTGTCCAAGAGAGGGCACATACACAAGGTTAACCCTTGCCGCCAAGAAAAATGGAAGTAAACAGAAGGGAGAAGAAGAGAGGAAAGTGAGAGAGAGGTGACCCTGGGTGGGTTTGACCAGGGGTGCCGTCTACGCGAAGCCGGGCTCAACCCCCAGGATTCCCTTTTCCCCGGACACGGCGAGGCGTGGGAGGGGGTCGAAACCTCCCCGTTAGCTCGGGTCCGTGGTGTCGCTACACACCAAACGCGTGCTTGCGCAGACGCCCCTGTGGGGAATTACACCATAATTAGCTCAAGGAATAACTGTCCTACAAAAAAAGAGGGAACATTTCAAGTCGGCATGTAAAACTGAACACGGCGCATGCTGGATTTCAGCAACATTAGTGGAGAAATTAAGACCTGGCTTCCCCTTTAAAGGGCCCCTAAACCACCCAGAGGTCGAATTTTAGTTGTGGTGTGATAATGGTGCACGAATCTACCACGAACACGTAGCCGTGAGAATTTTTCGAAACGGAGCCGTAATAGTGGAGTTACACGCGTTTGATGATCGAAATGCTGTTATCGCTCGTTTCACTTTTTCCTTCGCTACCCTCCGCTCGTCGGCTGGTCTCCTCTCCCAAAGCCACTTTGCTCTCCTCGCCGAGTGCCCCTCCCAATCTCACGTGACATACCGTCATCGCCGACGCGCTTTTCGAAACGACGGGCACTTCCAGTTGCCGCGACTCGGTGAACTCCGTGCTTCTCGGCTAACCGCTGTTGTTGCCGTGCCGGCCCGTGCTCCTACTAATCGTGCTGGTATGAAAGATGTGTTGCGCGTGCACCTTGAAAGGATCACCAACACGATGGACCTGTACAGTGACACACGTCGCGTCTTTTCGTTTTTTCCAGTCTGCGCTTTTGCAGCCAAGCACTGATGCATGAAAGCCATCGCAAAACACTGTCAGATTCAGTCCACGCAGCTGATCAGACCGCAAGGCGATTCGCTACACGACGACGAACAGCAAGGAGCGCGGTCACGCACGTCACTAGGCAGAAGAGCAGAAGGGCCCGGAGAGGAGAAGAAATGGTTTTTTGGAATTTGTGGTGCACCTGTGGCTTGTAGCGCTGCCACGTGTGGCATCGTTGATCGTGACGGCATTCTGCACACGATGCGCGTTTACTTGAAATGTTTGAAAAAATATCAAAGGTGGTTTGGGGCCCTTTAAGAACACACAGTGTGTGATGGTATGAAAGATGGTAGGTGCCACATGAGGACTGCAGAATGGATCCCTCTGTTCACTAGTCCACTTTAGCGCCCATGGTGACCAGTTTGTTACTTTTCTTCAAATGTAATTAGACTTTATGTTCTTAATATGTCAGCATTAGTGATGCCTGCTTCCTTCTGTAATGGCATATTGGTCATAAAGACATTGAAAGGCAGTAGTCTCTCGCATAACAGAAACTGAAGGGACCAGGAACGTACGTTCCATTGAACAGGAGTTTTGTTTACTGAGAGATGGACAGTGGTGCCGAATAAAGGTACGAAGCCAATATCGTCACAAGCCCTTGTTCCATCTAAGCAGCAGTTCCGTTTAAGGTTAGTAACGTGGTGTTTTGCTCGTGTTGGTCGCCTGCAGTTCCTGGACGTTTACACATCAATAAATGATGTGACATTATTTATTTACAGGAGACTAACGGAAATCTCTTAAGTGGAATACTGAAGATTATAGCGCACGAAAAAACACAGACAAAGGAAGACGTGACACACACAGGCGCTAACTTGCAACAATGTTTATTTCAAAAACAGGGAACCACATATATAGGCAACATCGCTTTTCTACCATCATCATTACTCGCACTTTTCAATTTCAACTATCTTTACGTAGATAGGCTAACTCCTTGCAGGAGAGGGCAATCGACAGTTTTGAAATGCACTTATCTTCCAGCCTATCAATCAACTCAGCCTCGATAATTTCGCGGGTTAGCTGACCTCTGCAGGTATTGACAAATGAGCACTCCTGAAAAATAGGCATGCACGTGGTATGAACATAGTTACTTACACTGGCACCTGAATTACTGCAGTGCCTGCAGTGGGCATCGAGGAACCCACCCCTGTTTTCCTTCACGTTGTAGTGGTGCTCCTTCAAACGCTCGTTGACGCACCGTCCACTTTGACCCACATAATTCATTAACATGTGGCAAGAATTATGTGGGTCAAAGTGAATGGTGCGTCAATGAGCGTTTGAAGGAGCACCACTACAACGTGAAGGAAAAAAGGGGTGGGTTCCTCGATGCCCACTGCAGGCACTGCAGTAATTCAGGTGCCAATGCAAGTAACTATGTTCATACCACGTGCATGTCTATTTTTCAGGAGTGCTCACTTGTCAATACCTGCAGAGGTCAGCTAACCCGCGAAATTATCGAGTCTGAGTTGATTGATCGGCTGGAAGATAAGTGCATTTCAAAACTGTCGATTACCCTCTCCTGCAAGGAGTTAGCCTATCTACGTAAAGATAGTTGAAATTGAAAAGTGCGAGTAATGACGATGGTAGAAAAGCGATGTTGCTTATATATGTGGTTCCCTGTTTTTGAAATAAACATTGTTGCAAGTTAGCGCCTGTGTGTGTCACGTCTTCCTTTGTCCGTGTTTTTTCGTGCGCTATAATCTTCAGTATTCTATTTCAGAGATTTCTGTTAGTCTACTGTAAATAAATAACGTCACATCATTTATTGATGTGTAAACGTCAAGGAACTGCAGGCGTGAAGCAGCTCTAGTACAGGCAAGCACAAGCTCAGTTTGCATGGCTACCACCAATCCCATGGCTTGCTTGCTTGGCTGTTTTGTGGTCATCTTGTATTCTTAAATAAGTAAACGCATGCTTCCAATTTAATCACAATAGAGCTTCACAAGAGTAAATTATCAGTATAAACTGATTAGGTGTTTAGCATTCTTCTGATTTGGAATGAAGAGGTACTTGCACTGTACAGCTTGCCAACATGTAGAAAAGGTGGAGATGACAAACCTTTGACTCTGGAGTGATGTTGAAGGAACGGAACATGGCGATCTCAGCTGCAATGGTCTTTCCCGAACCTGTGGGAGCCCCCAGGAGCACGTTGTGGTCCGTGTGGTAGAGCGTGTGGAATATCTGGGTCTGGATCGGGTTCAGGTGGCTGAAGCGGAACAGCAGCTCGTAGGTGGTGTTGCACAGGGCAGACACTGGTAGGGGCTGCAGATCAAGCAGCTCTGCATGGCGCAAAGAGTGACCACATCAGCTGAGCGTTCTTCATTAACTCAACCATGAGCTGTAAACCACGGACTAAAGGTACACAGAGTTGAGAGACACACACCAGTCTTCTCATCAACCCCGATTTCAATGTAGGCACACTGGTGTCTCTTGTACACAACTGTCTTATATGTATCAGAGCTATCTGGCCCCAGAATGACAAGCCCAGACTGGTGTTCCAAAGAGAGCTTAGTACTGCAGCAAAGGAGTGTAGCAAACAAAGCTGAGAACAACCTCCTTGAGGAAAGGACAGCAATATGATAACACAGTGGGAAGGAGACAGGATGCACTGAAGCCTCGCTATAAACAAGTGACAGCTAAGCTTACTCTGTAGAGGATCCACTAATTGGCTGCCAGGTATGTATAACCTAGCTGGAAAATATCTTGCTTCAATGTGTAAGGACTGTGTGGTGAATATCTTGCTTCAATGTGTAAGGACTGTGTGGTGAAGGCGGCAACCGTGAAGCCGAGAGATGGTGCCACAGTTGGTGCCGTCATCATCATCATGAACATGGGCAGTGGGGAGAAGGGGTAGTAGGAGTAAAGTGTGTGTTCGACGAGACGTGTTGTGCGCGCTTCCTCCCTGACAAGTGGGGGCTCGTCCGGGATAGAATGGATTACGTCTGGAGGAGGTCGTACAATATCTCATCGGCGAAACAGATGGATCACCGAGCCAGCGCGAGCAAGTCGCGTCCCTGCTGCGGCAACGTGTGATGACCGCTACAGTCACGGCCGTGCCGGTAGGCTTAGGTGTGCAGGTGTCCGCGCCGCAACCCTTGCAGCCGCCTGCTATGACTTCCATGCCCCTCGTAGAACCGCCGAAGTTCTTGGGCTTCAACGACTTGCAGTCGCCAGAGGTTTTCTTGGAACGTTTGGACAACTTTTGTCTCGTGTCCGGAATCGACGAGGCCAAACGACTCAGCAACGTGGTGCCGGCTGCCTTGGAGAGCAGCGCTAGGCTTTGGTGGTGGTTTGTCGGCGCTTTCGCCTCGTGGGATGAATTCGCACAAGCCTTCTGCGCAGAGTTCGCTTCTATCGACTCCAAACGCCGCCTGAAGGAGGAACTCGAACAGCGAACACACTACCCCAAGGAAAATTTAAAGGAATTTATATACGTGATATCGGCATACTACGATCGCATCGGAGAGCCGGCGACTGAAGAAGAAAAAGGCCAGGGGGTTCTCTGCCAGATGCACCCGCAGCTGCAAAACCTCGCTGAAGGGTCTTTATTCGCGACCCTGAAGGAGCTCGCCGCGGCGGCGGATGGATTGATGCAAAGAGCGTGGTGGCGTTGGCAGTACAAACCACCGCCACTACCAACAAATCAGGTCGTAAGGGGACCTGGCATTCCGACCGTACATGGCGGCTGCTAACGCTCTCGGACCGCGACCACTGTCAGTGGCGGCCGCTGTGGGTATGACTACGTCTACCGCAATGTCCTCGGCATACCACTGGCCACTACACCCTGCAGCGGTTCAACCGTCATATGTCTGTGATCAGTTCCATCCGGCCTCTATCGTGCCTACACTGATGCAGCCGTTAGCCTACGCCTCGCCACTGGCCGCTCGTTGGCAGCGGCCCAACACATGACAGGTCCACTGCCAGCGCTGTGGAGGGATCGGCCATGTTGCCCGCCAGATGGCTAGGCGAAATGTGCCGCCCACGTGTTTCAACTGCGGTCAACCAGGGCACATGCGGCATGAATGCCCAGACAATCGGTATTCAGGAAACTGACATTGGTAGACGCTATGCCGGCGGGCATCTACTACAGCGCGCTCCAGGTTGCGACTACTGCTGGCCGAAAGGAACCCCTGCTCGATATCCACATCGGAGCGACGACATTCGAGGCACTCTTAGACACTGGGTGCAGCGTAAGCCTTCTGGGACAACAGGCAATGGCGGCCGCCGAAGCCACAGGAGCCAGCCATAAAAGAGAGGTATGTGCGCTTCGCCTCGCCACAGGTTGGTCCCAATCTTCTACCTCGCTCCGATGCAAGATACACTGGCCAGCAGGCTCTCGTCGGCAGCGTTTTTTGTGTGTGCCCGACCTTTGTAGGGACATAGTACTCGGGAGAGACTTCCTGACTGTGACCGGGATGTCACTTCATGTTGCACTTGGAGGTTGGACAATCGGAACTGAACGACAGTGCATGGTGCCTTTCGTCAAGGAAGAGTGCCAGGTAAAAGGAGGGCTAGACAATGAAAAGATCTACGAACTACAAGCAATATTTGCTGAGCGACCTGAGCCTACACTGCCAACTCAGAAATCCCAACCCGCAATAATCCCACACACCTCGCGGCTCAAGTCAATGTAGACCCACGTCTAGCACAAGTGCTTGAGAACTTGATGGGGTCCGCTCTACGTACGGCTGGTGCAGAAGCCTAGCTTCGGTCCCAGCCGCATATAGTCGTACCGTGTCAACGTCCCCTTCCCGTAGCGCGCGTCATCGCAGCTACGACGGGTTCGGGCGAAGAAGGCAACAGGCTAGAACAACAAACAACACTTTATTGCTACGTTAGCAATAACGCGTAAATGTCGCGTAGAGGGATAGTCCGCTCTCGTAGAAAACAAAGGGTAACGCTTACACCTTCGGTCGATGTTCGGCTCGCGGAACTTGGGGCGGTGAGGTGGTACCTGGTAGGTCAGCAGAGGAAGAGAGCCCGTCTCCCTGTCTGCTCGGTTGTTTTATTCACCTCCCGTGTCCCTCCCCACCGCGAGGATTGTTTCCCTCGCAGGGCGAGTTCCCTTTCCCGCGAGCCGGGATGCGAGGATTAGCGCGAGGAGCAGCAGGAAAGAAGGGGTTGTCCGGAAAGGGCGACGGTGCTCCTCTCCTAGTGGTCCCTTGGCTCCCGCCGTCAGTTCGCGATCGCGCCAGCCTTAAGGAAAGGAAATGGGCGCGCGTGCTCTCCCACAAACTTCAGCGCAATCATTACTGCAACTCCAGGTTGCACAACATTTTCTGAACATTGCATTGACACTAGGGATAGCCAACCTGTACGTTGCAAGCTTTGCCCTGTCAATGCTAAAAAATTACACCACCTCCTGCTAAAGGGGGCCATGAGGCGATGCGAAGCCGGAGCACTTGCACGATTGCGTTCTGTTGGCGTTCGTTGGGCATGCTACCGACCTCGCGTCGTGGAACGCGAAGAGGAACGCTACGCGTGTCGTGTCTTTCTTCTAGCCTGGCTGTTAATTCTCACAGGGTGAGCGGGGAACGCGGTCGACAGGCGCGTGAGGGAGGGAGCGTAGGAGAGGGGACGCACGTGCGTTCATCACGGCGTTCCGAAGGAGAGGGGAAGGGGAGAGAGAAGTGGAGGGTAGGTGTGGGGAGAGGGTTGTGCATGCGCAGTAAGGGTGGTCACGCCGCACACCACCACTGGATTGAACTCCGCCATAAGATGCTTCGCATCTAAAAAAAAGGCCATTATGGACAGTTGCATCACTGATCACCTGGAACATGAACTCATACGCCTCAGCACCAGCCAGTGTAGAAGCGCTCCTGTTCTGGTTGCAAAAAAGTCCAGTGGCTTCCGCCTTGCCATTGCTTATAGGCCACTGAATAGCCGTACAAGGGTGCCTGCCTATCCCATCTCCAGGACTGACTGGCTCTTGGCACAGTTGGGCCAGGCGTAGTGGTTTTCAAGTTTGGACCTTTTGCAAGGGTTTTTCCAGATCCCAGTGCGTGAGCAGGATATTCCCAAGACCGCATTTATCTGCCACCAGGGCACCTACGAGTTTACCAGGCTGCCCTTCGGTGTTGCAGGTTGGCCAGCAACCTTCCAAACTTTGATGGACAGTGTTTTGGATAGTGTAAATCACAGATTTGCAGTGGCATTAATCGACGATGTCTTGGTTTATTCAGACACCCTTGATGACCATGTGGAACACATTCAATGTGTGCTAGAGCACATCAGAAAAGCAGGCCTCAACATTAATCCAGACAAGATCCAACTCTGCCGCAATTCACTCAAGTTCCTTGGACATGTCATTTCACCTGGGCAGTCTAGACCTGATGAGGGCAAGGTGCTTGCTGTGTTGCACTACCCTCGACCAACAACAGTCAAACAGCTTCAAGCCTTCCTTGGCTTGGCAGGGTATTATCGTAGCTTCACCCCCTAACCAGCCTTTTAAAGAAAGAGTGGACCAACCAGCAAGAGGGTGCATTCGAGAGACTGAAGGAATCTCTAGCCCTGATCTCAACCAGCCCTTCGTGGTGGAAACGGATGCTAGTGGTATCGCAATAGCAGCCGTGCTTCTCCAGGCTAGCCCTGTGGAATTGAGACCTGTGTCATTTATAAGTAGGGTCCTCACTGAGGCAGAGAAACACAGTTCAGGAATGGGAGTGCTTGGCAGTGGTCTGGGCAGTAGATAAATTCAGGCCTTACCTCGAATTTACGGAATTTGAAACCCATTGTGACCATTCTTCTCTGTCCTGGATGTTTCTCACAGATCAGGCCTCACCAAGAGTAAAGCGGTGGGTCCTTCGGCTGCAAGGTCTGATCTGCAAGGTCAAACATAGGAGGGGACCTGCCAACATTCCAGCTGATGCGCTTAGCCGAGCTCCCTTGAACTGTCCAGACAACCCAAGCCAGACTCTACCCGAAACATTGTTTCCCATTACCATCCAAGAGCCCGAGCAACACATCACATTGAGACAGTTGCCCCTCTCTCTACGACAGATATCGCTCTCCTGAGCAATACTGAGCGTCTGGTTGAGGAACAGAGTCGTGATCCACCGCTTGCCAAACTGAAAAGCGTCATGCAGGGTACACCACTCCTGGAGAACGACCCACAATCACGCCTAATTAAGGACTTGGCAGTTTCGACAGAACTGGAGTCTAGTGAGTTGCTTGTTAAGCAAAGAGGAAACCAAAAAGTGCCTTGGCTACCAGCGTGCTTGCAGACTCTCATGTTAAAAATGGCACATGCAGGTTTTTTCAAGATATTGCAGCATGTTTCTTCTCGCTTCGTTTGGCTAGGTATGCGAGCAAACATATCCAAATATGTCAGATGCTGCAGTGTTTGCCAGCGCTCCAAGGCCAATTGCCAAAAGCCGGCAGGCCTTATGAGCAGCCAGTAAGCCACTGCCCCGATAGTGAAGCTCAGTGTAGAGGTCATTGGACCACTACCGCTCACACCACGGCGCCACCAGTACCTGCTGGTGGTTGTGGTGGACAAGTTCACAAAGTTCATTGAATTGTTTCCTCTGAGAGCCGCTACTAGCCAAAACATTGTTGACTGTATGCAGCAAGTCTTCAGCCACCATGGCATACCGGTATCAATTTCTAGCGACAACGGCCGGCCATTCGTCAGCACACTTTGGAAGGGCCTTCTAAAGCAATGGGGCATCAAAGACCGTCATACCGTGCCTTACCGTCCCGCGGGACAGATGGTAGAACGCCATAACGGTACAGTTAAAGAATGTCTTCAGGCCTACTGTACTAACCATAAGGAGTGGGACTCGCACATCCCTGAAATCGCCTTTGCCCTCCACACTGCGGAGAATGTTGTGACAGGTTTTATACCGGCCTTCCTTTGTTATGGCAGAGAGCTGCGCACTCCATGGGAGCCACCTGGCACCAAGGACAACATTGAACCGCCTGCTGCGGCCTATCATGCCTTTTCCGAAGAAGTTCGCCAGTGCCTTGCCCAGGCCCTTGAGTTTACTCACAGGCAACAAGTTGCTGCTCAGGCAAAACATTGCGACCACCACAGGTGGCCAGTTGCCCTGAAGCCAGGTGAACTCGTTCTCCTGGACAGCCATACCCTAAGTAATGCAGCAAAAGGCTTCTCATCAAAACTCGCACCAAGACGTTCAGGTCCCTATAGGATTACGAAGAAGGTAGGCACGAATGATTTCCTGCTGACAGATCCCACGACAGGGCGCCGGCGAGGGATAGCCCATGCTACCATGAACCCCAACTGGACATGCCCGCGATGGGTTCACGTTCTACGGGCAGGGGGGGGAGACGTGTAAGGTCTCTGTGGCGGAGGCGGCAACCGTAAGGCCGAGAGACGGCGCCACAGTTGGTGTCGTCATCATCATCATGAACATGGGCAGTGGGGAGAAGGGGTAGCAGGAGTAAAGCGTGTGTTCGACGAGACGTGTTGTGCGCGCTTCCTCCTTGACAAATGTATTGAAATTCAACCTCTCGTTTAGTGACAGATGCCAAGTGATTTTTCTTAAGGGGAAGGGGCCAGAAACAATGTCCAAAATATCAGCAGCCTGTCACAACAATGTTTAAAATGCGAACATCAATAACAAAAAAAAATTTTAACTCGAGAGTCGACAACCAACCTTATGACTGCCGCAAATGTTGAGGTGAATTCAAGGAATAAAGTGGGACCGGTCTTCACCACAACCCAGTTATCAAAACTAGAAAACGACACTAAACAATGCCTATACAGCAGATTCCAGATACAAATTTTATGTGGCCCCGGCCAAGGCCCATTAGCTTTTAGTGTGCTAAAGTAAGGTTGCTGCGAACCAATTTTAACCTGCAACAATTAATACGAATGTATGCTGCCCCACAGATACGAAAAGATACTGCACATGCAACTGTGGAAGTCAAGGCATTTACGCACAGGCACAAGCAACTAATGGCGAATTCCACTGGCGGATTCGGAGTGGCCGACGAACTCTACGCTGGAGCACTCCACTCCGGCGGAGAGCAGCCAAAGAAAATCTGCCAATGGAACACAAGTGCTCTCGCCAGAGCAACAGTCGGGGGTGCTAGCACACATCTGCTTCATCCGCTTCGCAAGCGCCCAGCATTCCTAGCAAGTTCGCGCAGTTTTTGCCTTCACGGGCGCGAGTGGAGTGAACGGGCGTAATCGGACAGTGTATTTCATCGCACACGCGGTACGTCATGCTCTGCGCACATGCGGGGAGCTTGCAACTTCCGGTTGAATCCGCCGCTTTTCGCGGAGTAGAGAGAGCTGCTCCGTGGAGTGAATCTGGCGCAGGAGCTGCTCCAGATCTGCCAATGAAACACACAGGAAGCACTCTCAATCTGCCAATGGAACAGACTTGCTCTGAATGAAGCAGGAAAACTGCTACCGGAAGTGCTCCGAATCTGCCAATGGAATCCACCATAAAATGCAGGCATATGCTCCACTCCGTTGGTTGGGCTGGTTGTCAGCATCGACCATAAACTGCATGTCATAACCTCCGAGACGACATGTACGGATCTTGGAGGCCCTTATATGCCCTCGTGTGCCTTAGTTTTTAAACTACAGGTGGCGCTGACACTGCTTTCTTTTGAGGCACTGACGTGGGCTGCTGCACTCAGGGGTGCACTGTTTTCTTTGTTAATGCCCGCTTGCCTCAAAAGGTGGACAAGTAACCAAAGAGGAAGTGGAGGATGGACTTGGTGCAGCAGCTCAGCCTTGCAACTTCAACGCACAGCTGCCAGGTCACCTTGTTTGCCCAGGGGACTCCTGATTTCACAAGCATGGCCATAAATCTGCCGGAAATCAGCCCCAACTCAGGACAGCATTTTAAAAATTTCCTGGCCTTCATGTATCGCATGCGAAATGCTCAGTTATGCGATTGAGGAGATCTGCTTCAGAGCAGTTTTTAGAGCAGCAGGATTTTAATTTTGGAGCAGCTAATTTCACCTTTTGGAATCTATCGGAGATGCAAGTTGCATTCAAACACCTCAGTAATTAATACGGAGCTCTTATGAAAAGCTAGATAAATATTTCGACCCACTGCAGATCTCCCGAGAGAAGTGCCCTCCAGAGCAGTAGATATTATTTCCCTCGACAATGCAAAAGTAAGGGCGTCAAGCCGTTGTACAGAGAGGAATGACTTCTACAGCCATTTTTTTCAACAGAACCAAATAAGCAGACCACTGTAGCAGTAACACCATATTTTATGAAATAACACTCTAAATACAATTATGTGGCTATGAAAATCTATAGTCTTGATGGCAATGACGACAATCTACAGTCGTGATCAGCAGAAGTGGCAGGCAAACGCCACGACATAGAGCAAGGCTTCAATGCTAACTAACCACACAACACCAGATGGGAGATGCCAGCTGCATGCGTGAGGATCGGAGAGTAGCTCTTCCTGTAGCTTAGTGCGCAGGAAGCGGGCATGTATACATGTGCTTTACACAGAGAAATAAATGTGTGGGGAAATACATTGTGAAACCATAGAGCCTTAATAACCCACTTTCTGGGAACACGTGCAATATGAGACCAGAGGCTGAGCACCCCATTACGCTCTCCCCCAACACTCGCTGCCCTCTCTCTGAGGCCTCTCTGTGCTTCCAGACCATCATTGCGTGTATGCGCCGGGTTGTCTGGAAGACCTGAAAGTGAACGTGGACTAAAGGAAGGCACACGGACACACAGGTGGAAGTGCTTGTACATCATTAAAGGGACACTAAAGAGAATCAATCAATCGGTTTACATTGATAAATTGTACATTGAGAACTTTAATTTCACCATCATAGGTGTACTAATAAAGGAGAAAATTAGGTTCAAAGCTTCATTTTTAAATCTCACACCAAAATTTCCACGCGTGACGTCACGGATTTCGAAGTGTACTTATCGTATTTTGGCGCCATTGGTTCAACAAAATTTCCTCAAACTTGGTGTGTTAAAGGGACACTAAAGTGCAAACAAATTTTTCTCATATTAGTAAACTACTCTTTCACGATACCAAAAACACCACGCTTGCTGCGAGAAGACTATGGAGCCATTGGCTCAACAAAATTACCCCAACCTTGGTATGTTAAGTCTATGGCCCCCTCAGAGGACAGTGTACTTCATTTTTACTGTTTAGGGACTATGTAGGCCCTAGTAGGCGCCGGCAAAATATGTGACGTCACGGCGAATGGTGTGGAAACTGCAAGGTGGCGTCGCCACCCTCATTTTGTTTTTGTGCATTTTCTCGCTTACTAAGTGTCTTCTCGCAGCAAGCGTGGTGTTTTTGGTATCGTGAGAGTAGTTTGCTAACAAGAGAAAAATCGTTTTGCTCTTTAGTGTCCCTTTAATATGGAGCGCTTCCGTATGTGTGTCCGTGTGCCTTCCTCTAGTCACAAGCGCTACCCTTTTCAGAATGAATTTCCAGCTCCCTTTTAACCGTCAGAGATCAACCTTGAGAGCTGGATGTAATAACTTCCCCGTGAAGCAGCGACAGGCAACAGGCATGCCAGCAATGGGCCCGCTACCAAGGGCTCCGCATATGAAAACAGCACTGCTGCTCCAACCGGGAGACAAACTTTTATTAATGCTCTATCTTTGAAAAAAGCAATGATTAACTTGAACCTAGGCCCTTGCACTCAGGAGCTTGAACAGGGCCTTCAGAGAGGTATACCCAGACGTTCTGGTGCAAGACACTGTAATACAACGCTCTGCAAGATGGCGAGCCACGGAGAAATTGTATCTGAGGAGAAGTGTCAGCGTGTTCCCATCGTTCACGTGACACGGACAAAAGCTTTGATACTGTTCCACATATCTATCGATCCGAGTTTTCATTCGGCAACGTCCAGAGACCGAAGTGACAAGACATTTTAGCGGCTGTCACTGCAGTTGACACAAGCTGCCACCAGCGCTTATGGCGCAGATGAGGTCACCTATGAAGTCACGAGCCACTGTGGAGAGAGCGTTTTGCCGACATGCTCCACAGCAGCTGCATTGGCACTGTGCACGGACTCGTGGCTCAGTTGGGATGCGCGTGTGAGCGCTGTTTCACCTTGTAATAATGTTTCGTCTGGGTTTGTGACTATGGTGGCCTCAAGATCAGGCTGCACATGTTTAGATGCAATAGCTGGTGATTTGAGCCATCTGAAGCGAGATTCTGCTGGTTGCAGCTTGGCAAAATTTATGTCGACATTATCAGGTTGGCGCAGTAAATCCCATTTGGCGCACTTTGGCACAGATGGTGCAGAAGTGGAATCACTGAACACGACTCAAGTCACTTTCGCCGCAGTACACCGGTGTCATGAGGAGAAGCACACGAAAATTCGGAAGGGGCTACTAGCTGTCGTGGGGCTCTGCCCTCTTTGTCCTTAATTGTAAACGTGCACGTACCGTATATTTACAAGTACTACTAGTATGCTCGCAGACACATAGCAACTACAGGCAATCATTCAGAGCAGTTTATTGCGTTGCTGCAGCCCTGAAAAACAACAGATAAAAACACACACCAGTTTTCTTTTGTGTCACACACTGGGTATACTAATTTGGCACACTAGCTTTTCAAACTGTTTGATGATGCGAATTTCGGATGATACCTAGCTTTTCAAACTGTTTGATGATGCGAATTTCGGATGATACGAAGATTTGTTGTAACCCCATGAAATTTGTATTGTCGCAACGCGGAAAGAACAGGACACAAGACCACGGTGCGACAAGGAACACAAGGTCTGTATTGATAGATCAAAAGAGCAGACGCCTCAACGTCGTCTTTCTCAGAGAGAGACAGTGGTTGCTGCTCGTGCTCCTCACTTCGTTGTCCTCTGTCAATCTGCCGGCTTTTAGTCGTGACATCAGCCTCCCTTCCAAGAAAGCATCGTCCCGATGCCTCATAACCACAGGGGTTTGTACTCACTGGCAGCGTAGGATTTCATTCGGACAAATAGGGCTTCATCCGAACCATGTGCACGACTTCTGGTGCATGCCTTTGACGCCTTGAGCCATGAGCGCTATCGGGAACAACCTCATAGTTGACGTCAGTGAGACGTAGGAGTACTTTATACGGCCCGAAGTACCGTCTTAACAGCTTTTCTGATAGGCCACAACGTCGAATTGGAGTCCAGACCCAAACTTTCTCTCCCGGCGTGTATGAGACTCATTGGTGACGAAGATTATATCTCCTTGAATCGTAGTCCTGCTGGCGACGACTCTGTATGCGCGCAAGTTGTCGGGCTTCTTCAGCAAGCTGGGTGATGTAATCAGCATCCGTTTCAGCTCCTTTGCTCTCATGTGGCAGCACAGCATCTAGCATAGTTGTCACTTCACGACCATGGAGAAGGCGGAACGGTGTCATTCGTGTTGTTTCTTGGTGAGCTGTGTTATATGCGAACGTGACAGTATTGTCCGTATGTACTATGGGGTTGGCCACAAGAGGGGCGCCGTCGAAAGAGAGAACACGCTCAAGTGTGTGTGTTCGTGCTTATGGTTGGTGCCTAGGTGGCAGGCGTGGCTGCCTTGGCGGAGCCGAGACTGCGGGCCGGTACTACAGAGACGCGGTTGCCTCCCAGAATACACAAGCACAAAAAAAAATCTCCAAACCTAACTTCATTATATAGCTTCGTTCAGTCTTTCAGTGCCTTATCCATTATGCATTCCTCTGGTGTGTTTCACTCTACTCACCGTAGACGGCTGAATAGACAGCTAAGTGGACAGCGGCCATCTCAAGTCCCATTCCAACTCTCACGTAGCTGGAAAAATAGACAGTTTCAAGAAGATGGCATTGGAGACAAAAGCGATGCCAGCTACTTTGCTGTCCAAAAAAAGTGGCGGCTCAGCTAACTGCTCGGATGCTTGGTGGTCGTCTGCACACAAGCAGACGCTTTTCCGGGCACTTAAAGGAGCACAGACACAAAAATTTTGCACCTTGTTTTTTTTTGTTGCAATAGATAGCTTATGATCCACTTATCACGGCTGCAAACCTCGTTTGCGCGAGCGCACGACGGTTATTTATTTAGAGACGTTTTTAGAGCGCCCAGTCGCAGTTTCGGTTTCAAAGAGCACCGAGCTAGGCAGCACTACTTCCGGAGGAAGAGTAAACACAGCTGGCCACGTGACCACGCAAAATTGTGACGTAGGCAACGCACGAGAGTGGCTGCGGCGGGCGCCGCACTTACGGTTCGTCTGCTACGCCAGTTCGTCTGACGCGGGACGCTTCGAGCTGCTTGCTTTTTGATCCGCGTTTTTCACGCTAGAAGTGCGGACGTCGTCCGTGTCATTGCCAGGCATGGTTTGAGCAATCAATAGAGCGTTCTAGTCTGTCCGGCATTAAAAAAGGCGTCACGTAAAACCAAATAAAGTGTCCCCAAGGTGGCACTAGGTCAAGTGGCGCCACCTATGGAGGATTAGAAACAACTAACAAACGCGTAATCTATGTCCTCCGAGCATTCGGAAGCGCCCATTTCGACTCGTTAACCCTACAGCATCGATTATTTGACTACGGCTCTCAAAAACGGCGCCGAATTGGGACGAATACATTGCTGTCGAAGCTTAAGGACATGAATCTAAAGCAAATGGAAGCATCAGTTCGGAGCTTACACGCTACAGAGCGCACGGCGGCCACTTGATAGATTCGAAGTGGACGACAACCGCTTTTGGCAGTGCGGCCATGTTTTTCGGAGGCACGAATGCCTCGCCGGAGAAGCTTGCCGTGCACACTGGACAGCTCTCGCGCGTGTGGCGATGGCCGACGTTCTGCGGCACCACGCCGTTGCGGCAGGCTTGCCGCTAGCGTGAGCGGGCCATAACATCTGCGCACGACGAGCGAACAGCGGAGGGTGCACAACCAGCACACGCAAAGCCGCCGGCACGGAGGAAGAAATGGCAGGTAGCACAAGCGCACAAGAGCAAGGGCACAACCATCACCAGCCAACACAAACTCGTGACGTAGGTTTGTTTACATACCCGCCGCGTTGATGTCGGCATTGCAAGGTGGTGGCATCTCGCTCAGTCGCGCGGCATGCACTTTAATATTGATTTTAAATATGTTCTAGGCTATACTGGCCCTTGATATTTCATAGACGTTGTGTATGGCTCCACATACATCTATTTCACTCATTATCTCGCCTTCGAAATTTTGTGTCAGTGCTCCTTTAATGTGAGCTATGTTCAATTTTTCATAGATTTCAACACGAAAGAAGGTAAAGAAACAACAGTTGCGTTTGTTTTTTTAGCTTTCTCTTACCGACGTGAGGTGGCATCATGTTGCGCAGATGAGTTCCATTTCTCGGAGTACCAGGGCTCGATGCTGTCTTCTAAGCAGTCAGCGTAGACCAGGGGTCTTAAACACATGGCCTGCCCATGACTGTCTTCGCTGCACATCTTTTTTATTTTCCTAATAAGTATGTTCGTGAGCTACACAGGCACGACTAGTCCAAGGCACTATTTTTGTGAGGCACCCCATGCGGTCACCATGTGTTGAAACATAACCGTGAAACAAGAACTATGTTTCAGAATGGGTGTTCAGATTTTATCCATCTTAGAGATCGGTATCGACATGTCGGAATCCTGGTACCAAATCTTCTTCAGAAATGACCCATATACGGTTTTCTTTCAAATGGCAACGTTTGCTACTAATCTGTACAAACGCGCCCTCCTCCCACCACTTTTACCTTCTCGACTGCCCCAGCCCTTGCGGGACTAAATTGCGTGACTGTGGCCCGCTGGCTGAGGTGAGTTTGAGACTCCTGGCGTAGACTGTCTACGATGCTGTCCAGAATTGGAACGGAGCCATGGTCTCACAACACTGGCCTTAATAAAGTCATTGAGACATCAGGTCAGTACTGCTTGGTCTTGCCAATTTGCTTCGAAGCCATGTCCAGCCTCAGCCTTGGTATTATCTGGTCGGAAGTTGTTGCCAACAATAACAGGCAAAATCTTGCCCTTGTCACAGCCACTATGCTGTTAGGCCTAACAGCATGCTGACAGGCTCTCAACTTGACACAGTGCCTTGATTTACTGCTGACGTGGCACTGCCGAGATTGGACTGCTTCAGTTTAGCCTGTGGACTCCGCTGCAATGCTGCTGAGGGGCTTTGCTTGAACATTGGTGCAGTCGCTGACCGCACCTTGGACCATGAGCACCACCCATTGTGGGAATCGAGCGCGCCCTTCCCTTTGGTGCCTCGTTCCCCAGCTAGCGCGTGTGTTGGCCCCGCGCGGCTCGAGCGCCGGGGACCGTCGTTAATCGGCAGCGCCAGGCCTCTTTGTCTGGTGCAAGCCGTGCGTCGGCTTCCCGGTGCGCGGGCACGTGTCCGGGCATGCCTTGACATGCTCACACGCTCACGCCACCAAGCTAGCTTACGTCACTGCGCAACGCCTGTCCTCATTGGCCGCCAGTGACAACCCCCTTCCCCGTTCAGCTCGCTTCTGTCTGGCGCGGGCTTGCCCGCGTCAGATGCTCTCAGGCTAGCACGAGAGGTTGACGCGCTGCTCTAGCAGGCGGCTTCTCGTTCGTGTGCTCGACCGCTGCCCTTTGTGTGGTAGTCTTAGCGCCGCTGGCAAGCGTACTCGATCGGTCTTGCGGAGTTCCCCTTACGGCCTGCAAGCCCGTGAGTGTCGTACTGTGCTGCATCTTGGGTTAATAAACCCGTTGTTGTTGTTACCCTGCCTCGTGCGTGGTTTCTGCGCCGTGACGGAGAAAACGACGAACCCGGCCGCAGCGTCGTCGCACGCAGCGGCAGTGCGTCCCTACACGGTCGCGCTCGTAGGTAAGCCTAGTGCAAACCTATCTCCACACCATCGAGTTTCATACTACAGTTGAACCCGTTTATAACGAACTCGAAAGTATCTCGAAAAGTGGTCGTTATATCAGTAGTTCGTTGTATATGGACTTGCCCTTAAAAACGTGCGCTTAGCGGCCAAGCCGTTTTTTTTTCTTTGTGCACTTTTATTAAAGTGCTAACAACCCCTTCGGTGACAAGCTAAGCCTTTTCGCGTCGTGAAGCGACGCCCGCTGCGTGCTCACGAGTGAATTAACTGCCTTTGCAATGAGCTGACACCGTTTCACTGAAGCGTGGTACCGCGACGTGGAGCCGATCATCTCTGGCTAGTTGCGTGCAGTGCGTCGCCTACTCGGGTCGCGGAGTCACTGACGGGCCGCTTGCCGTATGCCGTATGCGCGCGTTTGTATGTTCTTCGTGCCTGCTCCACTCCGGACCGTGCACGGGTGCGGCGAGTAGCCTGTTCGTTCAACGCGGCGAAAACAAGCATTTTGCAAGCAACGCGCACTCTACGTCTCCGCGATGCTCTCGCGGCCCTGCACGACGATGTGCGGCGCACTTGAGTTGTCACCTAGTCAAACACGCAGTATGCGCTCGCTGTCAGTGCGTCGACGTTTCTCGGTGCCCACGGCGCTCAACAACAGCGAGCTACTTTCGTTTCTACAAAGCGACGCGCACTTTAAAGCGGTCTCGCACGACGCGGCGGCGGCGAACTTGCGAACGGCAGCATGGCTAGCATAGCGCGCTCGTACTGCCGGCGTACGCCACACGCGCAGCCGAGCAGATATCTACAGATGACTGTGATAAGGTTGTCGGCTATAAGGCGTAATATTAATGACACGTTTATCGACGGCCGCCACCTCGCCTTCGCTCTTTTCTGATGCTTATCCGCGAAGGCATCGCCGCAATCGCGCGGGAGTCGTAATCACCGATCGACCGGTCTGCCGTTACCGAAAAGATGGACGACCTTTCGCGGCACATAGTGGCGTCGACGAGTTTAGGGACGCAGTGAACCTTTTTGCGATGGAAAGTTATCGCGGTTATCACTTCTTGCATTTATGCCTTCTTGCGTTCCAAGGCATCGTTTGGTTCATCGCAGGCGGTCGTAGCTGCAGAGAACGGCGTCAGAAAAGGTTACCGTGCGAAAGCTGACCGCAAGGCTTCATGCTGCCTACTATTTTTTTTTCCTCACTGCCATTCTGCCACTGAAGAAACGCCTGGAAAGTGAGCGACAGCGTCCGAAATCTGCGTGCGGTGCTCGCCGATCAGGGTATCTTAGTCGCGAGTAAACGAACGGGGCACGCGCGAACGCGTGCCCCTGTCACGCTTTAGAAGGCATGTTTTAACTTTTTTTTCGCTTCGTATGCGCCATATTTTTACCGCGACCGTGTCTGAAGCGTTCGTTGTAAAAGTAGGAGGCTTTGAAAAATGTTCGCTATATCTGGACGCAGCTTCAATGGTTAGCATAGGAAAATCGAAAGTGCACCCAAATATGGTCGTTATAACCGATAGATCGTTATATGTGGGATCGTTATAAGTGGGTTCGACTGTATAAGATTATCTGGCGCTGCGATTGTTCATCCCCCACGGGAATGATGGGAAGTACCGGCTTCGGATTAGATTTTGTTAGCTAGCGAACTGTATACAGTCGAACCCGGGTATATCGAAATCGCCAAAAAACGTTTATTAGTTCAATGTATGGCATAATTTGATATAGGCCCGCTATAGGATTTGGTGACACAAACGCACATATCAATAAGAAAAGTACTTTATTAATGTGGTGGCTTACTTGCGTGCCCTATCTTGGGACAGAATAGTCCTGGATTTTCTTCTGTTTCAACGACTTCACTGCCTGCGACAGCACGCACGCCTCCACGTAGTCGAACGAGTCGGAGCAGCTGAGGCCGCAACCTTCCATATTCACGCAATAGCGCCGGACCAACGCAAGTGCACTACAGTCAAACCCCGCTACAACGAAATTGACGGTGCTCGGAAAAATGTTCGTTGAAACGAACATTTCGTTGTAGTGAAATCGAAAAAAATATGGCTGACCTGAGCTAGTAGAACAGTGAAACTTTTATTTCCAATGTTCAAAAAGTGTCTGCTGCTTCCTTTGCGTCCCCAGCAGTGTTACGACGCGGTTCTCATATATGCATAGCGACGCCACGTTGAAAAGCACGCAGAAACAATGGCTTCCGCGAACGAATCAAACAAGCACGGGCGCGCAGCACGAACTGCATAGTTGCACCAACACGCTAACACTAGCTATTCGCTGACAACGGCGACATGCAGGCGTGCTATCGCGGAGCGTTGACTTACGCCTTATTCTATGCTATTCTTATCCACCACTCGCGGCTGGCTGATCGCGTTGATAACGCGGACGAATTGTTGCTCCGACCACCGGTCGCACTGGCCAAGCGCGAAAAGCACAAAAAGCATTGGCATTGCAAAAGGCACCATTCCGCGACTGCACCCCAGGGCTGCTCGCGTTGATAACGCAGATGTGGCGGATGTACCGTCACTCTGACCACTAGCAAAGCGCGAAAAGCACGAAAAGTATTCGAAAGGCATCGGAAAAGCTATCGTTTCGCGATTGCACCCCAGTGTCGACAACTGAGCTTTGGCTTCGGATTGTCTGCGACTCAGAAGCAACTCAAGCCAGTTGCGAAAGCAGGGCAGTCTGATCGCCGTCGCTATCAAGCAATGGCGGCCCCCATGCTCAGTCAACAGCGGCAGTTTCTGGTGGTTCCAACACGCGATACAGACTTTGAATTTGTATTTTTATGTCCTAAAATGCATCAAAATGTCCGAGATTGTGTTTATTGCACGGTAAATTAAATTTTTGAGCCCCGAATGCCATCGTCAAATTTCGTTGAAGCGGAACGGTAGCAGAAAAAGTGTTCGTTGTGGCGAGCATATTTATGCACTGACTCCTATGGACTGTTGACGGGGAACCGAGAATTTTTCGTTGTACCGGAAATTTCGTTGAAGCAGAGTTCGTTGTAGCGAAGTTCAACTGTAATCACTTCGGAGGATGTAGGCAACGGGCCATCGTCAATTTCCTTATTGCCGTCGTTTTGGCTCGTGGTCGGCACGATGTCTGCAACGTAGTCCTCATCTCGTAGCTGTCCCATGATGTGGTGTCGTCTCTCCTTCGTCCTTGTCTGCTAGCGCTGAAGATGGTTTCTAAGTCCCATGATGGCGACATCATCGTCCGCACTGACGAACTCGTCAAATGTCGATCCATTGATAGCACCCGGGCGACCGAATGTCCATGAACCATTTGTAAACGGCCGCTTCGACATCTTCGTACACAGCAGTGCGCACACGTCGGGCGCCACGGGCACCTGACCTTTTTTCCGACTTGGCCCTGATGTCTGCCTTGTTCTTCAGGATAGTACTCAAGGTGCTCCTTGGAATCTTGTACGCCGCGGCGACGTTGGACTTCTTCTCACTGTGCTCGACTCGATTTATGATTTCGAGTTTCGCGGCGAACGGCAAATTCTGCCTCTTTGCACAAGCCATGACGACAGCGTGCCAAGAAAGTTCACAGAGCGCCAACAGGCAACACCACCAACACGGACCACGCTGAATAAGGACTCGAGGAAAAGAGGCAGCAGCAGGCACACAAGCATAAAGAAAGAAAAAAAATGGCGCTCACTTGTACCGCCTCCGCGCCTCGGAGAAAGCACGACGGCCTCTGATTGGCTGGAAGCGCTGCGAGAAGGCCAGGATCATTCTTTGCAGGGGGGGGTGTTCCCCCGTGCACAGCCGGGTCTAAACCACTTTTTCTAGGGTGGCACCGGCAGTTTTCCCCGCCTACGCGAGGGAAAGCCAACTTGCTGGGGCACTTTTGAGGCACGTGGAGTTTGAAATACTGGTTGTCGTTGCTATTTTCGTTCGATGTAACAGTAACTTTTGCTATATATTCTTGATGTAAATTTACCATGTTTAGAAATTGTTCGATATACGGGATAATTTGGTATAAACGGGTTCGATATAGTTGGGCTCGACTGTACAAGCCTTTTCCTACAGTTTCGGTTTAGTTCCACGTGCAGCAGCTCTAGCCTGCCGCAATAAAGCGAACAGTGCTGGGTAGTGGGGTGCAGCGCAAAGCATTCAAGCCTTTGTTGTTGGAACTGTCGGAAATGCTCTTGGTTTGCTGCGACTTTAGGGCTTTACAGGTATTATATTTGACAGCTTTAACAAAGCGTCGTTCACGCACCCCTGTAGCGTCCTAAAATGTGTGCAGGGGACTGCACAGATATACATTTTTGCTTTTGATGAGTGTGTCTTGCCAGGACACAGTCAACTTGCCTGCAAAACAATGAAGCCAAGTGGATGCTCCGCTGAATGGGCTCTGTCTCACCATTGCAGCAGAAAATAAGTTGAGTGTTCCTCGTTCGATACCGTATATTTATTCCCATAAATAGATGATGCGTACCTTCGACTGAAAAACACGCATGTTTGTTTTCAGTTGTAATTCATAATTTGGTAATGCCATATATGGAAAACAATTGCAGAGCAATGCATAACACACTGGTGGTTGAATATGTATTGGTTTCGCTTCAATCTCACAGTCACACAAACTTTCTGCAATGAGTTTGACGTATGGTAGAATGAAGCAAGCTTTAATTGGAAATAACATCATGTCACTTTGTTTTACACTCGGCAAACAAGCGCCGCGAATCTCAAGAACGTACGTAATCCAACCGAAGTAGATCCTGTACAGTGAACTCCCGTTAAGAAGAACTCGGTTAAGACGAATTCTCGCTTATGCCGAACAAGAGAGAACAGTTTGTTTGGTTTCCCATAGACTCAATGCAAAAAAAATTCACTAAAGACGAACCGCCCAACTGTGCTCTTCTGTTAAGACGGAACTTTCGGCGGTGATCGACAATGCTGCCGATTCTGCGAAACGAACACTGCAGTCTTGGTGGGGCATTCTGGCGACCGAGGAAAAGCAAAAAAAAAAAAGTGCGCTTCCCATAGCAGAGACGCAAAGGAAATCGCGGAGGGTGCGAGATAAACGAAAAAGAACTGTCGGCAGATAAAGCCGGTATGCCCCTCACCCCCAGCCTGTGGGTGGGGGACGTGTGGTCTTTATCAGCAAAGATAGCAACAAAAAGAGTAGGGGGATTTACAACTGGGACCCCCAAGCCATTGCGTCCTTTTGTGTCTCCTCCCCCGTCCCTCCCCGTTCTTCGGTTTCCCAGCTGGAGTACAAAGGAGAACAGAACACAAGAGCTTGGGGCCCCTCTGCCGTGGTCAGAGGGGCAAACGCAAGGGTAGTGAAGGAAAAAAATAAAGAAAAAGCGACAACAGGAACAAAAATTGTCTGTGCATTACAGTCAAGTACGAAACCGAAACCACGTTTGCGGCGCACTCCCGTCAGAGGGGTCAGGTGCATTGTCATCGCCATCACGCAATGGCGGCCGAGCTCATTTTGTGGTCTGTTCGCGTTGGTTCGCGTAGGATTCGTGCGCGTTGTATCCGTTCCCAGTGAAGTGCAAATTGTGATGAGCCATTTTGATTATGGAAGCGCACAACAAGGGAAGGCTATTTTGTACACTGAGTACAGCTGCGTCGTGTCTTTTATGTGTGCGCGAGGCTTGTGACACCGTGAGTGGCGCAATGGGATATCTTCAGCTGCACGCCGATCAAGAAAAGTTACTACGGGCCGAAAACGAGAAAATATCTGGACCTCGAAGAAAACCTTGCAGACTTTCTTAAGCAACTCGGCGTAGCATGATTTTGTCAAGGCAACAGCACGTGACCAAGGCGTATCGAGAAGTGATCTTAGAGCCAGCAAAACAGGCTCACAGAAGAAAAGGTACTGCCAGGACAATAAATTTACATTATTTGGAGGAAACTTGTGCTTCTCTCTCTCTCTTTTTTTTGTAATCGTCAACATAGCAGCGTGCTACAGTTTTATCATTAAAATGTGGTAGCAGTATCTACATGAATTTTTTTATTTTTGAACCCGCCAAATCAGGTGCTCGTACGATTAGTGTAAATACTCTGCGTGAGGGCATAGCGTTTATCTAATGAGCCAAATAAATGCTTTTCCTTGTCGTCTCGCCCCCATTGTAAGTCTACTCCATTCAGTGTTTTCACGTAACATATTTGGATGCACTTGGCATGTTAGCATCTCTCTTTTTGGGGGCACTTCTGACAAGCCGAACTCCTGATAAGACGAACAGATGACCGCGGTCCCTTCGAGTTCGTCTTAACGGGAGTCTGCTGTACTCCCCATCATTCCCATTGTGGTTGAAGTGCCGCTCACGGAGCCCCACGTAGGCAGCAGCATCAGATTCCCCTCTAGGTTTTATAGTATGGCACTCTATGGCACCATCGCTTCCAAGTTCAGACTTCCACCACTCCTGTCCCCAAAGCATTGCTGGCGAGACAGCCATCCTCTACCAAGCACACATAGACAATGCCAAGCTGACTTCCTTTAGCTTTCATTACAGCTTGGCTCTCATGCTTTGAGCCTTTTGTGCCTTGAACTTCTTGTGCACATGCTCTAGTGTCTTTGAATGTTCTGCTGTTTTACACTATCACTCGCTTTTCTACACCACCACTATCCATGACAATACAGCAATCCCTCGTTATAATGAAAGTGCTTTACTCGAAACTTCTTCCGGTCCTGACCCAAATGCATGCATATTAAGTTGCACTACTTGAAGCGTACGAAGAGCTTGACCCGCTTAGAAAGAAGTGGCGAGCAGAGGCGGCCCTTTGGTGCATGCAGTGTCAAATTAATGCTGCCGATGTCTCACGCAGGCACAGAGCAGGCCACAAAAGTACCAAACAGACGACGATGACCGCTTAGTAACGGGTACCAAGCAAGTGCCCAGTGCTCCCAGCGAATGGGAGCTGTCAAATTCCATGGTGCAGCACACCCAAACTGTTTATAATCTCGGTCGTAATCTCATCACCGGTGTCTCCTGTGACAGAATCTACAGGAAAATGAATTTTTCGTGGTGCTTTGTGACGGCAGAAAACCGCAGTCTCTTGGATGTCGAAAAGTGGCCAAAAGAACATGGGCTGGCTTGTGTTGTAGCGTTCCATAGGGTGCACTGTGTGATTGGTCACACGATTGTATTATTAAGAGTGCTTTTTTCTTTGCACCTGAATAAAGTTTTGCTTCGCTGAACACATTGTGTTTTGACTTCCCCAGGATTGTAGTGAAATTAAAGCTTTAGCTTTTCTCGAGTGGTCGCTTATATAGAAATACTGCTTACAAGGATTTTTTTTGTCGTCCTGCCGACTTGGTCATAACGAGGGATTACTGTAGTTGTGGCCAGTTTCGTGGTTTATGCATGCGCAACACAAAGGGAATGCGAGACAGCACAAGAGCCTTTTGTGTTGCCTCATTCTCTTCGACTGTACAGTCAACTGCCGATTTTTCGGACTCCCTAGGGACTGCGAAATCGTCCGAAAAATCAGGCAGTCCGAAAAAACAAATTTATGCTTTTTTATTCTGCTCAAGTGATCAAAGCGCCACAGCCACGTCCAAAATAGCTTTACTGCCTCCCAGTACACTTATCAGGCATCTTGGTGCGCGCCCAGGCTCTCGCAAATACATTCGGTACCTGCCGCGAACCCTGCTTAACTACGTACGTGCCGACCGCCACTTTTGCATCTCGTGATGAGCGCCGCTGATAACTGCAAAGCGCGGAATAGATTACGGCTATCTCGCATGAAGCGTTTGTAAACGATGACGCGGAACGCAAAGACTGTGGCGGAAGAGCGGACGACTCATCCGGCTTTCCCCGATGCGTGTGCGCATGTAAACATGCGCACACACATCGCCGAATCGCCGCCGATACGCAGCATTTGCTGCCGTGTCAAGCCGGTCGTTTCTAGTTGTGTGCAGCACATCGACAACTAAGCTGACGCCGTCACTTTACTGCTGCTATATCGTACGCACGCATTTATCATGAAAGGGTTCGTGATGCGCACTTAGTTCCTCACCGCACACGGGCGCGGCAATGCCGAGCTCGTTTCGTCCGCGAAGGCAACGCGTCTATGCGGCGCACTTGGCGGTCTCGCACAAAGAGGCAGCAGGAATGGCGGCGCGGCGCATTTGGGTTCTCGCCTATTAAATGCGTGCAGTACGCATGCAACTGCGTTAGGCCACGTGCACAACCGAGCAGTTAACTGAAGATGCTTATCGTAAGGGTTGTCAGCGATTAAGCCGTACTGGCGCGTTTGCCAGCTGCCGCCATCACGCCTCCGTGCATTTCCGCTGCTTATGCGTAACATCGCCGCACGGTGCCGCGATAGCGGCCCCTTTGAATTTCTGGTCTGCTTCACCCCATAACGCTTTGGTATTGCGGCAAAGCTGACTTTCGGACTGTGCTACTGTCGCAAACAGATCAACTTGCGAAAGCGCTGGTTCGAACCTACGAGATGATAGACGCGGCAGAGGTGGGGGGCTTCAAATAATGCATTTCGGACCAGCAATTTGGGCAGAAAGTCCGAAAAATCGGACGCGGAATAGCTTCAGCGTCCGAAATTTTGGACGTTCTAATACATTGACGTCTATGGGGCTGGTGACGGTGCCGCGAAAGCGTCCGAATTTTCGAGCCTGTCCGGAAAATCGGGCGTCCGAAAAATCGGCAGTTGACTGTAGTACCCGTGTTTCCCGCCCACCTACTTCCATGAGGACAGCAAGGATTCGTATGCGCTACTACAAACGACAGATGGCTGGTGGGAGTGTTCAAAGCATGATAAACAGAGGAGGTACTACCAGTGTGGGGTGGGTGGCGCTCAGGCAGAATGAGGTGCTGGAAAGTCAGTGGGACGGTCTGGTTGGAGCCGAGCCAGTAGTCCGAGTCCACACGCACCAAATACTGCGGTGGCAGGGGTTCCGAGATGGGAATGGTAAACACCACATTCTGGCTCTCCCGCTTGATCACCTGCCAAGCAGTGCAAACAGCAACTGATCAGCTTGCACAATGCACTAGATGGCTGTCGTGGCTTCAACGGCTGCTGCTGCCCTCACAAGACCCTGCATCATGTGACAGCGAAGCCAACAGCCACGGAAAGCATCGTTAACTGTTGTGTATTAAATGTAACAAAAAGGAACCGAGTTAGACAACAACCTTCCAATTCCACGTCCGATGCTCCACTGACGGTAGCAGTTGTTCCCCCGTCCACTTTATAGGCTATTCCTACGAGTGCAATCCTGGCAGTGCCACTAATTTATTTGTGCCTTTTATTTATTCAGAATTAGCAAGAGCTCTGGGACTTGGGACGTTCTCACGATAATGATACAGGGATGCTTTGGAGCAGCTCTGGGAGCAGCAAAATTGAATTTTTACAGTAGCTTTGGAGCAGGAACTGTACACTTTGGAGCAGATGGCTTGCGTCTTGGAGAAGCTTAGTAAAACACGACATTATCGAAATATAGCTTAGGATAACAGAGAGCTCAGCTAGTTGCTAAGTATTCATTCTAAAAAGACAGGGCGTGCAAACACGGACACAAGAAACGAGTCAGGACACTCCAAACAACATTGCGGTGTCCCGACTTCTTTCCTGTGTCCGTGTTTGCACGCCCTGTCTTTTTAGAATGATCGAAATATATGTGCAATAAGACAAATAAACGAAATATAGTGTTCTCTATTCAACAGTGTAGAATTGAAGCAGCAACTCGAGCAAAATATACCTATGCTGTAGTATCAAAACATCTCATATAATAATAAAGGTCTTCAGCAGAACCTAGTCTAAATTTATGCCTTCATTTTAACACTGATACTGAAAAAAAAACAAAGGAAGAACATGATTATTGTTACATTTCAAACATCAGTGTGCAGTGCGCAAAGACACTGGTGATGCTAAAGCTTTTGATAATTTGCGTTCTCAATGTGCTCCTGGGACGGCACAAAATAGCTGTGCTACCATGCCATGAACAACACAGAGTAACACTGTCCCGTGTGCAGAAACCGTCTTTCAGTGCTGGCCAACACCAGAGAGAGATTAGGTCCCACTTGCCATCGGCCTTGTTCAGCAAAACAGGCACTGATTGGATTAGACATTTTTTTCTTTTTTTTTTTTGCAGCTACACCTGCATGTATCCAATGCGAATATTATCTGCATATTGTATATCTGCCATTACACGATGTCAGTACCATTGTTTTACAAGCCTTGCGGTGAAGCCAAGCATAAGGGGCTCTGCCAGCTTTTTCTGCAGAAATAAAGAATTTGAATTTGACTCTGCAGTTGCTGGGAGCGACCACTAAAACGGGTTTGATAGGGTTGGCCCGGGTGAAGACGCAGATAGCACCTAGTTTAGCAAGTGTCCTCAAGAGTGTTGCTTTGGAGCAGCGCTTGCATCCATAGAGCCCACTTGTTTTCTAGCTCTTGGTGCAATAATGGTCGCCTCCCACATTCACGTGGTTGGACTGTACCTGGTGCTTTGTGAGAATGAAGTATTCGTAGTGGTAAATCTCGTCCGAGTTTGGGTCCTCCACCCAGATCCAGAAGGCCTCTGCTCCTTTGTGGTACCGGTCACACCATCGGAAGTCGGGAGTGATGTCCAGCTGCACCTTCAGCACGGTGCGTGTGATTGGTTGGATCTTGGGCACCACCACGACCTGTGGTATCTGCTGGGCCAACTTCTCCACTGTGGCACCAGCGTGCACATTGTGCACCATCATGCCTGTACCGAGAGAAATCATCAGAAACGCTCCAGACTGGGACTGCGAGATTACCTCTCGAAGCAGTTTACTTCTGAAGCTGGAAAATTTAGAGGCGAAGCTCCTCTTAATCTAACCTTGTCACGCGTCCGGCGTAAGGCGTAACCGGCAGTATACTACGACCCATCACCGATTATTAGCAAACTGCCTACTACTTCGTCTTTGCAAACATCCCACTACAACCCATCAACGATCCATCACTTCACCGATCATAAAGCCGTTATAATGAAGGGGGAACGGAAGCCACATCTAGCTACCACTTACGATTAATAAAATTTCTTGTATAAATATATACAGTGTTTGTCACGTCTTTGATGATGTACTGGGCTATCGCTTTGATTACTGCAGGGCGAAACCACTGAAGATTTCATGGTGTAACCATGATTGCTTCAGGAGCTTCGCCCAAGCTCTTCATCATTCACCCGTGGATATGCTGTGAATTTTTTTTTTAATTTAGAGCAGCTGAATCCGGTAAGTAACCCACTTTTACTCCCACCATTTGTCCTTGCATTATCTTATCGTACAGTCATAAATCCAACTTCTTCAAAGAGTTCGAAACGGCACTGCACTCCCCATCCTGCTGTCTACTAGGTACACTGAAGCCCCTGTAGTAATTCTGCCTCTTATACATTCTAAAAAAATGACAGGGCGTGCAGACTTCTTTCTTGTGTCTGTGTTGTTTGTACGCCCTGTCTTTTTAGAATGAATACTTACCAACTAGATCAGCTCTGTTATTCTATACCTCTCAGGCACCATTTTAGATCCCATCATGATGTCCCATATTTATAAATTTATAGCGAAGATACTGAGTGCAACTTGGCATTCACTCAAATGACACACTCGCATGCATTCACTCACGCTTCCACTCAAGAACAGTGTGAGTGTGTTTTTTGAGTGAATGCCAGGTTGCACTACCGTAAGTATCTTCAATATGACAAGCAACTAACTAGCCCAAACGCAAGTTCTAATAAGTTATAAATTTATGATGCCACATATTAATCAATGACAAAGTGCTTGACATTACAGAAATCACCAATTGTCATTAGCTGCAGTCACTTTAGTTTTAACCCTTTCAGACACCACGGCTATGAGGAACTGTCTGCATTAAAGGGACACTGAAGCACTTCTTAAAAAAAAATGACTTTGGAATGTGTAATCATAGTTTGATCCTTGCTGAATATGAAAACCAATGTAAGAGTTCACAGAAGTGAACGCAAATGGCATTTCTTGGCAAAAAAAGAGCGGCTGCAGCCGCAGGGCTTTTTGAACTGCTGAGCGAAGGCGGTGACGTCAACTTCGGTATGCCGCGTCATCGGCGCCATCAGCTCTGTAAAAGCATGGCCTTCGCGATCAGTTCCACCAACGCGCGCAGCCAGAAGTAGTCACGGAGGCCACGGCTCCGCCAAAACCACGGTGGTAGAATAAAACAGGTGGCCCATCGAGCGCCGCGAGCGCGTCGCCGTACTGCTCGAGTTGCTCGCGGCCGCCGCTAGGTTCGCGACGAGTTTTTGGGCCGAAAGACGTGCATTGCAAGCTCTCGCTGTGCTGTAAAATCCGGTTTCTCTAGCTAATTTTGTGGCTTTAAACGGTTGTTTGTGCTTTTACTAGCTTGTAGTGGCTGTCTGCCAGCTTTGACCGCAAAAGTGAGAGCGCCAGGCTTTATGAAGCTTAAAATTTTTTAATCGGCGCGGGTAGTCCCGATATGACTGTCACAGGGTGCCGATTGCAAGAGACGCGCGCCTATTTTTTTTTTTTTTTTCGAAAGCATGCAAAATTCTACCGGCGAGTGTATAGAGTAAAAAAAAAAGCATTTGGTTTTCACGCTATCGTATGTCTGTCGGAGGACAGTAGCTGGCGGTCTTTCCGTGGAATTGCATTTCTCCACAACTGCAGTCGCTTTTCGTCTTTCGGCGCGGAGAGAAGACACAGCTTTTCTTTGCACGTTTTGTAGCCAGATTTGCAATTTTGAGCGAAGCATTTTCGTCCCATGGTGGCTGCCGCATCAGCGGCACAGATCGAGCCACCGTGGTTTCAGCCGTGGTTCCAGCTTACAAAGTGAGCGGAAACACCGATGCGGTCGCGCGCGTTGGTTTGACAGAGCGCAACAAACGCGACGCATCAGAGTGAATCTCAAGCCGTGGAATCACCTAATCACGACCACGGTGATCTGGCCGTGATCATGACTCGAAGGCTGATTGCGACTTTGCGACGCTGGTTGCGTCGCATAGGGACGCTCTTGCTCTCCAGAGGCTTGCACCCACGGACGCCTCCGCATTTATCGAAGATGACCAAGCAGAAAGGAAGAGACGCGCTGCAACGCTGGTTGCGTTGCATGCTTTCATTAGTGGCGCGTCCGTTCTAAGCGACGGCAACTCTTCAGTGTTGCTCTAGGCCTCTCTGGTGTAATAACTACACCGCGGATCTCTTTCTCAAAAGTTAAAGATGTAAAGTGCAGTTTAAATGCTCGCGACGCACACTGGCCACATGCTTTCAAATGCGCCGGAGGGGAGATCTCGGCCCAGAGCATACCTGCTGCCACCTTGCGGAAAAGCGGCGGCAACTCGAGCACCTCCGTGACACGCGCGGCGCATTGGCGGAGCGGCGCGTCGGGCCACCTGTTATTCTACCACCGTGGCCAAAACTACCGACGATGACGTAGTTCCGGTCACGCCCACACATTCGGCGCGTTCGCGTGGGCGGAGCAAGACGAACTTTTCTTTCGCGTGTTTTAAAGCTCCTGCTGCCACAACAGCGAAAAAAATTACGCCATCGCCGACAATAATGTTGGTCCTTCTTAACAACAAAGTTTTACCGAATTGTAAGACCACTTCAGCATCCCTTTAATGTCACAATAGGCTCATTTATGTGTTCAAAAGGACAGACTGATGGGCTAGTTGGTAGTGCATAATTCAGAATTATGCACTACCAACTAGCTCATCAGTCTGTCCTGTGTCCCGTCTTGATCTGTTGCCGTCCATGTGCTTCTTTGCACTACTGTTCAGAATCATTTATGTGTATTCTAGTAATTATTCTCATATAAATTGCAATTAAATATCTATTTATTCTGATGTCATTCGTGCCTTCTTTTTGCAAAAAATAGAATCAAGTATAGTGTGAATTCATTTTCGGTTATGTCAATTTCGAGCAAAAAAAAAAATCATGCTTTAGACTTGAATTGCAGGAAGCGGCACGTCGAATGTGGTGGTGTCTACAGCAAAGTGATCGTATGCAACAGTGTGCTGCAAAATGAAGTTAAATGAAGACAAATTCATTATGCAGGAGGTCCAATTCATCCAAAGGTCAATGTATCTTGCTCTTTCTTGGCCCCTAGTCGATACAACTATCAAAAACAAGTGGTGTGCACAACTATGTACATAGTGTGTCAAAGGATTAAGCTGCTTATGCTGTTGTCAAACTTATTTAAGATAGGCTCTGTGAGCACTATTGCATTTGTAAAAAATTAATATACCAATTTCTCAATTTATCCTTTAAAGGCTGGTGATATACAGGGCGTCCCAGCTATCACGCAGCACGATTTAAGAAAGGAGGAACGGCGTTGCGCGAATCAAACCTACAGCATATTGTTCCTAGTACACTAGAGTAGCCACTGCTATTTTTTTCGTTAATGAGGTTTAATCAATTAGTCATAATTATATTTATAACTCGACAAGTACTCGCCTAATTGTCAAAATGTCAATGAGGCGTATGTAGGCATGCACAAATGGCATCTAACTGCGCTACTTTCAACAACGTGCTAATTGCGCGCTCATTTTTTCCGGTTGATCAAGAAAGTCCGCGAAATATGAAAAGTGACACGTGACCAGACTGTTGCGCGCGTCGGGAACCAGCGCCCTCAAACAGGCTCCCATGAGGTAGACAGTATCAAGGAAAAAATGCAGAAAAAACGCATCGCCCTATCTGCCACTCCCCGGCCTAAGAAACGCACCGCTTGGTTTTACAGAGTCAGGCCGTAATCAGAACACTTGCCGCGTTATCGGTGAGAACGGTCGGCCGTGAGATATGGATAATGATTGTGGCGTACTATCGAACGGAATGAATCCCAGCGAAATTGCACGTATATCGTTGGCGCTCGACCTGTACCCTTGCCAAAATGCGGAATGCTGTCTTTCGCAACAGGCAACAGGCAAAGCGGTTGTTTGCAGTAAGCTTATTTGAGGGTGCTGGTTTCCTTTGCGGGTGGGAGCGTAGTCACGTGTTATTTTTCATATTTAGCGGGCTTTCTTTATCAGCCGGAAAAAATGAGCGCGCAATTAGCACGTTGTTGAAAGTAGCGCAGTTAGATGGCATTTGAACATGCCTACATACGACTCATTGACATTTTGACAATTAGGCAAGTACTTGTCGAGTTAGAAATATAATTATGACTAATTAATTAAACCTCATTAACAAAAAAAATAGCAGTGGCTACTCTAGTGTACTAGGAACAATATGCTGTAGGTTTGATTCGCGCAACGCCGTTCCTCCTTTCTTAAATCGTGCTGCGTGATAGCTGGGACACCCTGTATATATACACAGCATGGCAACGAAGTCCCAAGTGGTCATACTAAAGGTGCTGACAACTGGCTAGAACATTTGATCAGATACTGGTGGAAATGAAAAGACCACGAATTGTAGTGACAGATCCTTCTTCACTAGCCGAGTGGGATTAATATTTCAAAATTGCGTTTAAAGGTCACAAAAAGGCAACACTTGTTTCTTTGCTATATGCTATCCTTATTATTCTTATACTGTAAGCAATGCATCTATACCCGTGGAAAATATTTTTATCTCCTGATCACTCTTTAAAAAATTACAGCCTTCTTTAAATAACTGCATTTACTTGCCCAACGATCACGCTGCTGAATTACGTTCACTAAACGATTCTTTTTTCTCCCCATGTCAAGATCGCACCCCATCACAGCGATAGCAGTTTTGCTGTTACAAGGGGTGTCCCAATGAAAAGGTACAAAATGACACTGTGGGTATAAATTGTGGTGTCGTCGTCAAGCACCACCGCGGGTTCGAGCACTGGGAGCTTCATGCAGGCTGCCGCATCCTCGTTCGTCCCGCGCCCGTGTACCGTTCGGACTGCTGCGCGCGAGAACTCGGCGTGTCACCGCCAAGGGACGGCGAGCCGTCGCGCGCAGCAAGGGAGACCCTAGGCGACACTCTCCAAATCAGTGATTTATTACGGGGGATTTTAATACAAGAGAACAATAATTCGTTACAACCAATCGCACGTAAGATAGTTACACAGGACACCAATTAGCTAATACAATTGTTACCAAATGTGGCTGCGAATGGCACACCCACAAAACGAACAAGCAAAGAAAGAACCAGGTTTGGAGAGCCGACCTACCCTTTCGGCCAGCGCTCCCGTGATCTCGCACCCCAGAGCAGAAGAAAACAGAACAGACATAGCAACACTTAAAAGGAACATACGGTGGATGATCGCGAGGCGCTGCCTCGGGACTTCGAGACCGCGGAGGGTAGCGCGCGCCCGCTGAGGCCGGAGCCCCGACAAAACGACGTAACCGTCGGCCGGCGGCGAAGAACAAAGAACAAAGGATCGCCGCCGGCCGGAGCGGCCAAAACGCGTACGCAGCCTTCGAGGTCCCCAAGTGGTCTCCCCCGAACCTGGTCGCGCGCCCGCCGCTTCTAGGTGAGCGCGAGCCAGGTCCAAATCCCGCCAAAACTGGGCCAATGGGACAACGTGTTTAACCTTTGAGGGCGGGGTGGCAGCAAAGTGACAGCGATTTATGACTAGCTGCCACCCGTCCGGTCGAGAGGAGAGGGACACGAGAATTCTCCAAGGGAAGATGGCGTCGAGCCACTGGTGCGGACGCCTGAATTCCCACAAAATGAAGACTTTATTCAAGGTGCTATACACTATGTGCCTGATCACAACCAGCCGAAGGATTCCTCGTTACCATAATGCCTGTGGCCGTGAGGAGGAGGCCCAGTGCTTCGCAGCGTCCTCGAGTTGGTCGCCCCAGTTGAAGCACTTCCCTTTCGGGTGTTTCTTCAGGGGACCAAACACGTGGGAATCCCAGGTGGTGAATGGTGGCCGGTTTAACATCTTCCGCCGTCAGAAATCGGATAACGCTTCGCTGCTCCTCAATCGCAGAGTTCTGCAATGTGAATGCCATCCTGTTCTCACACGCACTGCTGCGTCAATCGGATGGCGCTTCTTACGAGAGGCTCTGCTCCGATCCATGACAGAGACTGCATCCCTCGATGTCTTGCTACATTTTCCCACAGTGGTGTAGGCACCTATGTAAACGTTTTTGATTTGAACACCTCTTGTATGACGCCCAGCGTTTGTCGTCTTGCAATGCAGCCGTGGCGGCACCTTGCTTTGTAATGTTTTGCCACGAATGCAATACGCAAGTTACACGTCTGCTGCCTTTGCACTTGATCTAGATGCACCGCACCTTGAAACCGCAGAGAGGTGAGCCAGAGCATCACCCACGCTGTGCCTGCTGTCGCCGAGTCTCGTGAGAAGCTCTTTGTCTGTCACCACATATCAAATAAAGGTTGTGCTTGGCTCTCCATGTGCTGCTACGAGATTTCTGTTTCAAGCTGGTCAAAATGCGCAATGGCTCGCTGCTGTTTACGTCCTCCCACACGGTGGATCAGCTGTTTATCTCGAGCCTACAGGCTCTGCTGGTCGTGTCGGGGGCCAGAGGTCTACACATTTCATTAGGCCTGCTATCATCGCTATTTTTTAAAATATTTCCTGCTTTCCGATGCATCTTGTGGGCAATGAGGGTGGGATGGGAACGTTACAGCTCTGAGCCTCGAACCATGGCAGAACTGGTGAGAGACGCCTTCACAAATGCCGGCTGCTGTTTTGAGCCGTCTCCCCATAGACTGAGCCTGTACACTGTTTGTTTTCGAGCAGTGCAGCACTGGTTGGCAAAAAAGTTGGTACTCACTCACTCAACAAATATATTCTGCTCTGAGGGCTCACTCGGACTCAGCAAAATTTTCCTCAACCGGACTCACTCGGACTCAGACTCACTAAACTTTTCCTCAACGGGACTCAAACTCCACCAACATATTACTCAGCCGGACTCACTCAGGCTCAAACTCACGGCTTGACATGAGCCTCAGTGAGCCGACTCATGAGTCCGTCAGCGTACAACTACCTTTTCTTGATTTTGGTGTCAATGCTCTTTATTTCCAATGTCTCAAATAATCGGTGCTCTTCGATATGCCTTTTGATCTTATAAGTTCTAATATGAGTTATTACCAATCTAGTAAGGACATTTTTATGAAATACCCAACTCAAGTGAGATATTTTTATCAAGAAATTTCCGTGAAAGAGTTTGCGGGAGGGGAGGTCATGGCACCCCTCCCAATTCACATCTCTGACCAATAAATATTGAGCTGGTGCATGAATGTGAGTGCATTGTGATTGTGTGAACAGACTCGAGTATAAAGTATAAACGTAAGCCATACGTGCCAAGTTTGGAGAAACGGAACCCGGGAGATGTACTCAACGGGGGGGGGGGGGGGGGGATATAAAATATGCCGACCACGGGGGGGTACTGCGATAGCAATTATATGGACACTGTCAGCGGGATTTTGCGGTCGCCGCTGATTTGTACAGAGTCCAAACCGATAACATCGCTTACGCATCGTCTGTTTCATGTGCGAGTAAAAGCGTGCTAGCGCTAGAGACGAACGCGGTTGAAGCAGAGATGAAACGACCCGGCCATCCCTTTCGCGCGAAGGGCGCATGCGATAACATCGCTCCGCCTGCGAGGCCTGTCGTCGCTTGCTTACCAGTTATTTCGTCGGGCAAGAGTGAGCGAGCGAACAGTTAAGCGTATCAAGGCTGTGGAGGACACCCCTTGCGAGCCTTTACACGGTATCACACAAAAAAGTGTTTTTTTATTTCATGCTTTAACCCAAGCGACATAGCTGGAAATATGCTACAGCCCACCTGCGAGTTACAATTAGAAACTAACTTCACCACGAAACGTATTATTTATTTATTTACAAGATACTGCAGGCCTGTCTTGGGCCCTAGCAGGAGGGGCAAAAGTGTACTCGTAAAGGCAACACACAGACACATTTACACACAGTGCATTGAAAGGAAAAAAAACAACAAAAGAAAGAGAGCGTCTAATTTGTACAGCAAAGCACGCAAGTAATAACACCTGGAACATCTCAAAAATTGTGAGGAAAAGAAGAAAGCAATATTCACACAATAAAGGAACATAATTAAAATAACCTAACATCAATCCTGAAGACTTTCAATTATTTTTATACTTTGCACTGATGATATTGGCAGCGAGTTCCAGTCGTTAATTGTGCGCGGGAAAAATGAGAACTTGAATAGGTTAGTTTTGGTGCTGTATGGGTTAGTGATTCTTCATGTCGATGCCTTGTAGTTCGTGACGCCAATGATGTTACGTAGGGCTCAGGGGGAAGTAGGAATTGACGATTCTTCAAGTGAAACAGAAATTTTATTCTGTCAATTTTTCTTCGCAATTGCAATGATTTTATGCCATAAAGATTCATTAGATGAGTCGGAGAGTCTGATTGGCGGTATTTAGAATAAATAAATCTAACTGATTTTCGTTGGATCATCTCCAATGCATCGATATTCTTTTTCGTATGAGGGTCCCAGACAATGGATGCGTATTCCAGCTTGGGCCTTATAATGGATGAATATGCGAGTAGTTTGACATCAGGTGGTGTGTGTTTTAACTTATGTCGCAAAAAGCATAGCTTACGGAATGCGGATGTGCAAATGTTCGAAATATGGGTGTTCCAACTGAGTGTACTAGTTATTGTGACGCCGAGGTATTTGTAGAGAGGGACCTTCATTAGCTGTTCTGAAGGGAGACTATACGGAAAAGGTAAAATGTTTTTCTTTCTACTCATATTCATGAAAACCGTTTTGTCAGCGTTAAGTTCCATTTCCCACTCTTGACACCACATATGTATGTTTTGCAGGTTAGTATTCAGCAAGGCTTGATCATCCAGACATTAAAAGCAAGCAATCATCTGCGAAAAGTGTAATTTGAACTGGTTCATTAATGACCTGGACGATGTCGTTGATGTATATAAGAAATAAAAGCGGGCCTAGTACGCTTCTTTGTGCGACTCCTGAGTTAACAGGCAAATGTCCAGAAAAATGATTGTCAATACTTACAAACTGTGTGCGGTTTGTAAGGTATGCGGAAACCCAAGCAACGATGAACTCCGGTAGCCCTGGGGTTTTTAACTTTAAAATTAGTTTTGTATGGCAAACAAGATCGAAAGCCTTTCTAAAATCTAAAAATATTACGTCTACCTGGCTTGATTTATCTAGAATAGAGGCAAAATTATGGATGACTGTGGTTAGTTGAGTTACTGTGGAAAGGCCTTTCCTAAAACCATGCTGAAATGGAGACAGTACACTGTTATCATTAAGAAATTTCGTAATATAAGTAGCGATAATATGTTCAAGGAGCTTACAGCAAGATGTGGTTAAAGATATCGGTCTATAATTTGTTAGCAATGCGAAGTCACCCTTCTTTAGCACTGGCACAATTCTTGCCGTCCTCCAGTCCTCAGGAATGATGGCCGTCGTCAATGATTTGTTAAAAATGACTACTAGATATGGAGCGAGCATCTCAGCATATTGGCGAAGGAAAAGATTGGGTATACCGTCAGGGCCAGGCGATGCTTTTGCCTTAAGGTTTAGTAACATCGATATAACACCGGATAATGATACAAGATTTGTTTCGGCACAAGTGACATGATTCTGGTGTAAGGGTTCAGTAGGGTTGGAAAAGACACCGTAAAAATAGGCATTGAACTTTTCAGCAATGTCTTGCTTATCAACGATGACAACGTCATTTTGTACAATGAAGTCTATCGAGTTCTTACTTTTCGAAAGAAATTGCCAGAACTTTTGTGGTGAACCAGAAATAAAACTAGGCAGCGTGTGATTAAAGTAGTGCTGCTTTGCGCTACTGATAGCTTGGTTTAGGATTTTCTGATTATTCTCTACTGTGCTCTTGTTGGCGCATTGTCGTTTAAGTCTTTTAATTTTTCTTTTTAGCTGCAATATACGTCTTGTAATCCAAGGGTTTTTATGGTGTGTTTTCTTAGTTTTGTTTGCAACAAAGTTTTCAAGGCAGTATCTGCACAAATGTTTGAACCGTTCCCAAAGATCAGTAGCATCTGTGCCTTGAAAGCTACCGATGTGCAAATCAAGAAAGTCAAGGACACTTTCATCGTTTGCCCGCGAAAAGTCTTTGATCATTATTGAAACAAGAAGCTGGGTTTTGCACGCTCCAAGAGAACACGAAAGAAGCACCATTTCATGGTCGGATAGACCAGGCTGCACAGACACAGCGTAATCTTTAATACAACGGCTGATAAAAATAAGGTCAAGCGTGGAAGTGCAGTTGCCTTGAATGCGGGTAGGCTGATCAACTACTTGTTGGACGTCAGCCGTGAGCATTATATCAGTCAGGTATGCGACATATGAGCTCATTTCATGGTTAGAAATACTATTGGCTGCAAGGTGATGTCTCCCTGACCCGACGACGACTCTCATGATCGTCTTATTGATTTTTTTTAGTTTAGCGTGAAAGCCTAATTGTAAGTTTTATATGATTAAATATAAATAATTATAAAAACTAAATGGCCGCCATTGCAAGGTGCGGTCCCCCCTTGTGATTTTTCTGGACTTGCACCACTGCTCAGACTCACCAATATTTTCCTCAACCGGACTCGGCAGTGCATCTAAGGCAGCGTAACGATAGAGGAGTTGAAGATGCTCAAAAGGGAGGTTTCTTGCTCCCTTCTTCCTGTGATTTTGACATGCCACCTACGGAGGAGCCCTTCTGTAGCCTGATTTCCTTATTATGCTTACGGTAGCCATCGCAAAAATTACAAGCAGCAACTTGATTCTTCTTGAGAAAATTTTACCTCGCGTAATGATCCAGGGTTCCTACATGTTTCAAAGGAGAAAATTCAAGGATATCCAAGGAATTTCAAGGGCTCGTCACGTTTTTCAAGGACTAAAGAACGGCATCCAAATGAGGATTTCCTTTTTACTATAAGAATGCTTGAAATTCTGACTAAATTTATCGCACTTATACATATACAGTTGAAACTCAATTTAACCAAGTCACCACTAGGTTCAAATTACTTAGTTAAATCAGGAAGTTTGTAAAATCGAGAAAGAGGTTTTTCAGTTCTTCGAAACCTAAAATTGTAACGTAGAGGCACCCAAAATCTACCATGACATTTTATTTGCCGCTAACTCACGCATGCTCGCGTGAAAAGTGTACGTTGAGCCTCACATATGCGGTGCAGGCCAGGTAGAGAGTCACGTGAAATATGACAGGCAGCCGAAATGCAAAGACGGGGAGAACGAATGCAGTGATTAGTGAGCAGGGCGAGCAAGACAGTTGTGGGGAGACTATCACCATCATCTGTCGCATAAATCATGGAATAACGAAAGCGCACAGTGGTGTTCCTGTGGAAGCATTGACAGGAACAACAAGCCACCGCCACCAGTAGCACCATCTGGTACGCAACAGCGCGACTGTTGAGTACACTGCTCTATGCAAGCAGGTGGTGTGTAGTCTTGTCAAGATAAAACCATGCTGTGACTATGGGTGACAGATGTTTTAATGCAATAGCTTAAGTGCCCGCACTTGAAGAAAAAAGCCGTCTGTGTAAAGATAGAAAAAAATTAGCACTTCTTTATACTAATTTATTTCAGAAAAAAACAATGTTAAATTGACGCCGAGGCAAAAACCAGTCAGGAAGACGCCGGACAAACGAAAGAAGTGACACACACGACGACTGGCCTCTTCTTGACTGATTTTTGCCTCAGCGTCATGTACCAACTGACCCAGACTTGGACTTTATTGTTAAAGTGGCTTTGGTTCCAAGTTAGTTTTGTTAATTCTGGTTGACAGTAACGTTGAACCTTACCTGCATGGGAATGCAAACTTGTTGCTTCGATTGCAAACTACATAAAATCAGGTTTTGTTAGACTGAGTTTTAACTGTATTATTATACTTTAGAAAAGTCTAGCCTTAATGCTATCTAAAGTAGTACCCAACACACAAAAAATGTTCAGGACAGGTGCTGAGATTTCTCTAGTATATTAGCAATGCTTCACATCATTAGACTGTACGAACTGTAGCGTGCGACAGTACTACTAGATGGACAGCACAGCATGCACTGATGTATAAAAAGGGCTTCGCATAAACACGAAGGCACTTGTCTGCCCATCGACTCGGCTGTCGTGTCACTCTCCCGCTCGATACTCAACGTGGTGTCAGAAGTGGGCGGGACTGTGACAAAGCCCCGCCGCCGCTCCGTCATGACCACCGATGTTCAGGGATCCGCCAGGACGCCTACTATGTCGGCGTATGACTTTGAGAACCCCAGCCTACATGGCTGCTGCAACTCGAGGGCATGGCGCCCCTCCGGCAGAGGTCAAGTGCACTCCATGCTCTATTGTGTAGGCCCACAAGCCAGGGTCGTGTCTAGAAGAGGCGGATCTGAAGGACGTTGCCGCCATTAAGAAGGCGTTCACCGACCACTTTTTAGGCTCCTCTTAGCCTAACCTTGTCAAGCGTCCGGCGTAACCGGCAGTATACTACGACCCATCACCGATCCTTTGCAAACTGCCCACTACTTCGTCTTTGCAAACATCCCACTATGATCCATCACCGATCCATTACTTCACCGACCATAAAGCCGTTATAATGAAGGGGGAATGGAAGCCACCTTTGCAAACTGCCCGCTACTTCGTCTTTCAAACATCCCACTACGACCCATCACAGATCCATCACTTCACCAACCATAAAGCCGTTATAATGAAGGGGGAACGGAAGCCACGTCTAGCTACCACTTACGATTAATGAAATTTGTTGTATAAATATATACAGTGTTTGTCACGTCTTTGATGATGTACTGGGCTATCGCTTTGATTACTGCAGGGCGAAACCACTGAAGATTTCATGGTGTAACCATGATTGCTTCAGGAGCTTTGCCCAAGCTCTTCATCATTCACCCGTGGATATGCTGTGAATTTTTTCATGGGCTTGCTTGACCACGAGCTCTCGAACCAGCTTTGTTGGAACTCGTTGCCCGAAACACTCACGTACGTTCGCCAGCAAGAAGAGACAGATAACGAGCACAGGGCTCCTGACTCGGAAAGCCAGCTGTTCTGCGGGTGGGCGTCACACCCTCGCGCCGACCGTCCGGCTTGCAGAGCATCCTGCAACTTTTGCCGCAAGAACACGTGCCTCAAGAAGAACGGGAAGCACACACCGAAGCCTTCTGCCAGCTCCATCGAGCTGCACGCCGTTGCGGGAGAGCGCCCCAACGCAAAGTTCCTCTAAGTACTCGCCAATGGGCACCCACTTTCCTTGAAGGTGGACTCCGGCGCCCAAGTTTCTGTTGTGCCCAGTATGTTTCCAGGCGTCCCTTGGAAGCTTCAAGACCCAAGAGCGAGTCAAAAGGCCCTGGCAACAACATCCTACCGGTCATGGGCACCAACTTACGTCGCTACCCTGTCGCGGCATGGCAAGTTGTGGCATGCAGCGGAAAAAATGAAATCCTTGTTCCGCGAGCGTATAGTGCAAATCGAGGCATCCATCATGCTTCCGATGTCCTGTTAAAATAATTTGTTAAGTAATGTATATGCATAATGTGGGAACCTCTTATAGCTGACATAAGTTGACATTCAGGTAGGCACCAAGTTTGTGATCAGTGATGATAATATTGCTCATTATAGCTCCAAAATGTTTCCTAGTCGTAGCGTTGAAATTACGTATAATGAGCCGGAGCTTTCTGCATGAGAACTATGTAGTGCGCGAGAGCAACCGACGCTCCACCAAACATCGAAAACGTTTGTTCGAACGTACTGTCTACTGCTTTTCATTATTAATATACTACTACTACAAACATACGTTATGCTCTTTCCTTTGCTGAGTCATTTCAAGAAAACCGGCGATGTCAGGTTAAATGGTCTCAAGAAAACTGGCAACATCAAAACGCTCATAAATCTTACCAAAATCGGAAAAAAGAAAAGTTAATATCCGTGACCGGTATGTGGGCCATATTGGTGGTAGCGCTCTGCCATCTGCCTTAAAATCACCTCTCACACAGCATTCAAGTTCAGCAGGCCTCAGATGCTTGTTCTCAGACGATCGAAAAAGAAAGAAAAGTGCCATCTTTGCTATGTTTGGCCATTGCAGCTGCAGTGTCTCCTCTTGCCGGGCCGCTGGCCCCACTTGCCGAACCAGAATCGCTGCACTGTGACGGATGGCTTGGGGTTGAAATGCAGTGACGGGACGATATCGGCATAGCTGGTCGCCGAAAGCAGAGCCGGTGAGCACGGGGAACGAATGAGGGCGGACGTAGCTGGACTGTGCATGACACGGCACGCTTCTTTTCCTCCATTGATATGTCATTCACTTCAAAATAAAATTCGAGCCTTCCAATGTACGAAGACCGTGCCGCCTCACCGGAGCCTGGCGCAAATTCTCCCACGCTGCCCAACGATGGCATTGCTGCCATCTCACTCTCATCAGTAGCCACCTGTCGTGACTCGCTGGCTTGCCTCGTCGCCACTTATTATGTCTTTGTTGCCCGCTCACTTGCAGTACATCAAGTGAGTTACATAGTTGCTACTTGGCAACTGTTAGACGGTACATAGTACATATGCCAAGCAAGTACAGCACAGACTGCGCCTCGGGGGATAGTCACTGTCACTGTTGCCAGCAGCCCGTGCTCGTGCACCAGGATTACCTACACAACACACAAGGTCACTGACACAACAGGGTGATTGATACGTGGTTGTCTTGCAGTGCTTAATGCGAAAGACAACACAAGGATCGACAAACATCTTTGCCGTAATATAGAACGCCCTGTCCGTGATCAACGTCACCGGAAAGCCAAAGCGAATAAAGACCTCGGTCAGCTTGTCCCACGCTGCGCATACCCTTAACTTTTCTGAAGGGGAAACAACCCATTTCGTGAAGTGATCTGTGACAGCCAGGAGAAAAATGTAACCTCTCCGGCTTCTTGGGAAAGGTCCCATAATGTCACAGGCCACAACTTGCCAGGGATGGTGGCTGTCGATCGGGCGGCATGAGCGGGCGTGGTCATGGGCATCATGCCAGGACAAGTAGCAGAGCGGCACAACTTTCTTGAGGCCACCCACATGTCCAGCCAACCAAGAGTCGTGGAAATAGCCGAGGGTGGCTTTCCTTAGACTGTGGGGTATCACCACCTTGAAACACTCCCGAGGAGCTTCTTCAGATGGGACGAACCCTGCAGTAATACCAGTCTGCATCTATAGCGCTCAGCGCCGACAGCAATACCAGCTGTCGATTATCACCAGGCAACTTGACTGCCTGCTCCTTGGGAGCACGGCTCTTGAAGCCCGTCAATGTTGTGTCGGCAAAATGGATCGTTCAGCTGTGCCTTGAGTAGTTGACACTTGTGACGCACTGTCTGAACACGAAGAAAGACTGAAAGAAAACACACACACATAGCACACAAAACGAGCGTCGGCTAACAACCTTGAGCAGTTCTTCCCTGCTTAAGACGATACCAGCTGAAGGTGGTCGACAAAAGTCACTTAACCATCGGGGCCTTTCGCCCAACTGGAGCCAGATGCCGCGGTGTCTAATTGGTGCAATCGCTCTCGGGAGTGGCAGACACAAGTGCCAGAACGGGGGCATGAGACAAGGTGTCGGCCACAATGTTTCAACTCCCTTACAACAGAGCTGTGCACTGGGGCACTATTCTCAAAAGGCGACAATCGCAAAAGTATCGCCTTTGGTGCGCACTGATTGGCTATTGACAAAAACAGGAAAAGTGAGGGCGCCATCTACAGTAGAACCCCGCTGTTACGTTCCTCACTGCTGCGTTTTCCCGGCTGTTACGTCGTTTTCCGCCGGTCCCGGCATAGCTCCCATAGGATACAATGTATTGGGAACCCCGCTGTTACGTCGTAACTGTCGGACCGTTCCCGTATGATACGTCGCGAAGTGCGCTCGGAGCCGACCGAGTGACTACCAAAGAGAGCGGCCATGGTGCATTTTCACGCAGCTTGGCCTCGTTTGACCGTAATATTAGCCGCATGAGAGGCGCAAGCAACAGAATCTTTCAATTGATGCAAACAAAAGCATGGCCTTCGAGATTCAAATTGCAAAGATGGCGTCTATGACGTAACTGCGCGCGAAAGCAAGGCCTTCGAGATTGGCATTTACTATTGACAAAAGCATAGCGTTTGAGATTTGCATTGCACAAAGATGGCGTGTATGACGTAATTGCTTGCGAAAGCAAGGCCTTCGAGATTGGCATTCACTTCTGCCATCGCGTTGGCGTAGACTCATCATCATCGTTATTTGTCGGAGAACGGGAGGAGTTCGAGCTGGTTGGAGCTCGCATGGTCGTGCGTGCGGTTCGCGGTCGGACTCGCCGCGCTGGTCGTGATTGCGTGTGCTTAGTTCTTTCATGCCTACAGCTGTTGGTGTTAAAAAAATCACATACGTTGATTACATTTCTGTGGATGAGGCCGTCCTTAGCTCCGCGTTTCTAGCCATCGACTAGATCGCGGCTGAGCGCGCCAATTTTCGTGCTGCTCGTAAGAATTGAAATAAAATTCTGTACCACTAAATATTTTGTCGTTTTTCCTGTTTTTCGTCTCTTACGTTTCCCGTCTCTTACGTTTATTTCCTACGGTCCCTTCAAAAACGTATCAGCGGGGTTCTACTGTAGTACTTCCGTCGACGTGAAGGTGCTCTAGGCGCTCCTGCAATGCCTGGAATAAACGAACACACCTTATCACCTTCGGTTGGTGGTGAAGACTAGCATTTCAGTGACATAGGCGGTAGCTTCTAGTATTCAATCCTCGGTGGATGTACGCAGCATTTTTTGCGCTCAAGCTTTCAGCGAGCATTACCTTGGGGTGTTATCAGTACTTGTTCTTTGCCAGCACCTGTTTTTTCGTGGTTTGAACGTCGCAGGAACATGAACCGTGCATTGCTCGCCTGGCTTATCGCGAGCTTGCAACATGCTGAGACGTTGAGACGATATCGATGTGGCGGCACACTACAGCTGAACTCTCCGAGTAGGTCGTGTTAAACTCTCAACGAAAATACATTTCCCGCAAAGTAGCATTCTTTAAATATTACAATGTGCATTAAACAATCGTGCAAAAAAACGTTGAAAGCACTTTCAACACATCCTATATTTGAAGTAGCCACAGCCAAGCCTGGCCACTGCGTACAAGCCAGCATACGCTCGAAAACGCCGCACTCGGGTCGCTCTGCGCTCGTACGGCACACTCACTCCTGTGTTGTGAGACATTCGTAACAACAACGGCCAGTGCGACAATGACGTCACAGGCAAGTGTTTCTTCAGTTATTGAACGCATCAGATTCTACGTCACCAAACGCGATACTATCGCCTTTTGCGATCTTTTGAGAATACGGGCCCTGCAAAGTCAACGCGCTAGGCGGCCTCGGGTACTTAACCAGACGAGCACTATGTGGTCCATTTTCACCACAAATGGCACTCCGTCGACGTAGCAGTCAAGCTTCTGGAGAGCAAAATCTGGAGTGACATCCAGTAATTAAAGGCAAAGGTGGCAGGGTGCCTAGCCACCGCATGCGATGTCACTCACAATACCCAAGCGCACGAGGAAATCTCGACTCCAAATCAGAGGCATACAAATACTAGAGAGACGCACAAAGCACTATCTAAGCGCACGATTCTCCCAGTGCACAATCAACCCCACAACCCCGCATGAAACCGCACTGCTGTTTGTGAGACGGAAGGCATTGTTTTACCTGAAGCTGCCCCAAAGTGGTGTGCAGCGTCAAGTGCTCCGAGGCAGGCGCAGCCATTAGAGGGTTGCGTGCCTGTTCTGCGCCATGTGTGCCAGACCTAAAGTGGCCAACAAACGGCATAAAGAAGAGTAGAGTTTCCGCACTGATGGGTGCACGATGTCTCCCGCTATGAGCAAACGAGTCGGCAGCACAGCATGGTGGCTCACATTTGTCAAGCGCGCCTAAGGCAAGTGACCGTCAGAAAATGCGGCAATGGTGTTGCCTAAGCGAGATGGCCAGCGGACGACATTGCCAACTCACTGTGCTCGTGACAAAAATGGGCCAGTGATACGCGTATGGCAACACCCAAGTGGCCCAGGTAGGGTCAGGGAATCCAGCAGAAACGAGCACCTGTAGGGGCTCTGCTCTGATGCCATGCCAAAACCAAGTTGGGCACCAGTTATGTGGAGGAAAGCACGCAGGACGCCAGGCACATGGCAGTGGGTTTTCGTGAGGCTTACCCTATGAGCACGGCTGGGAAGGGATGTGGCACCCCCCCCACCAAAGACACTACGGCCGGGTTTGTCGACTCTCTGATATGGCACGAATTATTGTAACTAGAAGTGTGCGAATACTCGAAATTTCGAATATTTTTCTAATAGTGCTTGCTATTCGATTCAATTCGCACTGGAATTTTACTATTCGAACTTCTCAAAAACAAGTACAGTCAACGTCCGATTGAAAGTGACCGCTTCAGATTTTCAATATGCTTCACCTCATTACACTCTCGTATTGCAGCAAAGCTGCCTTTGAAGCTCCGTTAAAGTCAAACTTTGCCAAGACACAGTCAGCATCCGAGTGGAAGTGGTCCCTAGATTTTTCAATATGCTTCACCTCATCACACCCCGGTATTGCGGCAAAGCTGCCTTTCAAGCTCTGCTACGGTCGCAAATGTATTAACTCAAGAAAATGCTGGTTCCAAGATGGAGATGAAAGATGTGGCGAAGGTGGCGGCTCAATTAATGCTGTTTTGGACCTGAAATTTTGGCAGGACGTCCGAAAAATCAGAAGCCAGAGCTTTTAGCATCCAAAATTTCAGATGTTCTTATATATCGATGTCTACGAGGCAGATTTGGAACTCCGGACTTGAAGGGAGCACACCCTTGTCTGCCACATCAGTTGGGCTTTCACAGAAGTTGAAAGAGAAGGAGAGGCTGAGGAAATGGCATCTTTGCCTATCACGTGTAAAGTGTTGTCGGCAACACTTTGGTTGCATCAAATCATGTACATAAATACAATTCGGCCTCTACATTGCCTCATTCTTGATAAGACAACTATGAAACACCACCCCGCCAGCACTTCCTCAACCTAGCTAAAAGAAACACTTTCATGTTGCTATCTCATAAGAATATGCTTCGGAATTTTTTCCAACATTTTTTTCTGCAATTTTGCTTCGAAGTATTAGAAAAATATTCGAGAAATAATTGAGAAATATTAGAAAAATATTCGATTCGCACTTCAATATTCGAATTCGCTTCGCACCCAAAATTTTGCTATTTGCACCGCTCTAATTATAACCCAAGATGCAGCACAGTGAGAGATTGGCGAACAGGGTAACTCCTCAAGGCCACACAAAGGGGAGCGACCCTCTCGGCCTCTCACAGTGCCAGGCAGCTCAGGTGAAGAGGAGGCCAATGAAATAGGGTGAAGCATGGATGGCTCGCGAGACTCAGCCCGGTGCCCGCACATATGGACGAGACATGAAGAGCAGCAAACAATGTTTTAATGTGTTTCGTGCACAGTGCCCAACATGTATTTTTTGTCGTGTGTAAGCCATTCTGTGTGTATTGCTCGCTGCACTCGATCACATTAATAAAAAGCCCAGCAACACATATGTGCAGGTTTGTTTCGTGGGTCCAATACTCAAATTTTTCCACTTCAAATTATGGAAAGTTTATAAGAATAGAGCAAATGATAATTTTTGAACAAGCCTTTCTTTTTCTTTTTTTGGGGCCTTGTACACGATGGTGAACCGCTACTAATGGAGACTTTAGCAGAACACAGGACAAAGTCACCATGCGCCCTCGTCACCATTCGTTAGTTTAACTGGCGTTGAACATTATTCTGTTACCATCATAAGTGAGGGGGTCTAGCCAATTGCCAGGAACATACAATGCAACAGCTGCCACTAACTTGTTCTCTGAATGGCCATTCATAATTAAAGCCTGCCACCATCTCTTCGTGAAAAAGGCTAGGAGTCTTCTATGCGATTAGCACAGGTGATTTACAGACCTAAGAGAAAAAAATTTTGCATTTGAATTCATTACGGGTTGACACTTTCATTTTGAAAGCTTTCAGACATAAGCTAAAAGCCAATGCAATTAACTGGGAGATAATCCGTTTTCAACATATTTGTTATTCCCTATGTGCCACCAAGAAATATGCTGCATCTGTTGGGGCCACCACTAGTGTTTAGCATGAGTGTGCTGACTGCTTCAATATGTATCTAGCGAAGGCTGTAATCAGCACCATAAGAACAATAAGAAAAAATATGAGTCCCATAGAGATTACTTGCAAGATTGTCGGTGACATCCATTTCCTCAATAACTGCTTGCAAGTTAACCGAGAGCTTATTTACTGCTACTGTCTCTACGGTGTGGGAGAGCACGCGCGCCCATTTCCTTTCCTTAAGGCTGGCGCGATCGCGAACTGACGGCGGGAGCCGGGGGACCACTAGGAGAGGAGCACCGTCGCCCTTTCCGGACAACCCCTTCTTTCCCGCCACTCCGCGCGCCAATCCTCGCTTCCCGGCTTGCGGGAAAGGGAACTCGCCCTGCGAGGGAAACAACCCTCGCGGTGGGGAGGGACACGGGAGGCAAACAAAACTGCCGACCAGGCAGGGAGACGGTCTCTCGTGCCCTGCTGACCTGCGAAGTAACACCTCACCACCCCGAGACCCGCCAGCCGATCATCGACCGAAGGTGTAAGCGTTACCCTTTGTTTTCTACGAGAGCGGACTATCCCTCTACGCGACATTTACGCGTTATTGCTAACGTAGCAATAAAGTGTTGTTTGTTGTTCTAGCTTGTTGCCTTATTCGCCCGAACCCGTCGTAGCTGCGATGACGCGTGCTACGGGAAGGGGACGTTGACACGGTACGACTATATGCGGCTGGGACCGAAGCTAGGCTTCTGCACCAGCCGTGCATAGAGCGGACCCCCCTCATCTGGCGCCCAACGTTAACGAATTTGGCAACGCGGCTAGTTTTGTGGATGCGAGCGACTACCAACGCTCCGTCAACGTAGGACAACGGGCATGTCTGAATTTCAGGATTTGTTCATGTTGTCTGATGTCGCGTCGCAGAATGTTGATCCTATGGCTAACGCGGGGGCATTGTTTGGACTTTCCGACAACGTAAATTTTGGTTGTTTCACGCGGGACAACCAAGGTGTTGCAGCGACCGCGTTAGGAGAGATTAGGCCTACGACGGAGAGCGCCACGCCGGGCACCCCGTCACCTCGAAACGCGAACAGCGAGATGCCACCACATGTTGCTTCGGCACAAGCCGCAGATGTGGTCGCGTCTTCGGGCAATAGTGTGCCCTCGAGCGAGGTACTCTTGCAGAATGCGCTGTCAGTTATGCAGAGCTTAGCCAGCGCGTTGCAAAACACAGTGCAGCCTCCTTCGCAAAGTGCGGGACCACGTGTCAAGGTAGACATGCCTACCTACAGTGGCTACCACGACTGCAGGAGTGCGAATGAGTACCTCGACCGACTGCTCTACTATCAGCAAGCAACGGGGCTTTCCGACGCCGAACTTCTCACGCGTGTGGTCCCGGTGTCGCTGACAGAGCAAGCGGCTCGATGGTTCCGACTGACCGGACATCGCGCCCGCACGCTAGAAGAGTTCCGCGAGAGCTTCCGCGACGAATTCCTTCCAGCGAATTATGAGTGGCATTTGAGGAGGGAGTTGGAGCTACGCACCCAGCATCCGGACGAATCCTTGCTGGAGTACGTACGGGCGATGGACGAACTTTATCGCCTCGCTAACCCTCTCGCCACCAACGCGGAGAAAGTCGAGCGCGTTACACGGCAAGCGGATCCGACTTTTGCGGCTCACTTCAGGGGATGCAAGTTCGCAGACCTAGAAGAGCTCGCCGCCGAAGCGAAGCGCATACAAGGGGACATCCTCGCGGCGCGAGCGTACCGCCCGCCTCCACCCGCAGCGCAGTCACTCGAGCCTCGCTGCGCGTGGAACGGTGGCGCGGTCAGTTCAGAGGTGTTTAGGGGTAACGCGTCAGCATCGTTCGCTGATGAGCACGTACCGCGCGGTTGGGAACTGTCAGACCGTGCTTTAGACCCCTACGCTTACGCGCTTCGTACGGCCCGTGCTGCGCCTGCACGTGACGTTCCGCGGCAGGAGCACGTGGTCGAGACGAGCCCAGACGAGCGGCGCAACGCGGAGCGAGGCCCGCCGGATCTTGGCGACGAGCGCCCGGGCCGGCTGGTTTCCACGGTCCTTGCTACCGGGGCACATCGCCCGCGAATGCGGCCGCACGCCGGGTCAGGAGCGAACACGCGGTTCGGGAAACGGACGACGCCGCCGGTGAACCCCGTCGGGCACCGCGCGGCGATCAGTAGTCCTACCGATGCGCTCGGATCACTAGCACCTATTGTCTGTCGTGCAGGTGATGCCGTAGACTCGCCCGCACCGTTAATCGAGTTAACTATAGCTTGAAAGAAGTTTGTAGCACTTTTGGATACTGGGACAAGCGCTTCATTATTTGGGGACGAGGTGTTGCACCATCTCTGCGAGAACAATATCCGCTTGAGACAAAGCAACACCACCTTCCGCCCTGCTTCGGGCACAGCGCAATCGAGCGGTGCGGCTAGACTTGTGATCCGCTGGGAAAGACGCGTGAGGCGACAACGCTTCGTCCATCTTCCCGGGTTGTCAATGCCTCTAATCCTGGGTCGAGACTTTCTCGCCAAGTCAGGGATTGTCATTGACATTGCAAGAGGAGGTTACCGAGCGCGCGACGGAGACGCGCTAAAGCTTTTCTCGAAAGCACCCGCATTGACAACGGCATGCCAATCGCAGGGAGCAGCGCGAGTGAGAGAGGAGGAAAGCGCGCAGAGTAAGCGAGTAACCCCGCCAGAACAATGTGCCACGGTACAGGGAAGGTCAGTGCACCCGCTTTTGGCAGATGCACACAGCATGCCAGAAAGGGAAAAGGTGCAGCTGTCGTCGCTGTTGTACGAGTACGACGCCATTTTCACTGACCGCCCGGGCCGCACTACGCTGGTCAAGCACACAACTGATACGGGTGACGCACGACCTTGGAAACGCAATCCCCGACCAATACATAGCTTGCATTGACGTCACCATGGCCGCCATCTTGGGGGACCAGCGGGTTGAGACGCTCCGTGAGCTTTTGTTCGAATGCGTCGAGCAAGAAACGGTGACGGCTCGCCATCAGATTAGTGCCGGTGCACCCAAGTATCTTTCACACCAAAACCCCCGCGTTCGTTTGTGTTCCCCCTTGGCGCGGCTGGCGAACAAAAGAAAGCGGGGAGAGCACAAAAGAGCGCGTGGACCGAACACCTGGGTGTCCTCCTCTGCACTGACACACTCTAATGAGATAAAAAAGTCACGGTGGCCGCCATGTTGGGGGACCAAGCGCAAAGAACCTGTCTCTGACGTCACGTGCAAGGCATGTATTAGCTTGACCAAGCGGAAAGCACTTGACGCCGCCTTGGACGAACTCATCGACACAGGCGTGGTCGAAAGGTCAAACAGCCTATGGGGTTTCCCGGTTGTTCTAGTTCCAAAGAAGGATGATACATATCGCCTTTGTGTAGACTACCGCAGGCTGAATGAGGTTACAAAGAAGGACGCATACCCTCTTCCATCCATTTCATCGTTAGTATCCAACCTAGGCGGGGCGAAGTACTTTACGATGCTCGATGCTAGTCGTGGATATTTTCAGGTCGAAATGGACGAGCGGGACAGAGAGAAGTCAGCTTTCACATGCCACAGGGGACTTTTCCAATAGACCTCTACCGGCCTACGTCACTCACTCCCCGTGACGTCAGGTCACGTGACCTCTCGGCGCACGTGCAACGGCGGGTGGTTGGCAAAACACTCCCGCTGCCGGCTCAGCGTGGTACAGTCGCACGGTGTTTGGCGCACGTTCTTTTTTTTCTTTTGAACCTTTTTCTTAATCTTTCGGTTCCAAGATTATTTGTGGTATAAGTTCAAGAACATATAAATGTGTCGTGGACTGCGTGACGAAAAATTTGCCACACTGCTGGCTGTTTAACTTGGAGAAGTGAACCCACGTGGTGGTCTGTGCGAGAAACAGCGATATCGCCTTTGAAAATGTGCCTCGTTTACTGTGGCGTGTAGTGTGCGTTTAAAGGCAGCGACGATATCGGTTCACAGTTGCGGGCGTTGAAAGTGACAATATTGTGTGTGGTGTGTGCTGTGTGAATAACGATGCATCTTGTTTGCGAAAACATTGGCACGCGTTGTATCTAACAGGGCAATTTGCAGTGACCGGTTGTCAACGGAACGTCAGGATTGGACATTTTATTTGACGCGATGATCTGCGAGTGCATACATCTCGGTGTTTGTGCTGGGTGCACAAAACAACAAACAAAAAAAGTGCATGATGTCCGGGCTGAAAGTTGAGACTACGCCTGAGCTGCCAGTCTGTCTTAGCATTGCCGAACATGCACGTACGGTTTACCACGGCGAATATCCAGAACCATACGCGTATCGCATTTTATTGGAGATGTACGTCTCAATGGAAGCAGTGGAGATTCTTGTTTGTCATATTCTACTTAGCTTATATTTACGGCTCAATATTTATGAAGTGACAATCCGAGTTTGTGTACCAAGTCTAAAGGAGGGGAGTAAGTATAGAAACACGTTGTAGGCATCAGATACAGCGAAGTAACCGCGCAAGAGATTATTTATAACTAAATTATTGTGTTTAACATCTCAAAACTGCTCAGTGGATTATGAGGAACGCCGTAGGGGAAAGCTTTGCTTTAATTTTTACGGCGATTTGTTAACCGAACGCAGGCTAACGAGTGCTTCCTTCGTTTTTTTTCTTTCATTCATCTCTGATCAGAATTTTGCACCGTGAGTGAGAATCTAATCCGTGACCTCACGCACAGTAGCCGCCAATCCTGTACATCGTTTAAAACTGCAGTGCACATTTCGCGACGGAAATTGAGTACGTTCACATCCATGCCATGCTAATATTTCCAAACACCAGTTGTCGTGAAAATGTACAACGTTCGCTTTCGAGGAGCATAAGATTTTTTTATGGCTGTCATCCACGACGAGCAAATCATATGTTGACCTAACAGAATCGTTCATTGCAGGCAGTAACTCTTCCTTCTAACAGCTGTGAGTTCAGAAAATAGCAATTTGCAAAAACTTCTATCGAAGTAAAGCAGACACACGCAGCGCTGCTATGCAGAGAGATCCCGGCGGCGGAACTTTCTTGCCAATTAGTACCTGCACGCCTGCACCGAAGGCGGGACTTTAGGGCGGGACACTGCCAGTGACGTCACACTGTTTGCAAACAGGGAGAGGTCTATTCAGCAGAATGTCTTTTGGCTTGGTGGGAGCTCCCGCTACTTATCAGAGGCTAATGGACCAAGTTCTGGGAGATGCAAAGTGGCAGCACGCCCTCGCATATCCAGACGACATAGTGGTTTACTCGAAAACGTTCGATGAGCACTTGCGCCACTTAAGAGACGTTCTAGAAAGGCTGAGGTCTGCGGGCATCACTCTGAACCCGAACAAAGCTCAGATAGCGGTGACCCGAATAACATTGTTGGGATTCATGCTTGACGAGGGTCGCATTTTGCCGAATAAAAGTAAGCTTGAAGCGATAGTCAGCTATCCGTCGCCAAAAGACATCGGCGAGCTGAGGCGCTTTCTGGGGATGGTGAACTTCTATCGCCAATTCATTCCAGACTGCGCGGCAGTGCAGGCGCCTTTGACAAAGCTCTTGAGGAAAGGCGAGCGTTGGGCTTGGGGTCAAGAGCAGGAGGCCGCACTGCGTCGCCTCACTAAGTTGCTGGCTAACGCGGCTGAACTGCAGCTACCCGATTTGAACAGGGAGTTTGTGATTCAAACAGACGCAAGCGACCTGGGGTTAGGAGCAATTTTGCTTCAGGAGCATGGAGGTGCCCTCCGACCGATTGCGTTCGCGAGCCGTTCGTTAACGCCGGCGGAGAGGAACTACTCGGTAACAGAGAAAGAGTGTCTCGCAATAGTTTTCACTCCCCGTAAGTTTGACTATTACATTGACGGAGTGGCGTTTGTTATTGAGACAGACCACATGGCGCTCACGTGGTTGAGGCGCTTGAACGAACCAAGTGGCCGCCTGGCTCGTTGGGCATTGCTTCTGCAGCGTTACTTCACCGTACGCTACCGCAAGGGCAAGAACAATGCCGCGGCCGACGCACTATTGCGTGCTCCAGTCCGTCACGAGACTGACCCGGAACAGACTGAGAGCAAAACACTCGAAGTAGCGCTAACGGAAACAGTAGAACAAACGTCAGTTCAAGGCATAAGCGTGAACCACGTAGAGGCTGTCGTTAGCGCGGGGATTGTTTTCAGCAGAAGGGAGCTGTTAGAAGCTCAGCAGAAAGATCCGTTTTGTCGAAAGGTGTTCGACGGGCTCCGGGAGCCGGGTGGCGAGGCCACCGCGCACACGGGGGCAGCTGGTGTTGCTGTCAGTGCGGAGCGCTTGGCAACAGCTGGTAATGCTGTGAGCGCGCTGGATTCTTATCTGCTGGATTCTGACGGCGTCCTGCTGAGGTACATCCCATGCGACGATGACACAAGTGAGTCATTCAAGGTCGTTATACCGCGCAAGTTGAGAGGAGCACTGCATCGCTACTTTCATGACTCGTGCATTGCTGGGCAGGCGAGCGGCCCTAAGACTTATGCTAAGTTGTGTCGCCTCGCTACCTGGCCAGGAATGAAGCGGGATGTGATTCGTTACGCCCGTTCATGCCACGTGTGCGTCAAGCCTCGAGGCGGACGACCGCCCGGCCTCATGCAGCCGATCAACAGCCAGACTCCCTGGCAAATCGCGGCATGTGACGTAATGGGACCGTACCCCACAACTCCTAGCAGAAACAAATTCTTGCTGGTGGTCACGGATCACTTCACTAAGTGGGTAGAACTTTTCCCTCTTAGAAAGCTGACGGCTCGAGTGATCTTGGATAAGTTGATGGAGGTTTTCACCAGGTTTGGTTTCCCTGAGCAGTTGATAACAGACAACGCGTCTTATTTTACTGCGAAGGTGTTTGTTGACACGTGCGCCGCGCTTGGCATTAAGCACAAGAAAACAACCACCTACCATGCTCAGTCGAACCCCACGGAACGAGTCAATCGCAACATCAAGCACATGCTTGTCACGTTCTCTGAAAGGCACAAGGACTGGGATACCTACCTTCCAGAGATCGGGTTTGCGTTGCGATCGACTGTGAACCACTCGACTGGGTATGCGCCTTCTTTTCTAAACCTGGGGAGAGAACTGCCGAATCCGATGGAGACGGTACTCGCGGATCGCAGTGGAGTGCCAGTGGCGTCATCAGCACGAGCTGAATACGCAGCGCAGTTGCGCGAGAAGCTAGCGGAAGTTTTACGTAAAGCGCGCAGTAATCTCGGCACTGCTAGGGCACAACAGAAGGCGCAGTACGACCGCTTGCATCGGAACGTACACTACGAAGTGGGCGATCTGGTGCTGCGACGCCATCATGTTCTTAGCGACGCTAGCAAACAGTTTGCAGCCTCGCTGGCACCGAAATGGTCCGGGCGTACCGAGTGCGAGAGAAGGTTTCCTCGCTTGTTTATCGGCTCGTGAACATGAAAGGCAAACCGAGCGGCGGACCAGTGCACGTATGCGACTTGAAACGCTACGTGTCACGGGAGGAGCATGGGGACGACTATCAGTCCCCCTCCGAGCCACAGGCGGCGGCTGAGAACGCTCGAAACCGAGTGAAAAGCCCTGAGCCGCGGTACTTCTTGCGAAACAGGCGGAGACAACTCTGCATGTTGGATAAGCAAAAGGGAAATGGGTGCCGCCGGGATGGCTTGGAGAGGAGACCGCCTCCTCACGGCGAGCCCACACCCACATTACGTCGTCGTTGTCGCAGCCCCACCACCACCGGCAAGCATCGGCATGGACGCCTGACTGGAGATCGACCAGTACATCACGCCGCCACTTCCACGCTACCCCATCGCCTCACCGCCCAGCCTCCACACAAGAGGCCCGAAGACCAACGCCAACCCAACTGGGAGAGCCAGCTGCCTCGGGGCCGCAGCCACCGGGAGGTGCCAGGGTTGTGTGGACACCCCGATTGCCTATGCTCCCTCAAGGCCACGGCGCAGCACACCAAAAACCCCGAGCCCCACCAGACCGGAGGAGCCCGAACCATGCTGGAGAGGCTGCCTGGAACGAAACACTTCGTTGACTCGCTCCTCTCAATCACCAACAACGACCAGCGAGGCGGGGCCCAAGGAGGCGCGGTCCGGACCACGGGGCTGCAGGTGCAGGCCAGACCTACTGCAGCAGTGACGGCGGAGGCGACGACTGGGGAAGCCATGACGCAAGTGGGCACGGCAGCGAAGACCGCAACGAGGCCGGTGGTGGCTACTTCGGAGGCAGCGGCGACGCCAGTGGGGGCACCGGCGACACCCACGGCAGAGGGCCAACCGCAGGAGGGCACGGACCTGGACCGATCCGTCCAAGCCTTCCTCGATGAGGAATAACAAAATATTACCTCATAGTTCAGTCTCTGTCGTCCGAGGGCTTTCTTAAGGGGAGGAGGATGTGGGAGAGCACGCGCGCCCATTTCCTTTCCTTAAGGCTGGCGCGATCGCGAACTGACGGCGGGAGCCGGGGGACCACTAGGAGAGGAGCACCGTCGCTTTTTCCGGACAACCCCTTCTTTCCCGCCACTCCGCGCGCCAATCCTCGCTTTCCGGCTCGCGGGAAAGGGAACTCGCCCTGCGAGGGAAACAACCCTCGCGGTGGGGAGGGACACGGGAGGCGAACAAAACTGCCGACCAGGCAGGGAGACGGTCTCTCGTGCCCTGCTGACCTGCGAAGTAACACCTCACCGCCCCGAGACCCGCCAGCCGATCATCGACCGAAGGTGTGAGCGTTACCCTTTGTTTTCTACGAGAGCGGACTATCCCTCTACGCGACATTTACGCGTTATTGCTAACGTAGCAATAAAGTGTTGTTTGTTGTTCTAGCCTGTCGCCTTATTCGCCCGAACCCGTCGTAGCTGCGATGACGCGCGCTACGGGAAGGGGACGTTGACACGGTACGACTATTTGCGGCTGGGACCGGAGCTAGGCTTCTGCACCAGCCGTGCATAGAACGGACCCCCCTCAACGGCTACTCGTGCTGGCAGCCTAACACGGTGAAGCAGCGGGAACTACGCTCCAGATGGGACATGGTAGTGCAGAGAGCATGATATGAGGGTTGTCAAGGTGCCCCGAAAGTGAGCTCGTGTTCACCTCACGAAGGGTGGCACTGTGCCTCCACAGAGGTTATGCGTGGTCATGCAGGGCTGAGCATTTTCTCTTTGGGGTTTGGCACTACTGGTGGGAGGTCCATGAGAGCGATTCCGCAGCTCGTTCCAGCACAGTCCTGTGGTGAGCCCAATGTCGCGTTCGTGTTACCTGTGTAGTGGCATTCTATTGGGTTATTTGTCATGTTACTGTAATTATTTGTAAGATTTGGCTGGCACATAAGAGTTTCTTACAATAATACCTAGAGGGGAATCTGGCGCTAGTGTCTACGCGGGCTCCTTGAGCGGCGCTTCAACCACCATGGGAATGATGGGAAGTACAGGCTTCGGATTTGCTTCGGATGGATTAGGTTCTTGAGATTCGCAACGCTCGTTTGCCGAGTGTGATACAAAGCGATATCAAGTTATTTCCAATTCGAACTTGCTTCATTCTTTTGTACGTAAAACTTATTGCAACAAGTTTGCGTGACCGTGAGATAGAACTGAAACCTGGACAAATTCAACCACCAGGGTATGCATCGCTCGGCAATTGTGTTCCAGATTTGGCATCACAATACAGTCGATCCCGCATATCGAACTCGGATATACTGAATTATTAGCTATATCAAACAGTTGAGAAATCCACTTGAATTTCCCATACAAAAGTATGGGGTTGGTGTGCACGTATATTGAACTCCCGCACAGCGAAACATCCGCTATATTGAACGCTGGCCCGCGTCGAAGCCCAGAAAGTGCATTTTTCCTAACAACTATTGATCATTTTTCGGCCGCGTTCTTATAAGTTCCAATCCCTCGTCGTGCGCAGGTGACGAAATTGCGTTGCTCTAGTTCGTTGCGCAGCGCTTGTCAGTTCGCCGGTATATTTGACGCCCGGTCCGCAGGTTTTGACGCGTGGGCTGGTGTTTTTCAAAGAGGCTCATTGCCGAGGGCACCAAAATTAGAAATCGAAGTGACTTGGCAGCCTTGTTGTAACGTTTGCATTCTCTTCCTTGTCTCTTCGCGCACGATGGCATGCGGGACCGCAAAGCATGGCCTTCGAGATCCGCAACCTCGTGACGTATTTTTAGTGTGTTCGGTTTTAAAATGCTGATCTCAGAGGCTACGCTTTTTTCGAATTTCTCGCCAAAGTAGCGGCTGCCTTCTGCAGAGCCACAAGTGCCATCGGTATCGTCAACATGTCGACGGTGGAGAAATGTTTCTTCGTGCCGCGTTGTCTCTTGCAGAATGTGTACTTCGCGCTTTGTTCTTGATAAATCGTCATTCGGGAGTCGAACTAAGCATTGTCCCTCTCGTAGCGATAAAAATGATGACCAGTGCTTGGAACCACTTGGAACGACGTCAAGTAAAGCACCGTCGGGCACTGTTTCCTTACGGGTCTTGGTGCCAGGTGACGACTTCGGACGTGTCATGACCGCCGACTACGGCGTACGGTGCGTCAGTGAAGTTTGCGACTTATCGTTTCCGGGCGTCGTATCCGACGGGAGCACAGCGAGTGACTTCATCGTTGCAGATAACGACGTAGCTGTTTCTTACTGCATCGATGGCGAGATCATAGCCGATGTTGCCGGTGCTGCGGAAATGGACCTGTGCGGTTTGAAGATGCCAGCTGTCGTTGCCACCGCCGCTAAACCCTTTACCGCGCTACAGAGCTCGCATCAGCATTCAGCGTCGATCACCGCTGTTGTGGCGGAAGGTGCTGAATTTACTTATTTGGAAAGCTTCAATAATGTTGACAATGACTTGATGAATTCACGGCACGCAAGAAGCAACACAAGTCGACGGACTTTTTTCATGCCAAATAAAGTGCGCTAACTTGCAAAAGAAGTTCTCGCCTTGTTCTTTAGCATATGTGAGCAAATCGTCATGTTCGCGCTTTTTACGATTTCAGAAAACTGTGTCGAGGCCTGCAGTGCTTTAATTAAAGCCTTACATACGCATATTTCGTATTTCAAATTATCGATATATCGAAATATTTCGCTGTCCCCTTCGAGTTCGATATATCCGGGATCGACTGTATAATGAATTATTTTCTTTACAACAGTTGAAACAAACGCGCTTGTCTTTCCCTCGAAAGTACGCAGTATCTATTTATGGAAACAACAGTACCTTTTGAGTGAGATACACTTAATGTATCATCTGCTGCGATGACAGATGCGTCTGTCCAAGTGGCCTGCCCCCAACGCATCTCTCGTTTTGTTGTGAAGTCGAGTCAGAGGAGCGCGACGGTGCGTCGACTTAGCGTCGCCATCGTTTTGCAGTGGATTTGAAAGAGTTTAGACAAGTAGCGCTTCTAAAAACACGTGAACTTTATGCAATTTCCTGCACTGGGAGGGGACGCTACATTTATGAACAGCGGTGAGTGCATGACGCTTTGCTAAAACTGTCAAATACAACCTGTAAAGCTGCAACGTGGCAGCAAACTAAGAAACCTAGCGGTCTTCAGCCTCTTTGAACAACAAAGGCGCTGCTTGAGTGCTTTGCAACGCACCACACTGCCTACGCCTCGCAAAGAACGAAACTGAAACTGTAGAAAAAGATCCGTAGGCAGTTCACCAGCTAACAAAATCCAATCCGAAGCCTGTACTTCCCATCATTCCTATGGTGGTTGAACAATCGCAGCGCCAGTTTCCTCTCTAGGTTATTGTATGAAACTCTATGGGCTGGCAGGATTCAGCGTTGTAGTAAAAGGGCGCTAATAAATGTCCATGAGTGGCTCTTTCGAGACCCACAGGGTTCCCACATGCCTCTCCAAAGGCAAAGAAGAGAGAATTCAGGTTCCCCTCCAGCTGCTTCAAGGGTCGCTCTCTGTTGTGCAGACGTTCAGAAAAACCATGCGATATGACCCCTGGCACAAGCACAAGTTTCAATTTGTTGTCTTGGTCTGCAGCAGCAGAAAGACTTGATTACATTAAAATTACAAATCAGCACACTTTGTTATGCCGAGGTTAAAAATAGATGCTGTTTTATGGACATGGAGTTATGAAGAGAAATACTTATTTTCAACCTCCTCCCCACTTGGTTATATCGAGAATATTGCTATAGTGCGCATTCAGTTCTGCTATACCAACGTCCTACTGAAGTTAAAAAAGGTTCGGCTTCTGTAAACGGAACCCTCACCCAGGAGTGACATGAAAGCAACGTGGATAAGCACTGCATATTTCAATTCACAGTCACAACAGGCAAGTGCCACCCTCACCAATGTCCTTGAAGCCGAGGTCCCTTATTTGCTCCAGGCTCAAGTTTTTCTCCTCGATGTTCCTCAGCACACTCAAGCCAAGCTCCGAGAACTGCTTCAGGGGTGTCTCGAAGTTCCAAGTCTGCCGCTCGACAACCTTGCACAAGGTCAGCATGCGGCCAGCCATGATGGCTCCACCTGCCCTGAGCACCATGTCGAAGAGGGCACGAAGAATCCGGGTGGCATTCTGCAAAGCGTCACGCTATGACACGAGGCTAGTGCAAAAAAAAGCGTTGAAAATCTCGTAGGGCCCCTAAAGATTCATCGTCTAGCAGAGCAGTATGCCAAGGGGCTGGGAAAGGGAGAGCACAGAGAGGGAGGAGAGCGAGCAGTATGCGAACGAGAGAAGCCAAGTCACAGCAGCTTTGGGTGGTGGGCTCTGCTGTGACCCGGCCTTGTCTTCTCCTCGCACTTCGGTTCCTCCTTTCGATCACGTCACGAAGCCCACGTGTGCTTCCAGGGTTTGATTTGGTGTCATCAAGAAGGCATCGAGGTGACTCAAAAACCGGTGTCAACACTCCAATGCCTGCTACTCAAGTGCCTTGGGAAACCTGAACAGTTTCTCTAGAGTACCATGCAACTCCTAGCTTCCCTCATTACACCAATGTACAAGTGCTCACACACTGAACAGGCAGTTGAAGTAACGTAGCTGACACAGGCCAGAGCCACAAGTAAAACAAGGTTTATTCCAAAGACCTGTGATCGTCGTCTTCGTCAGTCTGCCCAGAGCTATGTGCACACGCCGTGCAGATGCGCCCAGCTGCAGTTCCGCAATTGGCGCGATACAGTACTTCCTTCCCCTAGAGTGCCTGGTGAGAAATCGCACTTCTTTCTAAAACCTGTCCGGAACTCTTCTTTTGCGAGTTGAACGTTTGGGTAGGACAGGGTCTTCCACAGCGCTTGCAGGCTGGTCCGAACCCGCCCCTTCGTCTGTTTGTTCGCCGAGTTCCTTTGCCGGTAGTTGTTGTGGCAGCGAACCTTCATCGCCGATGTTCGTTTCGCTCTCCCTTGAATGAGTCACGGAGGCTTCTTGCTGCGCTTGCTGAGCTTCCCGAAGTCGCACTTGGTCGACATGCTGTCGCTGTTCTCCTTCTTCCGTATCAACAGTGAGCAGCCGACCCCCGCTGGCCGCCGTCACAGTACCAGGCATCCATCTCTGTCCACTGCGGTTATACTGTCGTGACCAAACTCGTGTTCCAGGAAGAATTAACCCGGAAGGTGGTGCTGCGGCCTTGACTGTCTCTTTTGTGCCCTCTCGCACCGGGAAATGAGCACTTAGTCTGGTTCTTCGTTGGGCATCTAGCAACATCTCTGCGGGCGATTTGCCATCCTTTCCCGGTGTTACCCTGTACCGAAGCAAGAATTTAGCAAGTCGACATTTCAGTGAACCTACTCTGTTCTTCATTAGTGCTTCCTTGACAGTGCGCACTGCCCGCTCTGCTGCCCTGTTTGCCTGCGGATAATAAGGGGCAGTCGTCACGTGACGGACATGGTTATCCCGAAAAAATGTCTTTGTCACCACACTGGTGAAGTGGGGCCCATTATCGGACACCACTGTATGAGGCAGGCCAAAACGAGCGAAAATACTCCGAAGAACTTCCACTCTGGTGTCAGCCGTCGCTGTTTTGAGTGGGACTGCCTCTATCCATTTCGTACCTGCGTCCACCAGCACAAGGATCATGTGACCTTCCACAGGACCAGCAAAGTCGACATGCAGCCGAGACCAGCGCTTGTCAGTTTCAGGCCAACTTGAAGGAACCTGAGCCGCAGGCAGTGGCATACACTGCACACAGTGCGGACAACCTTTTACCAGACTCTCTATATCGTGGTCGAGAGCAGGATACCAAAACAATGCGAGCGCGAGGCTCTTCATTGCCATGATGCCAGGATGGCTTTCGTGCAATTCTTCTAACATGAAAGAACGCGCTCTCTCCGGCAATATGACACGATGACCCCAATAAACTAATCCGTTGCTCACTGTCAGCTCATCCCTAAGAGTGAAGAAAGGACGGAAACCCTGTTGTCCCGCACTCAGTTCTCCAGGCCAACCCCGCAGAATCCATGTTATTAGATGCGAAGTATCTTAAGGCGGAGCTCAATCCGGTGGTGGTGGTGGTGTGCGGCGTGACCACCCTTACTGCGCATACCCTCTCCACACACCTCCTCTCCACTCACCCTCTACCCTCCCCTCTCCACTTTCCCTATCCCCTTCCCCTCTCCACTTTCCCTCTCCCCTCCCCCTTTCCACTCTTCCTCTGAAACGCGGGTTGGACATGCCGAAATTCTCTCCTGCGCAACGCCGCGATGAGCTCGAGCGCATGCGCGTCCCCTCCGCTTCTCTCTCCTCTCCCACGCTGCCCCCCTCTCGCCCGCCTGTCGACTGCGTTCCCCGCTCGCCCTGTGAGAATTAACGGCCAGGCTAGATGGAAGATACGACGCGCGTAGCATCCCTCTTCGCGTTCCACGACGCGAGGTCGGTAGCATGCCCAACGAACGCCAACGGAATGCGATCGTGCAAGTGCTCTGGCTTCGCATCGCCTCATGGTCCCCTTTAGCGGGAGATGGAGTAATTTTTACTTGACGAAGCCCTCTATCTTCAGCGGTGTTCTCTGCTAGCTTCTGGGGAGACAGAGCAAACTCGTTTAAAGCTTGCGCGTGCAGCACGTATTCTACCGAAGAGTTTTCTGTTGCGCTTTCTTGATTAGGCAGAGGTAAGTGGCTCAAAGCATCGGCGTTACCATTCAGCTATCCTTTCCGATATTCGAGCTCATACTGATACGCTGACAAAAGTAATGCCCAGCGTTGGATCCTTGCCGCTGCCATTTGTGGAATGGGCTTGTCCTGATGAAAAAGCCCGGTCAATGGCTTGTGATCAGTGACCAGCGTAAACTGGTTGCCAAAAAGATAATCTCGAAACTTGGTCACACCGAAAACTAACGCAAGCCCTTCCTTTTCCAACTGCGAGTAGTTTTTCTCTGCAGCAGTCAATGTTCTCGATCGAAAACCTATCGGATAATCTTTGCCGTTGATGCGATGAGACAGCACAGCACCCAAACCATACATGGAAGCGTCACATTCAAGCCAAAGTGGCTTACAAGGGTCATAATGAATTAGAAAATTTGCCTTATTCATAGCCTTCTTCGCTTCCTGAAATGCGCTTTCTTGCGCCTGTCCCCATTCCCAGGCAACTCCCTTCGTCAGCAATGCATACAGTGGTGCTAGCATGGTTGAGAGGTTAGGCAAGAATTTGGAGTAATACGTGATTAAGCCCAGAAAAGATTTCAACTGGCTCACAGAAGTTGGCGACGGTGCACCTAGTATGGCGCCGAGATTGTCTTGCAAAGGATGCGGGCCTCTTTCGTCGATGCGGTGGCCCAGAAATGTCACTTGCTTTTCTCGGAATCTGCATTTGGTTTTATTCAGCTTCAGGCCGCTGTCCTGCAGTCGTTGGAACACTTGTCGCAATACCGACATATCGTGCTTCTTTTCCGCGACAATAATGTCATCTAGGTAGACTTTCACCCCTGGCAGACCTCGGAGGACTGATTCCATGCGTCTTTGGAACAGAGCTGGGGCTGAAGCGATTCCAAAAGCGAGGCTATTGTAACAGTAGAGTCCCTTATGCGTGTTCAGCACTGCGATACTTTTAGCTTCGGCGTCTAGAGGAAGCTGGTTGTATGCGTTACGTAGGTCCAACGTACTAAAGACTTCACCTCCAGCAAGCACTGCAAAGATATCGTCAACTTTTGGCAGAGGATACTGTTCCAAGTAAGGAGCCGGATTCACCGTTAACTTGAAGTCCCCGCAGAGTCTTATGTCACCGTTCTTTTTCGCCACGGGGACTACCGGCGTTGCCTATTCAGAGACGCTGATCTGGAAAAGCACTCCTTCTTCCACCAGGCGATCAATCTCTGCTGAGACTTGGGCACGCATTGCATAAGGCACGGTCCGTGCTTTGCAAAAACGAGGCCGAGCGCCTTTCTTGATGTGTAGCTTAACAGGAGGCCCTTCACAGCAACCCAGTTTGTTGTCAAACAGCTGTGAAAATTCGTCCAGTAGGGCTTTCAACTGCGCATTCTGTTGAACAAAGTTTACACACGCAGCGCTGTTGGCGTCCAAAAGAGACACGCCGGCCTTGCAAAATTCCTCGATTGTACGCCGGCCGCAGAGGAGTGGTCCTTGACAGCCCACCACCACTAACGTACTGGTCACGGTTACTGTCCTAGGCTTCATGTCCATGGTTAACTTGCCAATGACGGGCAGGGGTCCAAGAAAGCATGATAGCCGCAGGGCAGCTTTTGCGAGAGCTCGCCACCGCCTTCTGTGTCTCTCGTATACACTCACTGGAATCACACTCACCGGCGAGCCAGTGTCGATTATCATGCTCAGTTCCTGCCCTCCCCACGTCAAAACCTTCTCGAGAGGCCACGAGACGTCCCTGTCGGTCGCACTGTGTGCCACCAAGGCAAGCTCTCACTTTCATCTTCTTCCACGACATGCACCTGACGTCCGAGAACGACTCCTGCGGCATACCCTGGCCAGGTGACCTTTCCTCCCGCACAGACGGCATTTGGTGTTTCGATGTCGGCACACGTTGGAATCATGCGGCCTGTCGCAACGTTCGCACAGTGGGCGACTGCTTTCCAGGTTGCTGCTCAGCGCCCGGGACTCACGTCGTCGTAGTCGCAGCAGGGCGTTCATGGTACCGCTTCCGTTGCCCACGCCAGTCTCCCGCATGTCAGGGACGTCTTCCTGTGCCTTCTCGGAAGCCCTGGCGAAGTCCTCGGCCTCTTTCAAGGTCAGCGTAGCTCGCGTCAACAAAGAACGCCATGCGTCGTCGTCCCGGATACCGCAAACGATGCGATTTCGTAACATACGGTCCATCATACTACCGAAGTTGCAGCTTTCGGCTAGCCTCCTGAGTTCCGCAATGAAATCTCGCACACTCTCGCCTTCCTTTTGCTTCCGCATGAAAATCGCATAACTGGCTGCAATTTCATTAGCTTGCGGGTTGTACTGATCTTCCAGACATTCCACAACCTGGTCGTAGCTTAAGGTGTTGACCGGGGTGCTTGGATTACGTCCTTGTAATATCCGTACAATGCTGTCGCTCAGCGAAGAAATCAGCAAGGCGCGGCGCTTCCCGGGATCTGTTACTTCATGTCTCTTGAAGAAGGCTTCAAGACGTATGCGGTACGTACCCCAGCTTCCCGCTGCTCCATCGAAAGCTGGTGGCCGAGATCCCATGTCTTCTGGTCGTCCGCCTTCAGCTGAAGATTATACCGGAGTAATGTTCCATCTCCGTCGCCACTGAAGTAACGTAGCTGACACAGGCGAGAGCCACAAGTAAAACAAGGTTTATTCCAAAGACCTGCGATCGTCCTCTTCGTCAGTCTGCCCAGAGCTATGTGCACGCGCCGTGCAGATGCGCCCAGCCACAGTTCCGCAATTGGCGCGATACAGCAGCAGTCGCTTGCCAATGGAGTGCGATGGTGGAAAAATAGTTCCGTGGTTGCATGGCTTCTCTAGAAAGGAAGCATTAAGGTTGGTGTTGTGACAAAGAGAGGCTGGACAGATCAAGTCCGTTACATGCCGTGTGCATTCGAGTCGCACTCGTTCAGGCAGCTCACAGAACCGCTGGATTCCACAAAACCCAGCTTGAGAGCCGAGTGTCAAGAAAAATGCTGCGTGCCCGTCGACCAGGTGTCCTGCTAAGAGGGCCCAGCCAGCTACACAGGTAACGCAACAGCTTTTATGACAGGATCCACCAACACAAGAACAACATGTAGAGAATGGAAGCTCAGCATAACGCTCTGGCCAAGCACTCTGAGATACGGGACGATGCGAGCGAATTTGACGGCGCTCCTCAAGTCGTGGCCCGTTCACAACACTCTCGGCAACACTAAGTGCGTATTGGGAGCGTTGCCCACGGGACGTGGGCACGGCCTTCGTGACGCAACGGAAAGGAGGAGAGGTCAAAAAAGATGCCACTTCCACGACCCCCACAGTCGACCCACGAGGAAGTGGATCGGGCGGGTCTCAAAACGTCGGGTGTGTGGCCAGTTCAGCATCTAGAGAGGTGAGACTGCATGTTTATGTGAAGGCATTGCACTACAGTGCATGCCCCAGCTGGCCATTGATCACATGCAAGAGAACAATCCATCTTAGACAAACATGAAACCGCACCTGCACAATGTAAGCCTGGTCCGAAACCAGGGAGAAGGTCTCAACAGGGCAGCGAGAGATGTAGTTCTGCAGCAGGATGTTCACTTTGCCATGGGAGTTTTCACTTCCGCCAGCAACGAGCACTCTGCAGCCAGTGTCTGCAAGGAAGTCCAGCTCTTGCAGCTCATCCTCCCGCACCTGGAAGAGACAATCGGTTTTTGTGTCCAATCTAGAAAGGGTTCATGCCTGTAAGTCAATGATGCACTGATGACCATGGCTCAAACATGTGTGCTTCTACAGATAACTCATGGCAAATTGTCACAGTTAGCCATAATAAGAGTGATACGTTTATAGATAACAAAACACTCACGATGAGAGCAGCAATTGTATTACCTGTTGCAGAATGCAGCTGGCTGCATTGAGGTCTTTCAAGGTGAGGTCACAAAGCTCCAACCAATCAAAGGTGGGGACAAGATTCACGGTATTGCCTGAGGCCAAAGTAGTGATACAGACTGGTTCGTGCCAACTTAGCAGCCTGCTTTTAGAGCTCACCACACAAATGATAGTCATGTGGCTGTGATTCTGAAGAAGCAAGGAGTTGAAGCGGTGAAGATTGTGTCCAGCAGATGGAATGCCCAAAATCGAAATACAATTGAGTAGCACTTTCGGTGCATTTACAGCGGTGAGCACAATTGTCAGTAACTTGTTCTTCGGTGAAGTGCTTTTGTGCATGCGTCATCATACACTACAGCAATATCGCTGGTGCTTGTGCAAGTTCCCGAATTTACATGGCTTCTCGTGTTGCACAGGCAATAAGGTGAGAACCACTGACAACATTAATTAAAAAATGTACCATTACACTTTACATGTGTCTTGTTTTTGTGAGAGAATCCCGGTCACATTGAAATAAGGACACAAGTGCACATGCCTCCCTCTGCCAAGGCATTGTCCTGGTGTGGCAAACAGGACATGCCAAAGAATACATGAAAAAATAAAATGAACAAATAACTTTACAAATAAAGACTTATGGTCAGTCAGTGCACATAATAAATAAGGTTTAAGGTGCACTACGTGGATGACTCTGAGTCGTGCACAGTGCCACTGTGATTGCATCCCGCCAATGAGCACAACCTCGTAGGCCCCAAATATTGTTGCAGAAGGGCCTATCGGCTTCCAGACCTGAACACGGTCCCCAGGTCAGTAATCCACCAGGCGCCGTCAAAGATTGTAGTTGCAGCTGTCAATCCTCTGCTGGTTTTTGTACGCAAGCTGGCAAACAGTAGCAACATCAAGATTGTCTTCATTGGTGAAAGTTGGCGGCATGGTGTTGTTGCCAAGTCCTTTCTGAAAACTAGCTGCCACCATGTGGCAGATGCATCCAAAAGGACAGCATCCCATTTTTGTGCTCCATGTTGACATACACCGGCCACATGTCAATGATGGTTTCATTTGCGACGACTGTTGTCACTCTATCGCAGGCTGGCTTGAGTGAGCTCTATCACGAAAGCCACCCCCTGCTGCCCCCATATGTTCTTTGCACAGCATTTTGTTACCTTGGCGACATTGCCCTTGAGCAATAAGATACTTTGCAGCCATGACAATCCTTTGACGCATTTCCAGCGAGAAATAGGAAAAAGACAAAGGTCTCCAACCTTACTAAGCTGAAGACCAGCGTCTGTGTGTTTTTCCTATTTCTTTGAATTAAAGGACCCCTGACAGCCAAATTTTTGTTTCCGACTTTTAAGCTTCAATTTGTAGGTTTGTGCTTGGTAATCCCAAAACTGAACTGTAAATGCTTTAATGTATTATCGTGCGATTAATACTAGCATAAATAATTATGACCAATTTTGGTGTCACTTCAAGACGCCCACCTAGAACCAGAAGAAACTAGCGACCCTCAGCAGTGGAGCCATAGGATCACATACGCTCAAGCTTTGGTGACGTAGACGGGGCACTTTCTGAACCTGGGCCCCTCGTTGCGAGAAAGAACGAGACGACACACCTGCCTGCCAAGGAGTCAAAAGGACACTTCAAAGGCCCCTGGCGTAGGCAGCAGCCAGAACCACCTGGAGAGCAGCCCGACAACAGCCCTGGTCGGGCACCACCAGTCGTGATATTATGTGACTCCCGCAAACTTGTCTGTGACAATACTCGCTTTACTCGTGGAACGTCACACGGAGATAGATGAGCAGTCACGCTTACCTTAACAAAGGCACAATTCGTTCCAAATAGTCTGTCACACATGCAGCACAGTAAACAACACAAACATCTCGAGTTGGTAGTTTTGGTGTTGGGGGTCCTTTAAAGGGACACTGATACAAAATTTCGAGGCCGAGATAGCCTGCAGGATCGATTTCCGTGAACATGCTTATATCATCTGCAAAATATCAACAGCCAATATAACTTGGAAGGTATTTTAAAAAAATTTTTGAAGTTCGCGTGAGCGAGATCGACATCCTCGCTCTATCGACACTCTCAAAGGGGACACTGGAGACCCCCTGCTTCCGTCACGTGACCACGCTGCAACAAGACATGATGAAGTCATAGCCGCTATGTTTTAAATGCCCTGCCCTGCCCTGCCCTGCCCTGCCCTGCCCTGCCCTGCCCTGCCCTGCCCTGCCCTGCCCTGCCCTGCCCTGCCCTGCCCTGCCCTGCCCTGCCCAGCCCTGCCCTGCCCTGCCCTGCCCTGCCCTGCCCTGCCCTGCCCTGCCCTGCCCTGCCCTGCCCTGCCCTGCCCTGCCCTGCCCCTGCCCTGCCCTGCCCTGCCCTGCCCTGCCCTGCCCTGCCCTGCCTGCCCTGCCTGCCCTGCCCTGCCCAGCCTGCCCTGCCCTGCCCTGCCCTGCCCTGCCTGCCCTGCCCTGCCCTGCCCTGCCCTGCCCTGCCCTGCCCTGCCCTGCCCTGCCCTGCCCTGCCCTGCCCTGCCCTGCCCTGCCCTGCCCTGCCCTGCCCTGCCCTGCCCTGCCTATCTATCTATCTATCTATCTATCTATCTATCTATCTATCTATCTAGCCGCCTACGTCTGGGTGCTCTCATGATCGCCTCCTTTACTTGGTGTAGACAAAAATTTGCATGGGAGGGTAAGAGGATTTGATGAATATGATTGCCGGGCCATGACATGAATAACGCTAAAGTCCTGTCGCGTACGTCGTCAAACCCTTTCCACTAGACACGTGTGGCACATACCCGTTTACCACGGGCTGCAGTGTACGGGTATGCGCCACAGGTGACTGATAGTTTATATCTACCCAGGAACGGCGAGAACAGACATTGGTAACTTAAATGCTAGAGCGTTAAGGAAAACCAACATCGGCAGCGTTGACTCACCGAATGGAAAGAATGAAAATTATGATCCCAGCAGGAATCGAACCCAAGCATTCTGCATGGCAATCAGGTATTCTACCACTGAGCCACGCCAGGTCTATAAACTGGTTTGGAAAAACAACCTACGCAGGCGTAATATCGGTGCAACGTCAACTGTAGTTGTGGTGCTGGCTATCAAATTTTACAAGAAAGCAATTAACACTACATGATGCTCCTAAGATGTGTACTCCTACGATACAGGTGTCATATCAGATCAACGTCTGTAGTTCCAGTGTTGGCTCCGCTTTTATGTCAGTCTAATAAACATTACGTTTGTATTCCCGTGATTCAGCAAGCTATATTGAAGCATTACTCGACCCCGGAGGAATACACTAACGAAAGTTACATATGATATCCACATCACCGCACCGTAAAGTGCACTTCGTCCACCAGAACGACGCAGTGTCCTCTTCATTTCTTACGAGGCTGGGCGTTGGCCTCATGCTGACCGAGGATGATGCCAGATTGACTGACAGCCGCTTTGTAGACTAGGCTACGTAGGCCACATACGCCCAGGTAGTCTACTAATACGACAAACACCATCCACTGATGTTGGTCTACGTAGCACTATCCAGGCCTACCAGCCTCGACAGCCTATACCTCACCAACGCGAAGGGTGGCTTCAGGTTCCGACATGTCGCCGGCTCTATCTACAGACAATTTGTCGACGAAATGACCAAGGCATCCACGAATTCCAACAGCTCTACTATACCACATACTTCACTACACATGGACCTCTCGCCACCACAATCACGACCGGATCCTATAACAAGTCATGACTAGCGGCTGGTGCTCAGCGGTGATGATGCCCTTGTTCAAGAACTGTCATGAACGTCTTGCACACATGCACACGGGTTCGTGAAACGTGTGTGCGTTCCCGGGACACGTATAAGCACTACATATCAGCTTACCGCTTCTGGTGTTGGTAATACCCACGGTACCATTACCGTAAACAACTGGTTATATAACACATATGTGGCTCTTCAACGTATATATGTGTGCGTATAAAATTTATACAAACCTTTAGCGTCATTTTGTAACGTGTCGCTAAGCAAAAAAAAAAATGTTACGCCACAGTCACCTACCCGCCGCATGCTTCGCATAACATCGACTCCCATGGTGCGTGGGATCTGCCGAATTTTTTTTCTGAGTTCGCTCCAGCAGCCTACTTCTCGGCGGCTGCTCACGAACTGTGCGGAAGTGCGTCGTAGTTCTGTGTGCTGACGTCATCGAGCGCTGCACCCGCTAGGTGGTGATAGTTGCACCCGGAGGCTTGTTGTTTTTGAAACCGAAACTGACACTGGTCGGTAATGAGGAGCCTGTAATTAATTATCTGTCGTGCGCTGCAGTAAACGATGTGCCGTGTTATGACTAACAGGCCCCCAGCAACACATTGCAGCAAAAATACGCGAGGCCAAAATTTTTGTGTGATTACCCCTTTAAGTGCTGGAAATGCATCCAAGTTCACTGTTGCAACCAGGCCAGCTAACTGCTTTAAGCACAACGCTCAACTTACCACTGAATGATGATGTTGAAAAATATGACAGTAAGTCCCTTCGTATTGGCTGGTCATGTGTCTGTTTTGGCCTTGTCAGCGGTGTCTAGCGCCACTGACAGAACAGGTATATTTTGACACACTAATGGTCAGACCTTATGAGGACTGTGTTTCAACTGTTAGTACTTAGTAAAGGAAGCACATATTTAATAACCTGTTTCATTCGATGTGACAATTCTACAGTAACAAGTTTTCTGCCTATATTTCTCCACCGTCATCACCCACGCCGCCTGAAATTCAGAGAAGACATTGGGGTTGCGTCTCAGGGTCAAAACAAAAAAAATGTAAAAAGTCAGAAAAGATGCATTTTTTGCTTTGCACCTACGGTGCCTTAACAAGAGGTACACTCAACTTTTATCACAGAATGCTCGTAAAGCAGCATTTGTTCTACTGTCCACAAAATCCACTGCTTGTGTGGCAGTTCGAGAAGAGAACAACTTGAAACCCTGAGTGTGTTCCAGCCAATGCTGCAGGAAAAGCAAGGAAAAACACTGACTGAAAATCAGAAAGGAATAAACTAAATAGAAAGGCCAAGGGACAAGTGCTGACAGCAGAAGCAAACAAGAGCTTAGTTTATTGTTACGTCTGACTGGGCTTCAGCCACAAAAGCCTGTGAGCAGCGCTCTGCACAGGCTGCGTCAGTCAAATGTTTGAGAGACCACGATTGTTTCAGGTTGTTCTGTTCAGATTTGAGTGCAGGACACGAGTAGTCAAGCTTATACAGGAGCTAATGCAGGAAAATTTGATCACTCGTGTATAAAGCCAATGCACTGCACGGACAATCAGATCACTGACAGCCGACAACTGCAATCGCCACCAGTATACAGAGTGGATTGCTTGTACTTTAGTTACTCAGGTTTGTGGGCAGAGGTTTGCCCATTAAAGGGGCACTAAAGAGCAAAACGATTTTTCTCGCATTAGTAAAGTAGTCTTCTACGATACCAAAAACACCACGCTTGCTACGAGAAGACGCTTAATATGTGAGAAAACGCATAAAAAGAAAATACAGGTGGCGGCGCCACCTTGGAATTCCCGCACCATTTGCCGTGACGTCACATATTTTTGACGGCGCCTGCTTGGGCTTACGTAGTTCCTAATCGGTTAAATCGAAGTACATTGTCCTCTGAGGGGGCCAGAGACTTAACATAACGAGTTTGTGGAAATTTCGTTGAGCCAGTGGTGCCAAAATACGTTAAATGCTCTTTGAAACCTTTTACGACACGAATTACAAAGTTCGGCGTGAAATTTAAAAATGAAACTTTGAACTTGGTTTTCTCCTCAAATAATAAACCTATGGTGGTGAAATATACTACACAAGAGTTCTCCGAGCACACTTTATCAATCTAAACCAATTCATTGTTTCTCTTTAGTATCCCTTTAAAGAGTTTCGTTTCTGCCAGCATGACTGCCAAGTAGAGCAGTGCACGGGCTCGGGCCTACCCGAAAACCCGGGCCCGGCCCGGCCCACGGGCCGGGCCGGGCCGGGTAAAGTAGTTTTCACGGCGGGCCCGGGCCGGGCTCGGGTCTGAAGCTCCGGGCTTAGGGCCGGGCCCGGGTTTGAGGTGGCGGGCTCGTGTCGGGCCGGGCTTGGACTTTACTGTGTTCTTAAAGGGACACTAAAGTGTTACCATGAATCGGTTAAGACTGATAAAGTGTACTCTGAGAACTCGAATGTAGTTTCACCATCATAAGGAGAAAATCATGGGCAAAGTTCCATTTTTAAATCTCGTGGCGAAACCTCCGCGCGTGACGTCACGGATTTCAAACTCTACTTGTATTTTGGGGACATTCGTTCAACGTAACTTCTTGAAACTTGGTATATTAAGGGTATGGCCCTCTCAGAGATGAAGGTACTTAATTATTACCGGTTAGGAACAGTACGTAGATCCCGTCAGAATCAATGACGCCACGGTGTTGCACGATTTTCAAGGTGGCGTCGGCACCCGCATTTTCTTTTTGCGCGTTTTCTCGCTTACCAAGACTCTTGTTGATTACGGAATTTTAAGAGTAATTTACTGATAACAGAACAATTGTTTTTTCTTTAGTGTCTGTCCCTTCAAGTGTGTTCCTCAAACGTTGCGCGTACATTCACGTTTCAAATTTTATCTCGATAAAACATTTTTTTTATGTGGAGCAAGCTATATGGAGAAGTTTTATGAGCGACAAGTATTGATCATCATTCGCTTCTTGCATATGCGGCTACTTGATTTATCTGAAACGGGCGAGCTGAAAGTAGATAGACCAGGCGCTTATATAGCTAACATCTCACTATTTCGAGCTTTATTTGCATTAGTTATTATTTTATATCCCAAATGTTATTCTGTAATCGCAGTGATAAATGTAGTATAAAAAATTTATACCTATAACTTACCATCGCAAGTGCGATCATGGAGCCCCAAGGCGCGGAAACGCTCTTGCAAGTTCCAGCCCTCCACTAGAACGAAAAGACTGCGCGGAGTCTCGTTGCATAAAATCCCTATAAAGACATTCTTTTTCCGTGGCTCCGTCTAGGCTCCCAGAGGCCATGTAAGGCGAGATGGAAATGCGCAGCCTGCTTTGTGTGCTGCCCACATTGTTAACATCTGAGCGTCCGTCTTGTGCCGCTATATTAGGGGTCTCAAACTCGCCTCAGCGAACGGGCCGCATTCACGAAAATTTACTTCCGCAAGGGCCAGGACAGTGGCGAAGGTAGGAGTGGAAGGGGGGAGGGTTTAAAGAATAGGTTCTACCAGATGTCAGCTAACGCTGTCATTTTAAAGACCTTTTTAAGTTTTCATATATGGGTCATTTCTGAAGGGTATTTGGCGGCAAGATTCCACCAATATATCGATACCAATCTCCAAAATGACTAAATCTGGACGCCAATTCTGCAATACTGAGTTTTGTTTCACGGTAATGTATCACGGTGATGTTCACGGTAACACATGGTGGCCTGTATAGCTCAAGAGCGTACTTATAATAAAAAAATTAAAAAATGGGACGAAGACAGTCATGTGCGGGCCGCAGGCCGCTAGCGAGAGGTCCGCGGGCCGCGTGTTTGAGACCCCTGCACTATATAGTGCGAGAGCTACATGACACTGCCACGACAACGATGGAATGGGCAGGAATAGCATAAGTCCATCAAACATGTATATTCTTGTTTAAAGGCAAATTATATTAGCTTGAAATATGAATCACGAATTCCAGGCCGGGTGATGTCCCCTTACCTCGAATCATATGCACCCAATAAGTAAGCGTCGAGTAGCTTATTCGCACCTTTATTACAAAACTGGAATGAACCCCGAAAATAGATCGCAATCACATCGTCCACCTATTGCCAGTTTTACCAGTGTAGTCTTACCAGCGCAGGCCCCCTTCTACCGGTACAACATCGTTAGAAAGGCATACACCATTATAATATGGACAGAAAAGAGCCCCGTGCAAGCCGTGCATAACAAACACTGCTGAAAAGTGCAAGGAGAAGCCCTCAGAGGCATTTATCGATTATAGTGAAGAGTGGCACAGCGTTCGGGAACGAGAGAAATGAAGGGGTCAGCTGGACAGCTATCTTCATTCTGCAGAGGTCCAACAAGACACCCTAAATTAGCTCCAGTGGTGGAACTTAAGAACTACGACTGCCGACGTCTTCACATTTCTCAATGCAGATTTGCGCCCCTGCGGCTTGTGCAAGCAGCGCAAGAAACTTTAGCGCGGCAGGACATGTAATGCAACGGCGCATGGTGTGCTTGTGGTGGAATCTCTTCATAATTTGACTTTTTTTACAATAACGTGCGAACAAATAAACTATAAACTATGCCACAAAAGCTTATAGACTGTATATTATAGCAGTGGTGCGATATATATAAAAAAATGCTATGACAAATAATTGCTTTTTTTCCATTCGGCTTCTCATACGTATTTCCAAAGTGCACGTGGTGCGCGCAGTTCGTTATAACTTTTATCTTGGTTAGCGTATTCACAACAAGTGTAATAAATTTGACTTTTTTTTCTCTATTTCTCTTGATGTCGCAAGGTGCTACTATGATGAAGATAGGTGCTACATATTCCGAAGGGTGCACGGTTGGCTTTGTCGTTAGAGCATGCTGGGAAAAACGATTTTTGTCGTATTAGTAAAGTACTCTGTCGCAATGCCAAAATCATCACGCATGCTGCGAGAAGACGCATGGGAAGCTCGAAAATGCGCAAAAAGAAATTACGGCTGGTAACGCCACCTTGGAATTCCCGCATCAAACGCGTCATATGTTTTGACGGCGTCTGCTAGGTCTTACGCAGTGACTAATCCGTAAAAATGAAGTGTATTGTCTTTCGAGGGGGGGAGGGGTCATAGACTTTACGTACGAAGCTTCAGGAAATTTTGACAAACCAAAGTCGCCTAAATACGAAAAATGCGCTTTGAAAACCGTGTTGTCACGCGTGGAGATTTTGGCGCGAAACTTAGAAAGGAAACCTTGACCTTGATTTTCTACTTTATTAATGAATCTCCGTTGGGGAAACTAACGACATTAGATTTCTCAGAGAACAATTTGTCAATCTAAGCCGATTCATTGTTTCACTTTCATGTCCATTTAAATTTCAATAGAGAGCGCAATAAAAACAAAGTGAAGAGAGCGTTCTGTTCTCTGTCCCCTCTGTTTTTATTGCGCTCCTTATCAAAACCGGACTCATGCTGCAAATCACGCTTCCTCCTACAATATTTGCTACAAAACGCCTTTGATGATCCCGATTGTATTCCTAGAAAATTGGGTACAATATACCACTGCCGAACAAACGTTAATCGTACCCAGTATGTCCGCTCAACAGTTTCCACGGTGAGCCAGCCCCTTTTTACAAGAAAGTACCGTAGGTTAAAGTATACTTGCTAGCGAAGCATGCGCCAAGCATGCGTAGATATTTGCCTCTTAAAACGCCCTTGCGGTCGATTCTATCTTCGGGCAACGCCACCTAGATTATTGGCTCGGGCCTCTGTCGGGCCGGGCCGGGCCGGGTAGGCGAAATTTTTTCTCGGGTTCGGGCCGGGCCCGGGTCTCGCTTTTGAGTCGCCGGGCCGGGCTCGGGCGGGTAAATATGAACGAGTCCCGGGTACGGGCCGGGCCCGGGCCGAGAATCACGGCCCGTGCAGTGCTCTACTGCCAAGGCCTTCTGCAGCGTCGCTACCACCTGACAATATTATTATGCTCTATGCGACCATGCATGTGATGCGTGTGATGTGATGTGATGTGTGATGTGATCTGGCCCCTTCTGAATGATTATTGGTGGCAAACATTTTAAGGTAAGCCACGCATACTCTGTTGTGACATTAAAGGGACACTAAAGGCAAATATTAAGTCGACGTTGATTGTTGAAATAGCGGTCCAGAAACCTCGTAGTGCTGCTTTTGTGCCAAGGAAGTGCTTATTTTGAAATAAAATCACTTTTTTAGTGGTCCACATCGCGTTAGCGCACTTCAAATCTCCCGCATGAAAATACGACTCTCATACGCCACTGCTGCCGTGCCCAACGTTGCCCGCTTTTACTGCGCGGCCGCCGACACTAGTAGCAGCAGAGCGGAAGTAGCGGGACCCACAGTAGCAACAACGGCCATCGAAGCCATCGAAGCCATCGAAGCTTGCCGCAATCGCCGCAATGGATGTGCACGGAGAACTTGACAACGAGACATTGGCTCGCGACGCTGGGCTCCAATTCAGCGACTTGAGCCCCGATGAACGCGGTATGCTGCTGAGGGCTCGGCAGCATACCGCGCTACGATAGCCTCGGCAGCGACTCTCCCGAGCCCGAGCCCGAAAGCAGCGAGGAAACCAGCAGTGCGGTGTCGGGCGACGAAGCTCATGCGGCATTTTGTCGAACTTTCTGTCAGAGCGACTTTCACGAGCGCGCAAAACACACGCGGGCAGTACGCGATCCTGAAACTACCACTGAGACGGGCGAGGCACAGTTCGGCGAAAACAGAACCTTTGAACCGCGCGCGCCGTTCCCCATGGAAACGCCACGGATGTTTTTTTTTTTTTCATGAATCAAGCGGAAACGAACAAACAGCATTTTATTACGTCTTTTGATGCTCGGAAGGTTCGTTTTTTACTGCTGCTAGTTTGATTACTAGTGATTTATTGTAGGCCGACTTCCATACGTCATCGGGATCACTTCGAAAATGTCCCACTCGTGGCGCTCATCATGTGATACATTTAGCTTAATTTCTCGGTAAGTAGGGCAGTGCTGTTGATAATATTGCCGTTTTAGAAGTTGTCATACATTGGACTTTCACTCTGACATAAATTGTTATTTGCCTTTAGTGTCCCTTTAAGCGAGCAAAGCAAGTACAGTAGTCTCGTTAAACAGAACCTGATGGGACCATTTAATGCACAGGGTTCGTACAGGTTTCCAAGAGAAAAATTCAAGGACTTTTCAAGGACCTTCCAAAAACTTTAAGGAACACAACTGTAGTTAATGGTAAATTTTATTGTGCAACACAAATGATGTTCACTTGACTTATTGCACAGTTTCACTACATTAGAAGCTCTGAGGCTCAGGGCAGGTCTTTCAGTTTTTTTTTCTATTTGTGTCTAAAAGGAGCACTGACACAAAAATTTTGCACCTTGTTTTTTTTTTGTTGCAATAGATCGCTTATGATCCACTTATCATGGCTGCGAACCTCGTTTGCGCGAGTGCACGACGGTTATTTATTTAGAGACGTTTTTAGAGCGCCCAGTCGCAGTTTCGGTTTCAAAGAGCACCGAGCTAGGCAGCACTACTTCCGGAGACCAGGCAAACACAGCTGGCCACGTGATCCCGCAAAAGTGTGACGTAGGCGGCGCGTGAGAGCGGGTGCGGCGGGCGCCGCACTGACAGTTCGTCTGACGCGGGACGCTTCGAGCTGCTTGCTTTTTGATCCGCGTTTTTCACGCTAGAAGTGTGGACGTCGTCCGTGTCGTTGCCAGGCATGGTTCGAGCAGTCAATAGAGCGTTTTAGTCTGTCCGGCATTAAAAAAAGCGTCGCGTAAACCCAAATAAAGTGTCCCCAAGCTGGCACTAGGTCAAGTAGCGCCAGCTATGGAGGACTAGAAGCAACTAACAAACGCGTAATCTATGTCCTCTGAGCATTCGGAAGCGCCCATCTCGACTCGCTAAGCCTACAGCATCGATTATTTGACTATGGCTCTCAAAAATGGCGCCGAATCGGGACGAATACATTGCTGTCCAAGCTTAAGGACATGAATCTAAAGCAAATGGAAGCATCAGTTCGGAGCTTACACGCTACAGAGCGCACGGCGGCCACTTGATAGATTCGAAGTGGACGACAACCACTTTTGGCAGTGCGGCCATGTTTTTTGGAGGCGCGAATGCCTCGCTGGCAAAGCTTGCCGTGCACGTTGGACAGCTCTCGCGCGTGCGGCGACGGCCGACGTTCTGCGGCACCACGCCGTTGCGGCAGGCTTGCCACTAGCGTGAGTGGACCATAACATCTGCCACGTGGCATGACGAGCGAACAGCGGACATGCAAAGCCCAGGCACAGAGGAAGAAATGGCAGGCAGCACAAGCGCACAAGCACAAGGGCACAACCAGCAACCAGCCAACACAAACTCGTGACGTAGGTTTTTTTACATATCCACCGCGTTGATGTTGGCATCGCGAGGCGCTCGCATCTCGCTCAGTCGCGCGGCATGCACTTTAAAATTGATTTTAAATATGTTCTAGGTTATATTGGCCCTTGATATTTCGTAGGCGTTGTGCATGGCTCCACATACATCTATTTCACTCATTATCTCGCCTTCAAAATTTTGTGTCAGTGCTCCTTTAATGCTGCCAAGTTCATTGGTCTTAACTTTTACAGTCTTTCGCAGGCTGTTGGATTTCACTACATGTCTGATGTCTCCGGTCGCTTCTGCCTTTTCGGCAAAGCCATCAGCAGAGGTTATCAAATCAGCAACAACTGCTTCCAGTTTCTTCCTCTTCAGCTGCATACATTCAAGTTCCTCCATAATCAAGCATCTTTTTGTTTGATTAGCATTTTCTTGGCCCTTTTTCTTTTCTGGTTCTAAGTGTGCACCATAGTGCTGCCTCGCTGCGGACACAGCCAATCTGAGCTCTTTTGTTATGGCGCCATTTAAAACGCCACCTGCCCTCTCCACTGAGTCACATATGACACGCTGTGAAATATACAAGCCCTTCAAGTTCTCTACGGAGATTTGGCGGTTGACACTAAACCCCCGTTCAACACTTGCCTGTCCATGGCTAAGAAGAAGAAGGAGCTTGACTGTTTTCCATAGCTCTTTGTAGGAGGGATGGAAGCTCAAGAGTTCACAAAAGAACTCATCCAGCCTGCTAACGCTCCTCTCAAAGAGGCGAAGCTCATGCTTGAACTCTTCCAGCATTTCGGTGTGCTCTGCAAGTACACATTCCCGCCGGCTGTCGCTCAGCCTTTCTGCCATGGTCAAGCTGTCTAGCAGCTTCCTTAGGCCCACCAGACACTGATCCGGCTTTGAGCACATGAGCCGTGGGTCTAAGAGGACAGGTTTCTAACCAAAGATGACTTCAGGGGACTTCGTTCCAGTATTTTCTTGGTCACAGCTGCCAAAAATTGTTTGCACTCCATTCTGAATTGAAATGCATCCTTTGCACTAGCTTTTGAATCCTTCAGTGCTTGTTCACACTTGGGACCAATATCCACTTTTTCAAGTGGAGCGTGGTTAATGGGGTTATCAACCTCCACCCTCAGCAGACCACCACCTCCTCCCAATGACGACAACACTGAGGCTTTCATGAATTTTGAAAGGGGCTTCCGCACAATACTTTCAAGGTCTGTCCCAAGAAAGAAGATCATGGGTTTGTCGGACTGAAAGTCTTTCGAGAATGGCTGAACAATCGATGCGACATGGAGGGCTAAGTTCAGTTTTGCCAGTGTGAAGGAGTCGCGACAAAAGCTATTCACATTTTCAAAGGATGCACTCTTCGGTAAGTTCACCTGCTTGCTTCTTGCGGACTCCACATATTTCTTCATATCATTCCAAAGAATCAAAGCTCTCTCAATCACAATTGTGTTTTCCACCCATCGATGGGACACAAACGGCAGAGGAAATTTGTTCTGGTTAGTCACGGTTGAAAAATCATCCCTTCGTGCAGGCGAGTCATGGAAGAGTGCACTCATGCTTGACAGTAGAATGTCGAAGCCCCACTTTATAGGGGTTCACTTTTGTAACAAACATGAACACAACAAGCCGCGCGTGCGAACCTGTCCCTCGTTTGGATCACACCGCGCACTAGAGGAGTGTAGTTACTCGCTACTAGTGCTACGCAGCAGCCGTAACAGTCAGAGCTGTGACCCCCCATCCCGCGGTTCGCGTTGAGTTGCGACCGCGGCGGGTTTCAGCCCAGTGGGGACAGAGACAAGCCTTTGAACTGAAGGTGTTTATTCACCTCAGATGCCAATTGCAACAATAAGTAGCAAGCACATCAAGTTAACACCTCAGAGGCAGAGCGTTCCGCACTACTGGGGGAAACAACAACAAAATAGCAAGCACACGTCGAGGGAATGATAAAGGCTCATCTCACCTCGCGTGGCTGCTTTTGCACTCCGGTCCGGAGCGGTGGTTCGCACTCCATGGCCGGAGCGCTGCAGGGGTTGATGGCGGCGGTGGTGCTCACGGCTTGGGTCCGATGTGGTCAGTCACACCTCCCAAGACCGAAGACACCCAGGCCCCCAAGAATGCGACGCGCATTCCCGGGGTCTGGAGAGGAGTCTCTCCAGAAAAGGGCAAGGAGGGAAAACGGGGCATCTTGACTTCGGCCAGGGAGCAGGGCGCGAGGGCTGAGGGAGCAGCACAGTGCCCTCTCCCACGCAACCCCTCTCGCCACTGCGCGTACAAACGTAGCGCGAAGCCGAGGTGCCGCCGCGTTGAAGACAATGGGTTGCGTGTGGAGCCCCACATCTTAGAGGCTGCAACACCTGCTTTGTAGGCATTATGGACAGTATGGAGGCCACACGTCCCCAAGACGACACATTGGAACTGATGGTTTTCCTGAAAACGAGCTTGCATGTTCCTAAAAAACTTTAGGTTCACATTCGGCCCGTCCATAGAGATCTGAAGAATCTTGCCAAGTGGCAAAGGCACCAAAGCCTTCAGAAGTATCTCTTGCATATCGTCTGCCGTGGAGTGCCCCATGAAAGCGAAGGTGTAGTACCTAGTGACCACCTTGTGTGAGGAGTCCCAATACCGCACATGCACGTCCATTTGCTTTCTCTTGCAGGAAGTCGTTCATTGACTCATCAAAAAGCATGACGTAATATTCGGACTTCTGTATCTCTTCTCGCAAGCACGACAAGAAAAATAGCCTAAGTCCATGGCATGCAACATACCCACATTTTTTCTCGCTGCAAGAAAATGATTTGGCCACCTCGCTGTCAGGAAACATCCGCTTGAACAAGTCGCCGGTTTGTGCCGACAATCTGTAGGAGTAGTGGGAGGTAATCACTTTCATTGTCCACGGAATTTCCGCATCGGTAACCACCTCGTGCGACTTGCAGGCATTGCTTAGATCGGTCGGATGGAGCCGACCTAGTGGGCCGCTCACTTGTGCTTGCTGTCAGGTAGGTCTGCATCGAGTTTCCAGCTGCCATTTTCATAATTCCACAGTGCTTTGTACTTTTTCGTGGCTGTTGAGAGCAGATTCGCCACACAGAAGCGATGTCGAAGGTCTTCTTGCACAATGTGCATTTTGCACGGTGCGGGTCAGATGTATCCGGCGCAATCCAACGCTTATAATCATCGTTGCTGAGCGAAGCCGCTCTGGAAGTTACATTTCCCAGGCATGACTCCAGATTATGCCACCTGCATGCACGATCATGCGAAATTCAGCGCGCGCCACAACCGACACGTGCAAAGCAAAACGCCACCGGAGCACAAGCAAGCACCGACAAGCTACACAGCGCACAATGTGGCCAACAGATGCTGCTGTGGTGGCTGAGGCCCGTATTCTGAAACGCTCCTTACCTCAGACCATTTCCTTACCTTACGTGAGGAGCCCTTCATGCCTCCTTATCTTAAGGAGCTCCTTGAGGGAGCCAGCGTATTCTAAAAGCTTCCTTCAACCGTCCTTTTCTAAGGGCCACCTCAGTAAGGTAAGGCGCATGTTTCACAAGTCTGGGATCGAGAGTACGTGTGAAATACGGACTAAACATCCGTTTTCAAGCAAGAATAAGGAACATTTAGGCATAACGATGAATAATAACGTTTACACTGCTTTTGTGGGAAATAGTGACTAAACGTCCGTTTTCAAGCAAGAATTAAGGAATACTTTTTGTGCATAATGATAAATATGTACACTGCTTTTTCGCGATATGGGTGCACAACCTTTTCCGTTTACTTAACTTTCGCCTGTTGCAGCAGACAAAAACAGGATGGTTGAGCAACCTTAGAGCTCATTGCGTTCACTGACGCATTTCAACGGCATGTTATGTGGGAGCGAGTAATAAAGATCGCTTAAAGAATTGAAGACGTGGGTGAGATTGATTTTCATAACCGAGCAGTATTAAGCTTGTGAAATTTCCTCACTTTGGTGCAAATTTGACTCGGATGTACTTATGTCCAAGTAAATTATGTTTGCATTCAAAGCAAGGGCTCGTCTGTCGGGTCGTGCATCGCGCCTTCGTGGATTGACCTGTTATTGTTTGTTTTGTTTTTTTCTGTCTTTTTTGCGAAACGAGAAAGTCTTACAGCAGCGGTTCCCAGTATCCCAAGTCCTGGAAAATTCAGATATATGTGGACGATTTCTTTGTAGTCTTACAGTGTGGTGCCTCGGGGTTGCATTCTGAGTTGTCACAAATGGCCGGAATATTTGAAGTATCTATATCGCCCTCGTCCTAACACGTGATATGCCCTTCTAGGATTCTGTCGGGTTCCTTGATCTTAAGCTCGATTTCACCCATGATCACGTTTACCGGACATATGAACCAGGCTCGTACAAGCAATCCTACTGTTTTCAACTCCGCACAGTAAACTTGTCAAAAGGGTTATTGTTCGGGCTTGCTTCTACAACGCGTTAATATAGTCATGCTGCCAGACAGTAGGCGCCGGCTGGCTTTCAGGCATAGCTCACTCGATGTATCACGATGGATTACTAATCTCAGTGGCTGAGATAATCCGCAGAAAAGGAAAGGATGGTTTCCTGGGCATACATTGTAGCGCATGCGGCTGCACCCCTGTGACCACTTTCTCTTACCCGGACGACCGCACCTGCCTCATTGTGGGAGCAGCCCGCATGGCATGTGAAGAATGCCATCGTTGGCCTAATACAAACAAGAACTGTCATTCCTGGAACACGCCAGCACGAACGGTGTGCGATGAGGGGGTCCTACCGTTTCGCATTCCTTGAGTCTGTTCTTTTTTTCTCTATTCCTGTAAAATGCCTTGTCCTCTTCGCGCTGCGCAATCTTAACGAAAAATGTTGACAGTCTTTCGGCCGCACGTTCGAAAACACGCATGGCAAGCAATTTTCCAACAATGACAAGGATACAATATAGCGAGCTTGTGCAGAAGTGCAAGGCATCGATAGAAAATAAGAAATCGGACACACTGTCGCTGACAAAGTACCGCAGAGAAGCACCCTTTCAGTGCAAGTAGCAAGGTAAGGAGGCCTGAAGGTAGCCCTAGAGCTACCTTAACTTGAGGGAGCACCAAGGAGGGTCTCAGTGAGGGAACCTTAGTAAGGAGCGTTCCAGAATACGTGATAAGGCGTCCTCAACCAGTTAAGGCACCCTCACTGAGGTAAGGAGCGTTTCAGAATACGGGCCTGAGGCTAGTGAGAGTGTGCTGTATTTTTTTTAGAGGGTTGCTGAGGGTTACCACTAAAACCGAAGCCAAAAGAAAACATCTCAAACACTGGTAAAGTCTACTGCAACAAGTGCATTCGTGCAACTTTTCTTTTTTTCCGGAGAGCTCAAGATGCTGTAGCCTCACTGTGGCCATCAGCTTATGGTTTCTGGCCAACCGAAACCAAACCAAGCCAGACCAAAAAAAAATGGCACTGCAGGTGCGCGCATGTCTCGATCTCGCCAATCTAATACAGGCGGTTTGACCGTGTCTGACTTCGACTTCGCAATAGATCTTTTCCAAGCACACCAGCGCCACCCAACGGGCGCGCAAGCGCTCATGGGAAATGTGTGCACACCGCAGCAGCCGCCGCGACGAGCGCGCGGGCCTCGCGCTGTAGGTTTCCGCTTGCGCCGTGACTTCTTAGACACAGTGAATTTGGCACAGTGCAACATGTTACTGCGGAATTCAATCACGAACTTCAGTGTTTAGCTGCGACGGCCTCTCGACGATTTCCATGTGTCCCACTGTTGGACCAGTTGAGCGGCCCAGAAGTGTCACCTTTTTTTTTTGTGCATTTGGGCAAATGAGATACATTCATTGCGTCGCTTGCACCATATATGTAACGAACGATAAGTGCCTACTAACCTTCGTTGTTTGCTATAACTACGGGTTGGAATAATACTTAGAGTGAAAAAAGAAAGGAGCAGTACAAAGGATTAACTGTAGAAACAGCGCTAAAAGACAGGACGAAGAAAGGACACAAACCACGGCGCTGACTAACAACCAAATGTGTTTGATTCTTCCAGTCCGCATACATATACTCCGCCACAATCTCAAAGAAATAAAAAAGCAAAGAAACAAGGAAGAAGATGATTAGCCTCTGCGCAAGCTAATCACGTTCTTCTTTGTTTTTTTTTTTGCTTTTTTTATTTCCTTGAGATTGTGGCGGAGTATATGTATGCGGACTGGAAGAATCAAACACATTTGGTTGTTAGTCAGCGCCGTGGTTTGTGTCCTTTCTTCGTCCTGTCTTTTAGCGCTGTTTCTACAGTTAATCATGAACCAACCAGCCCAAATGTGTACCTTATTGAAGTACAAAGGAAATGCACAAACCAGCGCTCACACACAACTGAAAGTTTATTGCACGTGTGAAAAAAAGCATGTATACAAAAATGGGAGTGCGTCGCGCGTCATAAAGAGGCACAAAAAGTCAAACAACCAAGGCGCGTGCTTACAGTCGGTTAATAAAGTTGAATTCCTTGTCTTGTAACGACTGAGAAGGTTGACTGACACAAAGTGTGACGTTATTTGTGACATAATATGCCTCTGAAATTTCTCGCATTGTCTGATTAGGTTGATGGCAAGAAATTACTGTGCTTTCGAAGATGGGATTACATTTTCATGACTGACATAGCGATGCGAGATGAGACGGCTCCATTCAATGAATTTCGATGCTCGCTGAGGCGCGCATTAATACATCGACCAGTCTGGCCGATGTACATGTGGACACAAGAAAGAGAAATTTGCAGTTAACTCCTACACAATTTACAAAACAATTGGCATGCCTCTGACCGCATTTTTTATTTTTTTTTGCCCACCACAGACCTCTGCGACTAAGCTTATTTAGGGCGGCAAACACAACCTTCACCCCCGCATCACTTCCCTACGTTCTTAGGCCATGCGACTTTTTATACATATGTGGAATAACTGCAATATTTCTAGTTTCTTCATTATTTAAGGATGGAGGACGTCCGTGTTAATCTTTCTTTGCGATGCGAACAGATTTTCGCAAACCGATACAACGATACGCAGGATATCCTGCCTCTTTGATCACTTTGCAGCTAGAAACTACTGCTCATATTATGTGCGCAAGTTTTTTTCCAATACCGTGCGTAATGATGACATCACAATTCCTCATTTAACAATATTCGAATGCGCCGACGCGAAATTAAGCACCGATTTCACTGAACGCGGGCTAACTGCCCGCAAACATGTTCCGCCGTGAAACTTAAAAGCATATATAAAGAAACTGCAAATTCAGAGCAAGGCATCTCGCAAGTGAATTCTACTCCCATCTCTTTTTCTTTAAACACCTTTAGAATGTGCCCACTTCTTTGTACAGCGCATGACTCATAAATTAAAATCAAATAATCATCTACCTGAACACTGTCACACCTCTCTACAGTCTGGTTAAACCCGATCACGAGCCGCTATGGCATTAAATGCCATAGCAGCTTATGTACAAGTAATCATTGAATAAATACGAATGCGGTGCTCCAGCTCACATTGCTCACGATAGCACGTTTTGACTGCATGTATCGGCACGTGATAACTCGCATGCCGCTGAACTGCTACATCAGGTATACATCTGCTCGGGAATACCTACACTGACTGCATCATTCTTTTCACATTTCATGCGTAGAGATACATGCAGGTGTGTTCAGGCATGTGTAGTATTTAGGATTTAATAATAGTCAAGCAGCGGCGATGCGTTTTTTTTTTTGTTTGTTTGTTTGGTGCTCCCACGGCGCCAACAAGCAGCGAGCGACGGAACAGCCGGCGGGCTCACCGTACACACTTTTCCCATAGTGCTTCGCGCGCGCGCGCGGGGTTCTGGGATTGCTTGAAAAAGGTCTATTGCGGTGTCGTGGAACGCGATAAGCAATGCAGTTTGCCCGGCACCACGCTCAGCTGCCGTGAATTGCAAGTCGTGCAATCCGACCCTGAGAAAATCCCCAATATTCAAGGGTTTTCAAGGACCGGAACGGAATTCCAGGACTTTCAAGGCCTTGAAAACGAAATTTTCAATTTCAAGGGTTTTCAAGGATTTCAAGGACTTGTGCGCACCCTGTGGAAGTTCCGTTCACTGACAGATCAACAGGGTTGTAGACTTCAGAGTACAAATCCAATCATCTTAGAAGCATTTGCTCCATTTAAGCAGCAGTTCCATTACAGACAAGTTTGCAGATTGCCCACGATACCATGACGGGAGCTATTGTTCCTCACCTCCCTGTCTTCGGGCTGCTCTCAAAGTGGTTTTGGCTGCTTGCCAGGTCAAAAAGACAAAATGTAGCCAGAAAACTGGAAAAACTAGCTAACTTAAGGCAAGGGCTGCAAAAGTAGCCACGTTTCTGCGAAAACAGGAGGAGGAGGAGGAATAAAGTTTTATTGAGACCAGCAATTTGTTTGGCTGGGCCTAGGCCTCCCACGTGGGGACATCGAGGTCTTGCCTCTCCGCCGCCTCGCGGGCCTGCTGGGTCGCCCAAAGCTGGTCGTCGAAGTGGGAGCTGTGCAGGGCGGCATGCCATCTCGACGAGAGGGTTTCGGTGTTAATGGACGGGTATTGGTGTTTACATTCCCATAGCATATGCGGGAGCGAGGCGACCTGGGTCTTGCAGATCTTACAAATGTGGTTAAGATAAATGTCTGGGTATATCTTGTGGTATAGATGCAGTGACGGGTACGTGTCTGTAACAGGCGGAGGGCGGTTGCCTGCGCTCTGTTTAGCTTGTGATGAGGGGTGGGGAAGGTTCTTCTTTCTAGGCAAAATGCTTTGGTGATGTCGTTGTAGCTGGTGAGGCGATCGCGTTCCGCGGGTACACCTGCGCTGTCTCCGGCACGGTTGACCAGGCCTCGTGCTACGGAGTGTGCGACCTCATTGAGGTTGGTGAGGTGCATATGAACATCGCCGGCATGTGCTGGAATCCAGACGAGCGTGATTTGGTTATCTGCTGAGTGAGGGGCGTGGTGTAAGATGCGTAATGCTTGCTGTGAGATGCGGCCTTTTATAGAGTTTTTGATTGCCGTGCGGGAGTCGCTCACGATGGTGTCGCAGTCTGGGTCGAGGGCGGCCAGGGCGATGGCCACCTCTTCGGCCAGTCTCAGCGTTCGGGGTTACGATGCTGGCAGCGTGTCTGAGCGAGCCGCCTTGGGTGGTAGCCGCTGCGAAGCAGTGCCCGTCTTGATATTCAGCTGCATCGAGGAAGGGGACGCCTGTGGTGTCGCCGTAAGCTTTGATGAGGGAGGCGGCCCATGCCTTCCGCCGTTCCTTGTTGTATTCAGGGTGCATGTTTTTGGAGATGGGGTCGGCATGTAGCCAAGCCCGGATACGTCCTGGGATTGGGTGTTTGTCTCCGTGCTGGCGGTGGTAGGTGGTGCCGAGTTTACTCAGAATGTGCCAACCCGTTTCTGTAAGGGTGAGGCGCTCCAGATGAGCCGGACACTGTGCTTCGATTAATTCGTCGAGGGTGTTATGGAGTCCTAATTGGAGAAGTTCTGTGCTGGTGTTGTTTGGTAGTCCGAGGGCAAGCTTGTAGGCTCCGCGAATGATGATGTCCAGCTTAGTTTTTTCTGCTTTGTACCAGGTATGGAAGGCGGCGACGTACGTGATGTGGCAGATAACGAAAGAGTGAACGAGGCGGATGAGGCTTTCTTCCTTCATGCCCTGCCTTCGGTTTGTCACCCGCTTTAACAGCCGCAATGTGTTGGCCGTCTGTCGGAGGATCTTGGAGATAGCCGTTGAGTTCGCACCGTTGGCTTCGATGGTCATGCCAAGGACCCGGACGGTGGAAACCACGGGTATGGTGCCACCGTTCCCTGTGTGAAGCTGGATTTCTTTGTAGTAGCGTTTGTGTGTAAAGTGCAGCGGTGGGCGTCCGCGGAGCTTTGGGCGATATAAGAGAAGCTCCGATTTGCTGGGCGAGCATCGGAGTCCCGTGCCTTGGAGATAAGTTTCGACGGTATCGATCGCGTTTTGCAGAGCGGTTTCAATTTCACCGTCGCTGCCCTTCGTGGCCCAAATCGTAGTGTCATCGGCATAAATGGTGTGTTCAATACCGTCGATCTTCTGGAGTTCGTGTGCTAAACCGATCATGACTGGATTAAACAACATTGGAGAGATGACGGAACCTTGCGAGGTGCCCCCGGCACCAAGAGCAAGTTCTTCCGACTGAATGTCCCCTATCGAGAGGAACGCCCTTCTGTTGGATAGAAAGTCTCGAAAGGTGCGCTTGCCAAGGCCGAGTAGTGATATGCGTTCGAGGACGGTGGAGTGCGCGACGTTATCGAAGGCGCGCTCGAGGTCGAGTCCCAAGATCGCCTTCGTGTGTCGGGATTTGCCATCCAGGATTTAGTGTTTGAGTAGAAGCATGGCATCTTGGGTTGAGAGGTGCGCCCTGGAGCCGATGATCGAGTGGGGGTAGGCTGTAGTGTCTTTAAGATAGGAGTTCATACGGGTAAGGAGAGCGTGCTCCATAACTTTGCCTACTCCCGATGTTAACGTAACGGGACGGAGATTGGCCAGGCTGGACGGCTTGCCGGGTTTTGGAATGAGGATTACCTTAGCCGTTTTCCATGATTGGGGAATGGATCGTTGGTGCCAGAAGTCATTGATGTACACAATGAGCTGTTCCACCGAAGGGTCGTCTAGGTTTCTTAGGGTTTTGTTGGTGATGCCGTCCAAGCCGGGGGCTGAACGGCTGTTCAGCTTGTGCAGAGCAGCGTGTATCTCGGCCACGCTGAACTCCTCATCGAGGGTCGCGTTCGAGGACCCCACATACGGACCGCGAGTCCTTGCAGGACCAGAAGGGATGTACTTTTGGCATAAGGTTCTAGTTACGTGGTCCTGGCCGTGTTCCTTGGTTTCAGTGAACAGGAGTTTGGCGAGCTTGTCCTGTTGTTGTGAACGGGCATTGGTGTTGTCGAGAAGATGCTTGAGGATTTTCCATGAGCGGGAGTGGTGGAGTTTCCCGTCGAGGGAGTTACAAAGCTCCGCCCACTGTTGTTGGTTGAGGACGCGGCAGTGTTCCTCGATTTGTTTATTCAGTTCTGCCACCGTTTTCCGGAGTCTTTTGTTAAGTTGTTGGCCCTTCCAGCCAGTGAAGATGGACGACTTGGCTTCAATGAGGTGAGTGAGCCGGCTGTCCACGCGTTCGGTTGGAGCATCGGTCTGGACAGTGCGTGTGGCCAGTTTGGTGTCTGATTGGAGGTTGCGAGTCCATAATTCAATATCGGAAATTGGGCTGTCTGTCACTTTGCCATGAGTAAAGGGGCACGGGGCGCGTGCCGGACAGCGCAATGCGTCGATGGTGTGCGGGGAATGGAAAAGTACCCGATGGTGTGCACCCCCGCCACGTCGACGCAAGCCATTGGCCGGCGAAAGGCGCGTGCCAAGTGACCCGAGCTGAGGTGTGGGACCACAGAAGAAGAGTTGGGCATTGTTCGGTGGAGTCGTCGAGGAGCAAGGTGGTGGAAGCCAGCGTCGCGTTCGCGACGGGAACGGCAGGGCTGAGTTCTGGAGGCAGCGTTATGCATGCCCCGGGAGGGTGGCCGTCGACCTCGGGGTCTACCGAGCGAGGCGTCCTGGGCTTGCGGCAGCCTCAGCATGCAGTTCTCGTGGCACCTACAGCACTACCACAGCTCGGCAAGACGACGGCGACCCACCGACAATCACCGGAGAGCCACGTCGACAGTTCGACCCGGTGGCACCAAGGGGAGGCCAGGAGTTAGGCCTAACTGGACGAGACGGATGTTCTCGACGAAGGGCCGGAGGATCGGCGACAAGGAAGACTAGCGACGCGGCGGATCGACGACGACGACCCCAAGACGTCGACAGCAGCTGCGACGACTGGGCAGGGCGTCGATCTTCGGATCGAATCGAGGCGACGGGCAACACGAACCGTAAGAACGTTCGATTCGCGTAGCGAGACTGAGGCGCCATAGTGGCCAGACTTTGGAGTACATAGGAGTTAAGCATAGCCTGTAGGCTTTGCGATTTGTTAGAGATTGCGCGCTATAGCGTCACTTTTTCTAACGTTACATTTTGATGTAAATTTTTGGTGTTAACTTCTTGTTTGCAGTGTTGTGTTATATAAATTTTGTTTGCAGTGACGCCACGGTCTCCCGCCTCGCTCACTCTCCCAACTCCATCACACATTGCAAGCGCTCCCGAGATGCGTGACATAATAAGTGGCGAGCCTGCGCCAGGATTTTTTCCAGCGTTTGGCCCAGTCACGTACCGTCGGGGGTTGCAAGGATGGATTGGGAGAAACTGGCGGCCGTGGCCAGAGACTGCGAAATGAATAAGGAGGAGACGATGAGGTTTTTCGAGAACGCTCAGAAAGAGCGCGAAAGAGAGTACGAGCGTGAGAAGGAGCGCGCGCAGAAAGAGCAGGAACGCGAGAAGGAGCGTGCGCGTGAGGCGCGGGAGCAGCATGAGTGCGAGAAGCAGATTCTCGAGCTCAAATTGAAGTTAGCCGAAATAAATGTCGCTCCGCGCAACGACGCTAGTCGCGCGAGTACCCCGACGACGGCGTTGGCCAACTCGTCTACTCCCACGTCGAGACAAATTTGCCCAAGAAAGCTAATGGCACCCTTCGACGAGCGAAGGGACGACCTCGATGCCTATTTGCATCGGTTTGAGAGAATCGCCGTAGGGCAAGGCTGGGAGAGAAGCGAGTGGGCAAATGCCTTGAGTCTGTGTCTCGTGGGAGAGGCCTTGAGTGTGTTTGGTCGCATGCCAGCTCAAGAGTCTCTAGACTATGACATAGTAAAGAAGACTTTATTGGAGAGGTTTCGGCTAACTGCCGAGGGTTTTCGCGAAAAGTTCCGAACATGTAAGCCCGAGGATTCAGAAACTGGCAAGCAGTTTGCGTGTCGGCTAGCTAACTATTTTGATCGCTGGATAGAGCTGTCCGAGACAGAAAAGACATATGAAGGGGTCCGCGACAGAATGGTTGCTGAGCAATTTCTCAACAGGGGCAGCAAGAACTTAGCAGTATTTTTGAAAGAGAGGAAGCTAAGCACAGTAGAGGAGATGGCAAAGCAAGCGGACCAGTTCGTAGAGGCTCAGGGTCTAAGGAACTTAGAAAAAGATGACAGAGACGATCACAAGGAAGAAGAGGATTGTCGGTGGGTCGCCGTCGTCTTGCCGAGCTGCGGTAGTGCTGCAGGTGCCACGAGAACTGCGTGCTGAGGCTGCCGCAAGCCCAGGACGCCTCGCTCGGTAGACCCCGAGGTCGACGGCCACCCTCCCGGGGCATGCACAACGCTGCCTCCAGAACTCAGCCCTGCCGTTCCCGTCGCGGACGCGACGCTGGCTTCCACCACCTTGCTCCTCGACGACTCCACCGAACAATGCCCAACTCTTCTTCTGTGGTCCCACACCTCAGCTCGGGTCGCGTGGCACGCGCCTTTCGCCGGCCAATGGCTTGTGTCGACGTGGCGGGGGTGCACACCATCGGGTACTTTTCCATTCCCCGCACACCGTCGACGCATTGCGCTGTCCGGCACGCGCCCCGTGCCCTTTACTCATGACATTGGGCCCCCTTTTAAGAGTTTTTTCTTAAAAAACTGCTTCTGTCCTCCTCCTTATGGTTATGGCCCTCTGGTCTTCTGATAGTGTCTGGTAGCTTGTGCTCCACTTTCCTTGCTTGACTTATGCACACCTTCACTTCCCCACTTTTGTCACGCACTTTCACTCACAATTTACTTCACCGCACATAGTTCATAGAACACCACTATCATTAGTTCTACACACCACATGTTCATTGTCCAGAACACTATAATCTACCATTTGCGATACTACACAATGTCACAATCGGTCGCTTCATTGGTGACTATTCACAAAGTGCTTGACATCTTTCTGTATACCTGGCCAAAATGCCTCCTTCGTCACATCCCTACGCAGGTTCTGTGTATCTCTGAACCCATTCGCATACCACTGCTCTAAAATGACCCGTCTATAACATGCGGGCACCATCAGTTGTCTAATTAGTGTCCCTCTTTTCCAAAACTTACGGAAAATCAACTCCTTGACTGATTCGTAGGACACTCCGTCTCTACATCCCTCTCTTGTTGGTTTACGGCCAATTCTATCTATCGCGTGCCTCAGAGTTCTGTCCCTCCTTTGTTCATTTGAGAACTCCTCAGAGGTTACACCTACACACTCCAACATTGGCACTCTATCCTTGCCTCGTGCCTCGCTATTCCCACTTCCTCTACTAGCTTCAATGCTCTCGGGGCTTCCAGTTAGCTGTTTCCTTTGTTTAGCATATTTCTCACGCTGTACTGGGTCATCCACCCTTCTTACCCCTGGCCTATTTCCCAATATCACATCATAGATGGGATCTTCCATACATTTTGCTGTGAGTACCCCTACGAAATAAGGAGTATCTAACCTTATTTTCGCCTCGGGTAACTCCTTCTTGGATCCATCTACAAAAACCACGGTGCCTATTCTCCCCGTGAAATCCCTTTCATTCACCAGACTTCTCCTCACCAACACAGTATCCGCTCCTGAGTCCCTCAGCACCATTACCCGTTTGCCGTTTACTTTACCCTCCACAACTGGCATATTAACACCTTCCGACCTATCTAACACAGCACTGACTACCTCTTCCTTCTCTTCTGACCTTACTGCACATACAGCATGCTCTAACGGTCTATTCCTGCACTTGTTCGCTTTGTGCCCCCTTTTCTGGCACAATTGGCATATCACGTGGGATTCGTGTCGACTTGTGCTTGTGCGGCAGTTCATGGCTATGTGCCCAATTCTGTCGCACAAGAAACACCGCTGCTGTGCCCTTTGTTTACCCATTGAGGCCTCACTGTTGCTCTCTTTTTCCTTGTGATCGCCTCTGTCGCCTTTTTCTAAGTTCCTTAGACCCTGAGCCTCCACGAACTGGTCCGCTTGCTTTGCCATCTCCTCTACTGTGCTTAGCTTCCTCTCTTTCAAAAATACTGCTAAGTTCTTGCTGCACCTGTTGAGAAATTGCTCAGCAACCATTCTGTCGCGGACCCCTTCATATGTCTTTTCTGTCTCGGACAGCTCTATCCAGCGATCAAAATAGTTAGCTAGCCGACACGTAAACTGCTTGCCAGTTTCTGAATCCTCGGGCTTACATGTTCGGAACTTTTCGCGAAAACCCTCGGCAGTTAGCCGAAACCTCTCCAATAAAGTCTTCTTTACTATGTCATAGTCTAGAGACTCTTGAGCTGGCATGCGACCAAACACACTCAAGGCCTCTCCCACGAGACACAGACTCAAGGCATTTGCCCACTCGCTTCTCTCCCAGCCTTGCCCTACGGCGATTCTCTCAAACCGATGCAAATAGGCATCGAGGTCGTCACTTCGCTCGTCGAAGGGTGCCATTAGCTTTCTTGGGCAAATTTGTCTCGACGTGGGAGTAGACGAGTTGGCCAACGCCGTCGTCGGGGTACTCGCGCGACTAGCGTCGTTGCGCGGAGCGACATTTATTCCGGCTAACTTCAATTTGAGCTCGAGAATCTGCTTCTCGCGCTCATGCTGCTCCCGCGCCTCACGCGCACGCTCCTTCTCGTGTTCCTGCTCTTTCTGCGCGCGCTCCTTCTCACACTCGTACTCTCTTTCGCGCTCTTTCTGAGCGTTCTCGAAAAACCTCATCGTCTCCTCCTTATTCATTTTGCAGTCTCTGGCCATGGCCGCCAGTTTCTCCCAATCCATCCTTGCAACCCCCGACGGTACGTGACTGGGCCAAACGCTGGAAAAAATCCTGGCAGGCTCGCCACTTATTATGTCACGTATCTCGGGAGCGCTTGCAATGTGTGATGGAGTTGGGAGAGTGAGCGAGGCGGGAGACCGTGGCGTCACTGCAAACAAACTTTATATAACACAACACTGCAAACAAGAAGTTAACACCAAAAATTTACATCAAAATGTAACGTTAGAAAAAGTGACGCTATAGCGCGCAATCTCTAACAAATCGCAAAGCCTACAGGCTATGCTTAACTCCCATAGACTCCAAAGTCTGGCCACTATGGCGCCTCAGTCTCGCTACGCGAATCGAACGTTCTTACGGTTCGTGTTGCCCGTCGCCTCGATTCGATGCGAAGATCGACGCCCTGCCCAGTCGTCGCAGCTGCTGTCGACGTCTTGGGGTCGTCGTCGTCGTCGATCCGCCGCGTCGCTAGTCTTCCTCGTCGCCGATCCTCCGGCCCTTCGTCGAGAACATCCGTCTCGTCCAGTTAGGCCTAACTCCTGGCCTCCCCTTGGTGCCACCGGGTCGAACTGTCGACGTGGCTCTCCGGTGATTGTCGGTGGGTCGCCGTCGTCTTGCCGAGCTGTGGTAGTGCTGCAGGTGCCACGAGAACTGCGTGCTGAGGCTGCCGCAAGCCCAGGACGCCTCGCTCGGTAGACCCCGAGGTCGACGGCCACCCTCCCGGGGCATGCACAACGCTGCCTCCAGAACTCAGCCCTGCCGTTCCCGTCGCGGACGCGACGCTGGCTTCCACCACCTTGCTCCTCGACGACTCCACCGAACAATGCCCAACTCTTCTTCTGTGGTCCCATAGAGTTTCCTAAAATGACCTAGAGGGAACTCTGGCGCTGCGATCGTTCAGCCACCATGGGAATGATGGGTAGTACACGGATTTGCCTAGTCTTCGTGCTTGTGGGCTTCGAACGCACTTGTGGCTTTGTTTATTGCTAGGTTTTGGTTTTCTTTCGGATAAAAGAATGGATCGTTGTGAACTTCGTGACCAGATTTGAATCGGGGAGCCTAAAGAAGTTAAAGTGGTGAAGTGAAACTGCTGATTTTTGCTGAACTTTGTTTTGCGACAAAGCGGATGCAGGCGACGCGGAGCCAAACGGAGCCGAAAGAACGAAGTTTAGACAAATCCGTGTACTACCCATGATTCCCATGCTGGTTGAAGCGCGATGCATTGCAGCTCCCATAGACACTAGCGCCAGAGTTCCCTCTAGTAAGTATTGTAGGAAACTCTATGTGTGGTCCCACACCTCAGCTCGGGTCGCGTGGCACGCGCCTTTCGCCGGCCAATGGCTTGCGTCGACGTGGCGGGGGTGCACACCGGGGCTCTTCGATTTTCCATTTTCTGGCAGCCCGCTGGCTGCCAGAAACCAGCCAGCGGGTTCCGGTTCTGACAGGAAATGACGTTATATCACGTGGCCTAAAAACTTCTGGCAACCAGAAAGTGGCCGGGAGTCGAAGTAAAATCGAATTTAGGGCTAGCGGCTGGGCGGCTCACAAGTGCGTCGTCTGCTCTAACATGCTAGTACAAATTTTGTTAGCTACGATCGCTGGGCTGGTGGCCTTGCTGCGCGTTCGCAGGCTCCGCAGGCGTCACCAAACCGTTGTGTGCGAGGATGAAAATGTCGAAGATCTCGTTGTGTGTCTGCTGATAAGCAGACTGCAACGAGAAGAACGGCATAGAGTTCCGCTGCATGTTGAGAACGTCATTATCCCGACTGTCTAGAATTACTTGTGCAGCCCTGGTTGAGGAGCTTGAAGCTTCGGCATTTTATCCACAAGGCCTCCGAGAACGACCGAAGATTTCGACCGAAAAGACGCTTCTTGTCGCACTGGCCGAGAGCCGCCGAAGGTCCCGAAGTACGGGACCGTACCCGAAGCCTTTGCATTCCGCGGAGACCACGCAAAGATGGTCGCGAGCTAGCCAGAAAACGGCCAGAGAGCCGCCAGACCAAAATCGTTCTGGCGAGTTCTGGCGACCCGCGGGTCGCCAGATGCAGCCAGAGAGCGAAAAACGAATGCCCACCGGAAGTGCGCGCGCGGTGGGCGGAGCGACCCGAGAAAAAACGAATGCGTTCTGGCTGTCTCTGGCAGCCCGCGGGTAGCCAGATGTAGCCAGAAGTGGTAAATCGAATAGGCCCACCATCAGGTACTTTTCCATTCCCCGCACACCATCGACGCATTGCGCTGTCCGGCACGCGCCCCGTGCCCCTTTACTCATGACACACTTCTGCTGTGCAACGTTTGCGGAAGGCGTCCCAGTCCACCATTGTGAACGCCCTTGTTCTTGTAATTAGTGCTGTGAGGTGTGGAAGAATGATTTCGAGGATCGAATGATCACTGCCGAGGTCGTACTGAGTATTGTGCCGTTGAACGTCACCTACGTTTTTGATGAACGTGAGGTTGGGCGTTGTGTCTTGCGCAGTTGACGTGCCGAGGCGTGTGGGGAAAGTCGGGTCTGTAATGAGCGTGAGGCCAAGATCGTGGGTGTCCTGCCACAGGTTACAGCCCGCAGGGGAGCAATGTTTATAGCCCCAGCACGTGTGTGGGAAGTTGAAATCTCCACCGATGATGAGGGGGCTGCTGCCTGTGGTGTTTAGGGCCTTTCTGAAGAGTGCGAGAAAGCGGCTGTGGTGAAGGGTCGGGGCGCTGTAGATATTGAGGATGAAGATGCTATTTGTGCGCTTCTTGTGCGGAAGAAGTTCAATGAAAAGGTGTTCCGAACGGCGGTCCTGCAGATCATGTTCGATAGTGGTGATTCTGCTACGAACGAGTGTGGAGAGTCCATGTGGGGCATTGGTGGCAATGAAAGGCTGATATCCGGGCAGGGTGACTGCAGTGTGGTGTGTCTCTTGGAGTATGATGACGTCCGGTGGGCGTGAGTGTGTATGCAAATGTTGGCGAAGAACTGGCTGTTTGCGGAGGTAACCGCGACAGTTCCATTGCCAAATCACTGTATCGGTGTTAGTGTGGGCCATGATGGGGGATCGAGGAGGCCGCCGGTGGCAGAGCAGGGACGCCGCGTGCGACGTCGGTAGTGTCCATGGTTATGGCCGCAGGAGTGGACGGGGGAAAAGGGTATGGAGGTTATTTTGCATGGCGGTAACTCGTTGCGCGACCTCGAGTAGTGCATTGTGAAGAGTTTCAACGGTGCTCAGTAGTGACACTAGCAGGTCCTTAACTTCGGAGTGCACCTGCCCTGTAGCTCCTGCCTGGAGGGCCCTCTTCTTTGGGGCCGGGGATGGGGCTGCTTCTGGAGACGTGACGCTTAGGGATTCGGAAACTTGGGGTATGGGTTGTATTTTGAGTTGTTTGAGGTTTTCGACCTCTTGTGCGAGTTCCTGTATTAGCTCGTGCATACCTGCGTTTTCTTTCTTAAAGGGCCCCTCACCAGGTGACCTAACGAATTTTAGTTAGACATTGCAAGTTGTTGCGAGCCCAATAAAGAGCATTATGCCACAAGAATTTTTCTAATCGGTCGGTCAGAAGCTGAGAAAAACAATAATTTGTAGCGGCGCGAAGCCATGATGCGAGGAGGCGAGCTGCAAACCCTTGCCGCTCACCCCGCGTAGCCTTCGCAAGCCAAATCCCTTCCCTGCCCTCTTCGCCACGCGAGCGGAAGGATCACATAACACATACGCATGAACACGTCATGCGCACAGAATGTCACGAGCGCATGACGCGCCCGAACCAGCCCGAGCCCCCGAGACGCGAGCGGTGTTGTGGCGGCGTTCTTTGCGCTTCATCTCTGCAAGTTATGCCGAACGCGCCCTCGCCGATCACTTGGCTTTCAACCTATTACTGAACACGAAAGCTGCAACAATTGTACGGACGCGAGACTAGCGGTGTGCCGCATGAACATCTAGTTAGACGCGGGAGGATAAATGAGCCTAATGAGCGCTGGAACGCGGTAGAAAATTAGTTTCGTTGTAAAGGGTGGCGTCTGCACGATGCGCAAAGCGCGAGAACACGAACGCGTGCGAAACGGAGTAGATTGGTAGATTAGTCTCGAATCTCACTGCGATTCGCAGTAAAAATTTAAAAAAGAAAACGCACACATTCCGTTTGTGTGTTTTATTATTGCTCTCAAGTTTTATTCATCCATTCAAGCAACAAATTACAAAAACTACGCGTCGTGTCAAATAATTATCGCAGTGTCACGTGCTACTGTTGGCGACGTCAGAGCACAGTCGTCTACGTAGAGGAGCGACGTCACAGCACTACTATCTACGCAGGGCCATTCTCTCATGTACGTCATCCCCTCATTCTCTGGGCGCGTGGACGCGAGAAGAAGGGCAAGCAGCGTTCAGCTTGAAATTTGACCCACTTACGCAGCGCGTAGCGTTGCAAATTTTGGCAGACGTAATCGTGAACGCCTAGTGCATGCATTGCGCTCGTCAGCTCAAAATTGTCAAACCTGGTGAGGGGCCCTTTAAGTTGGTCAATGGCAGCATCGTCTGTGTTTGTTTTGGGTGTAGGATGGAGTGTAGTTGGACCCTCTCGCGGGATGCCTTGCAATGGCTCTGCGAAGCTCACCTTTTCTGAGGTTGCTTGTCCTCCTGGGGTCGACCGGGATCTCGACCGGGATTTGGATCCGGAACGCCCTGCTCCGGTGTGTGATCGCGGTCGGGATTCGTGCTTGATGTTCGTGGGGGGGGAAATCATTGGCTTGAGGAGTGGACTGTTGTGTCATTCTCTGTTCCCAGAGGCGTTTGCGAATGACGTACGGTGTCTTGTACTTGGCCGCGCACTCTTTGTCCGCCGTGTGATGGGCTCCATCGCACAGCGTGCACTTGGGGGTGCACTGATGGTCTTGGTCGGGATTGCAGGAACCGCAACCTTGTTGTGAGGAAATGGGCAAACATCATGCGGTGCCCTAGACGGCCACAGTGGTAACATATGTCGATTTTCTTGTGGTATAGTGAACATAAGATTAGTGTTGCGCCGTAACGGACGAGGCGCGGCGTGTTATGTCCGTCGAAGGCGATGACGACGGTCGTGGTTGTACCGATGCGCTTAGCGGCCAGGGCTAACGGGTTGCGGGTGTTCACGATGTTTGCGTCAATTTCCTGAGCAGCGTCCTGTGAAAGGTATGCCCCGTATAACCCCTTTGGTGGTGTTGTCAGGGGCTGCCTCGTAGGCGTTGACTTCGTGAGTGATTCCCGTTGATTTCAGGCGCACGTATCCGTCGGCGTTGTGCGGGTGGGGGGTGCTCATTACGATTATATTTTGCTGGACATTCGGGCAGATGGTGTCTTCCTGGCTCTCCTCAAGGGGCATCTTCGTTGCGTGAAAAATGGCTGCAGTCACCGTGGGGCAGCCGACTTTGGAGATGTGAAGTCTGCCTTTGGGTCGAAGTATGATATTTATCTCGTTTTTAGGTAGTGGAGGCATTCGTCCGGCCTTGAGAACTTGAGCTTTGACGTTTTTCTCGGATATAGTACGGGAGCAGGATTCTTGTGTTTGGGGTGAGGCGCTCGGAGATGAGTTCTTGCCGCACCGCCCGATGCGGCGGCGGGAACGGGCGGTATGCCAGCCCCTCTCAGCGGTCAATTCTTCTTGGGTAATTTCTTCGCCTTCTACTTCAACTTCCATCCTCTGTAGGGCGAGCGGGCAACTGGTCTGTCGATGAGAAACGCGTGAAGGCACTGCACACTGGCACGCAGTAGCCGGCGCACCTGACACCTGATCGGCCCTGCTCTTGGTGTCCGCCCTTAGGCTTAGCGCGGTGACGGCATGGTCGAGACACAAAATCACTTATATTTCGGCGAGAAGTGTCCCACCTGAAAATTAGGTGTCCTCGAGATCCTGATGCTTTCACGGTGCGGGTGATATAAGATTAAGGTTGTTAGTCGCGAGAATTCGCTGCGAAATCATTTGTGGAAGTCGGAGCCGGTGCGAACACGTCCGCACATTCGGCGATCGCAGCACCCCTCTCAGATGCAAGCATCAATTGCTGACTTTAGCAATAATTTCACGCAGTGTGACAAAGTGTCTTGCACTGCTGCAAGAATGGCACTTTTCAGGCGTGTCATGACTTTCCTTAAAGGGGCCATGACACCCAATTTTTTATCACAATCTGTGTTATGTGGATTAATCCTTGTGCATTCACGAAAAAGCTGGCGAAATTTTAGCGCATTTGGTCGAGCACTTAATTAATAATAGAATACTTTTATAAACACGCAAGCGGCCCGAGAGTCAGGCAACACTGGTGCACTCGCGAGCCGTGACGTAACAAGCAGTTAGCTGTGCAAGCGTCTGCATTGCAGCGAACGATATTGTTCCGTGGTCAGCTGCTCGTGATATCGAGATATTTTAGCTTTCTTCAGCTTGGCACTGAAATTGAATGATTTGCAGCGGCTGAAACTTTGGTAGAACACGACAGCTATGTTCTGTGCTGCACATGACGTCACACGCCATTGCAAAATGGCGGTCGCCGGCGGTGGGCGGGGTTTACAGCCGGCGACTTCTAGGGCTTGTTTTGCACTGAAATATTCGTTTACGGCCCACTTTTGAAATCTGTATGGGCATAATAGACTCTCTACTTCTAGTTTTTGCTGAAAACCACAAATCTGTGGGCGACCGTGTCATGGTTCCTCAAGGGCCAGAAGTAACAGCCAATTGCTGCAAGGTGCAACGTAGATAAATATGATTACGGCATGGATAGGCCCACAATTGCTGGGATTTAAACATAAAATGTACCGTAAAATCCCAAGTAAGCACCCCCCTAAGGTGAAGGATAATCCGACAAAATTTGGAGGGGTGGCCCTTGCACGGTCATGGATCAAAATTCAAGATGGTGGCTGAAGAGCCACTCAGAATAAAGAATGCACACCCGTGCTTCTAATGAAATGCTTTATTGAATGTCCACGTATTCACTGCTTCATTCGCCCTCGTCGGGCAAATAAAAACATTGAATGAAACGATGAAAACAGTGGCAGGGGAGAAGGGGGCGCATATTTGAAAACCCGCTTGCTCGGGATTTTACGGTAGTCATTTCTAGTGGGATGACGAACTACAAGCAGCTTATATTCCTTGGCAGCAAGCAGTGTGCACTCATCATCACACAAGCAGTTCCTCAGACATCCTCTTTCTAAAGTTGTAATTGTCTTGTTTCTTACTTACAGTGGGAAATTGTGTTCAGCAAAGGTAGTGTACAAACTGAGGCCACTGGCTTTACCGGAGCCACGATTCCCAAGGTATTTTCGTGTGATGCAACAGTAAAATTCAATTTTGCCAGCTCAAAGCACGCTTTGGCATCACTGTAGTCGGATGCACATGAGCCCACTCCAGAGCGACGTCGTGAGCCGGACGGCCTGTGACCCTGCCTTCGGAGAACATTGCCAAGTGCACCAGCGGGACTACAGGTTTTCCCGCTTACTTTAATCGAAGCGCCAGCAGAAATAATCCGTGCGCCACTGAAATAATCTGAGCACAAAACTATTTATTCCATGTGCCAAACATTTAATCCTAGAACCAACATATTTAAGCCAAGCGCCAGCACGAATAGGCCACGTGCCAGTGAGTTTAATCCAAGTGCCACCATGTTGAATCCAATCACCAACAACTTAAATTCAAGTGCCAGTCCTTTAATCCATACACAATAAACAGAACGTTTGCCTGTTCATACTGGCGGCGAGGAGTTACGGAGTCACCCTCTATCGGACGCGCCTCGATTGCGTGCTAGGTAGGATACCGCCGGCGCGCTCCCCATGGGTTTTGCTGTCAGCTCTCTACAAAAACACCTCGCGGAAGCCCTCCAGGGTATTTCTGTAAGCACTTTCGAAAGGAACTGTGTTCTTTATTGTCCAAATAATCATTTTCGATGAACTGAAAGCACAAGCTAGTCTACAGTCACTGTCTCTTCGCAGAAAACCAAGCACCAGCTTCAGGCAGTCACCGCGTTTTAGACCCCTGAACCGGCTTCTTGCGTGAAAGGTAGTCACTTGCTGAGTGCAAACTATGTGAATATCTCGTTAGTGTAGACTGCCTGTATAACCAAGTGGAGCATTAGAGAAAGAAACCTCAAGCGAGCGATTGGACGGGTTCGCGACAACTGACGGTGCCTCTGCATGTATGAGCGTCTGCATGTATGTTTGTACTGGCGGTTTCGCTTTTGCTATGAGCGCGTTTTGGCACTGCGCTGTGAACTTTAGGCTGCAAAATGAGAATTTGTGAGTACACGAACTACTGTTGCGAGGACGCTATCAGAGCAGTTCAAAAACAATTTCATTAGAACTACGGCTTTGGTGCGCATGGATACTTTGTGGTGCGCCGTCCCGCAATTCAGTGGGTTTTTTTTTCGGTCTAAATTTGTGTACGTTTCAATGTCATTTGACAACTTTGAGAGTTGGGCGAGTTGGTACAAGTTCATTCTGGTCGAAACTGCGCAATAGGACGGGACACGAAGAAAGGCAAGACAAACTGCACTCGTTTGTCTTGCCTTTCTTCGAGTCCCGCCCTATTGCGCAGTTTCGACCAGAATGAACTCATTTGACAAGTTGTCTAACACTGCGTATTGATCGGTCTTCTCAGCAGGCAAATGCCGCTGCTTTTGTTTCTTTATTCAGTGCATACGTTTCGTTTGGCACTCACACAAAACGTGAGCAAATGAGACACCTTCTTTTAATGCTCCTTAATTATCGTTCCCTTTGCATTGTAGTGAACTTGCCGCTGTCTGTCATCAACAAATTCATAGACCAGCAGTCTACGAGACTACGAAAAGCAGTCTACGAGACCGAGCATGTAGTAGCATGCAACGCCAAGGAAAAGAAAGAAAATACAGTAACATTCGTTGGACTTGTTCTGCAAACGTCGGCTGTGAACTAGAATCCACATGAACTTGAAATAGCGGTGAATAAAATAGAAGTTATTGCAGCAACCAGCAGCAACAAAACAGGATAGTAATTACTTGACGAGTACCCCGCAATTTTGGCAGCAGTGTCGTGTCTAACACCAACGGGGCGGCATTTTTCCCACGTAAATAAATGAGACTCCAAGAAAATACATGGGGTTGGAGAGGCCCAACGTGAGTTTGAGAGTGGCACAAATAAATTTGGGCTTTTTAGCGCATAGTGTTTGCGTCTGGGAAACGCGAGCTTGACTGAAAAAATGTTATTGCCAACATTAATGCAGCACACAGCCGCAGCATTTGACTCTCGCTATGTACGTCCACCAGAAAACGCCGCGTAGCTTATGAAGGCGAAAGCCTTAGATGCCTCTTCAAATGGGAAGACTGACAGTCGGCGGCGTCAAGACGAGTGACGCAAAAAAGAATCGTCACGTGATGATGTCACCATGACGCCATCATGACGTCACAGATCTCCTAAATTTGCAACTTCATTATGACATCACCATAACGTGACATAACGGGATGTCACATGATGACGTATTCGCATGACATGGTCCCTTTGCATTGCCTCCATGATCGGCCCACCGATCAAGGAGGCAATGCAAAACGACGTGTAGCTTATGAAGGCGAAAGCCCTAGATGCTTCATCAAATGGGAAGATTGCCCGTCGGCCTCCAGCGTCGGCAGCGTCAACACAAGTGATGCAAAAAATAATCGTCACGTGATGCCGTCACCGTATGACGTCATCATGATGTCACAGATCACCAAAATATGTAGCATCATTATGACGTCACATGATGACGTATTCACACGTCATGGTCGCTTTGCATTACCTCCGTGATCGGTCACGGAGGCCGTGCAAAACCGCGTTAGGTGCAGAACGCTTTTGGAGGGGGGCGCGGGAGAATCAGTACAACTACCGACAAGAAGATGGCTTTCGCCTTCTAGTCATCTTTAGCGAATGCATAAGAGACCCTGCGCGTTTTTTAATTCAACGTATCTAAACAATGATTTGCGCATCTGCAGCCAATTTTGTAGACGGTGAGCACGGGGCCGACGATCAAGAGGCCGCACGGGAGAGTTCTGAGATGGCATCGAACGTGGTAAAAGGTAGCGCCTTTTCCATCCTGTGGCAGATAAGCATCATTTGCCGGCGGGAAGCGCGCGCGAGCCATCGTCTCAGTGTGAGCTGTCTGCTACTCACCGAACATCGCAGGCCCGACGCAGTAACGAAAGTCTTCGTCACGGAAGTGCTTGTTGCACACAAGACTCGTAGCCGATGGCTACTTGCCGGTTCTTAGCTTTAGAACCCATGCTTCACGCAGTTTCTTGTCCCGCGGTTACCGGTGCAGGCTGACACTGGGCTTCGTTGCGTAAGCTCGGCACTGCGGCACCGAGTGGTAGAGCCCCATGTTTGTCGCCTTCGGAGGCAGCCACTCTATTACAATGGTTTCAATTGAGTAGAAAGTGAGAGAAAACTTCTGAATTTGGACAGATCGCACCGCATGTGGGACTTGAAGCTCGTTTTCGAAGCACGCGGCAGTGCTCCACAAGCAGATGATGCGGCCGCTGAGACCACGTGATCCTGCCAAGTATGTCACGCCAACGGTGGCGCCGGCTTTTCCAGAAGTGGGCCTCGCGCCCAATAGTCCAACTGTCGGAAGAAGGTAAACATGAGGCGACAGGAATAATTTCTTTTTTGCCAATGTATGCTAGTGCTTATGAAATAAGGTCCTTTGGTATTTTGCCCGAATATTTTGGTGTTACACCTTAGAACTCAAAAAACAGTGTGGTTTAATTACACGTCCTGGTACTGAATGTATACGCTCATTAAGCACGTGGTGAAAGTTTAAGCAATCTTGTACTCCCTTGATTGCATCTGACAGAGATTCACGTCGTCTGCTAGCAGAACGGCACGAAGGCTACTTTTACGCAAAAGCGTTCGCAGTCGTCTGCGCGGCCTGGTGAGAGCAATGGTGACTCACACAATATTCACCCATTCTTGAAATCAAAGAATAACCATTTAAAACGAGTAACCATGCATTTATTTGGGTTTATATGCTATGAAAGGAGATGCCCATGTTCATATAACCGATGACGCTGTGTTGCTGAAGCGTCGTCACTTGTAACATGCATGTTTTCAGAGGGAAACATTTGCAGACGAGAACCGAGCTTTGCTTGAAATCATGGCAAGACGCCAGCGAGGACCACATCTCAAAGTTCCACACTGAAAAAACAGCAGGGTGTCGGTGCTCGACAGAGCGAGGATTGTGCACGTCTACAGGTGTGGTGGCGACCTAAAGCAACTGGCAGAGGCCTTAGGCATCAACATAAGAACAGCAAGATCGACAGACAAACATCAAAGCGAGGTGGTGTTTCTAGAAAGAAGTTTGGAGATGACATCGTGAGTACTTTAAGACGAATTGTCAACAAAAACCGAACATTTACTCTAAGACAGATAAAGGAGGCCCTGGAGGAAGAAATGTCTGGAGTAACAATCAGCACAAGCACAGCTGATCGCTTGCTGGATGCCCACAGCTACTCGGTGAAGCTGGTAACGCAAAGGCCCGCAGATCGCAACAGAGACAACGTCAAGCACAGCCATAAGCTGTACACCCAGTGGCTGCAGTCGGATGGACCACGTGTGTGCCGGTTCTACTTGGACGAGACAAACTACAATATCTGGTGCTCCAGGAACTTCGGCAGGGCAGCTAAAGGGCAACTAGCTGTCCACACGACGACAAAAGGAGCTAACTTGGACATTATAGCATGTACCTATGTCCGCAAATGGCATTATTCAGTGAGTTCACTGGGCTGTTTCCAACAATTTCCTAAGCAACGTTTCCGTCCATGTGGAACGTGAGTAGCCAAACACAGAAGATGTGTTCATTTTTGATGGCGCACCTGCTCACGCTCAGCCAGAGCAGGCAGCTTTGGCTAATCAATGCCCTCTATCAAGCGCCTCGTACTGTCATAGAGGAAGTGTTTTCAAAATTCAAGTCGCACATGAAGGTCCGCCTAAGCGAACGCCCTGATTTAATGCTGCCGACACCGTGCAAGGTATGACAAAAAAGGAGCACAGGCGTTCTTTGCTACTGGACGCAGCTCAGCACTCCATGCAGCAGATACAGCGCGTGGACTGCGCAGCCTTTGACCGGCACAAGTTTTCTTTTGTGCCTGTAGCATTGCACGAAGATGGAACGTCCGTTTCTAAGCCCTAGGAGAGAGAGCTATTGTAATAAATACTTACAACCGTAAAATTCCGAGCAAGCGCCCCCACTCCTAGTTTTGGGAATTTGAATTTGCCACCCACTTCCGAGCAAGCGCCCCCTATCAAAACTGGCACCCTTTCTCCGTCTCTAGCCATTGCTGGATCTAGCCATAGCCGTTAGGCTTAGCTTCATGTTGTCGTGTGTTAACGTAGCCAGACGGTATTTGTTCGTTGTTCCTCGTGGTCGACTTTGCTGCACGATGCCATCGATGCGTTCTTACATTGTTGCCAAGAAAATTGAGGTGGTTCAGTGGCACCGCCAAGGTGGAAGAAACGCGCACGCGACCTCGCGGCACTTCAACATCGATTGTAGGAGGATTCGCGATTGGGACAACAAATATGTAGCCTTGCTGCAACAAAACTTCGGCAAGTCGAAGTCATGACGCAAGCTGAGCAACGGTGCTCCCGTATTAAGCAAAGTGGACGATGCCCTCTTCGAGTTTTTTCGAAGTGAGCGCAGTGCCGGGCGCACTGTTAGCAACAGGTTGCTTGCGGAAGAGGCTGTGCGCGTAGCCAGGAGCCTGCAGCTCGGAAACTTCGTAGCACCGGACCATTATATTGCCAGGTGGAAGAAGCATTTCGGCATCTGCATGCGACAGGCAACGAAAGTCAAAAGATGCCGGATGACTACGCAGAAGCAGCGCATGCCTTTCACTTGTCCGTGAACGAGCTGCGATTGATGCATGACTACACGCCTTTCAATATGGCCAACATGGACCAGACAATGGTCCGCATGGACTGCCCGGCATCCCGAACAAACAACATCATCGGGGAAAGTTCTGTCCGGATCGCAAATACTGGATGTGCAAGGCGAGGATTCACAGTCGAATTCGCTGCCTGCGCGTCGGGCCACGAACTTCCGGCCTTCGTTATTTTGACGGAGCCGAGGGGCAGGATTCCAACGAAGGCTTTCACGAAAATCCGTGTACTAGGTGGGTTTCTATTTCTTTTTTTTTCCTTGCTGGTGTGGGGTAACGAGATCAAGCTATATTATCATTTTTTTTTCCTGATAGTATATATTAGAACGTCCATGTGACAGCATTGAAGAACGGGTGGATGACATCCGAAAAATTCCATGAGTGACTGTCACGGGTGTGGGGTCCCAACAACGACAACGTTAGGTGGTTGTTGGTATTAGACCAAGCTCCTATTCCCAAAACGCTGCCAGCAAAGGGTGCCATGGAGGAGCGAGATACAGACATTGCATACGTGCCGGCTGGCTGCACAAGTCTATTGCAGCCAGCCGACGTGTACTGGAACCGATCTTTCAAAGCCAGCCTTCGCAGGAGCTGGGAGGAATTCATGGCATAGCAGAAAGAACTCCAAAAGGAAATCTGCGGAAACCGTCGCGTCAGGATGTACTGAATTTTGTGGCCGCAGCATGGGACGCTGTACCAGAGGAGACCATTATTCAAAGTTTCAAGGGCTGCGGAATATCGAACGCACTGGACGGATCGGAGGACGGCCTTCACATGGCCGGTTGTCTGAAGTTGGCAACATTCGTCCAGAACATCCCGAGGAACTGCAGGCTGAATGCTACAGCCTGTTGTTTGACACCGACGGGTCCTTTGATGGATTTGAAAGTGAATAAAGCAATCATTGAAAATTTCCCAATAAAGCTTTTGTGCACTCTGTACGTCACTGTGAGAGGCCTTTATCATTTTTTAGAAAAAAAAAAAACGTCCGGCTGCCATCTTGAATTTTGCAGCACTTCCGAGGAAGCGCCCCCCCCCCCTTCACCGTGGCCAATATCACCACCTCCGGGGAGCATCCCCTGTGCATATGTTGCATTTCTCGAGTAATCTGGAGTATGCAAAAATATTGTTCTCTTTCGTTTTTATATATACAGTAGAACCTCGTTGATACGTTCCCACTTAGTACAATTTCCTGGCTCCTACGCTCGAAATCGTGAAAATTAAAAATAACCCAATACAGCTGTGTGTAATTCGTTCTGGTTAATACGTTCCCGGAAAATACGATTATTCGGCAGCAACGTTCAGTACCGCGGAAAACTGCGGTCATATGACACGTTTTGTACTCAGAAAGTCTCATTCAGGTGTGCAAAAAGGGCCCTCTCATGTACTTGTGAAAAAAAAAGAAAAATAACCATTCGACTTGGCACGATTTTGCTGAGCATTACAAATCCTTTTCGTCTGCTGACACGGTGGTAGCGTTCCTTTACGCTTACGCTGGTTGTCCCAGAATTCGATTGTGCAATATTAGGGTTGTCTCGAGATTTCAACACACGTGACAACGACGTTATTTCCGGTCAGGACCGGAACTAGCTGGCTGACCTCTGGCTGCCAGCGAGATACCAGGAGTTGGAAAATCGAAGAGTCCCTCCATGCTTTTTGAGAAATGCATGTTTTTTGCCCTCGCACCTCAACATGGGCTTGTCAGACTCAATTTTTACTGAATTCGGATCGTACGTTTATTTTCCGCGTTTTTTTTTTTTTCGGAAACGTATCAACGAGGTTCTACTGTGTATATATAAATAAATATATATATATAGATTGTACCGGTGCGCATCGGCGCCCGCTCTGTGCCAGCCATATATATATATATATATATATATATATATATATATATAATATATATATATATATATATATATATATATATATATATATATATATATATATATATATATATGTATATATATGACAAACACCCATGATGATGAACATGCATGAAGAGGGTAGATGTGTATAATGAACGCCCACACTAACTTCCCCCCACGGGAGAACGGTCATCCTGACCACAGTTTAAAGTGAAGAAGAACGCCTTGTGAAAGGCTTCATGCGCGATACGTAGCCTATCTCTGCGGCCCGGCAGCGGCAGTCCGCTGGGAGAACAACGGGTGCCACGCGATAGTTGACGGGAGACGTTTGCTCCAAAACAGTGTAGGGGCCAATAAAGTGTAACTGAAATTTGTCGCACAAGCCAGGAGTGCGAATGGGTGTAAGAAGCAGCACTTCATCGCCAGGGCTGAAGGACACGGCGCGATGAGCTGCATCACAGTCAAGCTCGCGGTCCTGTTACCTTGTTTCAGTGTTGACGCGGGCAAGCTGGCTGCAATGAAGCAGCCGGGACACATATTCTTCACTGGTGGATGGAGATGGTTTAACAGGCGCAGAGAAGAAGGAAACGTCGAGGAAAGAAGAGGGGAAACGACAATGGACGAGATAGAACGGCGAGTAACCGGTTGTACGCTGTACGGAGGTATTTTATGCGAAAGTCACGAATGGCAAAATTGCGTCCCAGTTTCTGTGGTCCGGTTGGATATACATGGCTATCATGTCTGACAGCGTGCAATGAAAGCATTCAGTCAGCCCATTCGTTTGCAGATGGTAACTGGAGCTTGTTTTGTGGGTGGTGCCGGATGCCTTGAGCACTTCATCAACGAGTTGTGAAAGAAATGCCTTTCCACGGTCGCTCAGGATGACACGAGGAACACCATGACGAAGGATGAGGGCTCGGAGTATAAAATCAGCAACTTCGGAAGCTGACGTAGAAGCCACGGAAGCTGTTTCGGCGTAGCGTGTCAGATGGTCGACAGCTGTAACTATCCATCGATTACCGGTGACTTGTCGTAGGAAGCGGACCGTACAGATCGATGCCAATTACCTCAAATGGTTCCAGCGGACACGGGAGTGGTTGTAGTTGTCCGCTTTGAGCTGATGTGGGGAGCTTTCGACGCTGACAAAGCGCGCACAAAGCAACGTACTTCACTACACTTGTGGACAAGCCCAGCCAGTAGTAGTGACATCTAATGCGATCGTACGTTTTCTGAAATCCCAAGTGTCTAGCGGTCATGTCGTTGTGGTATGCCTTGAGGACTTGAGCTCGAATAGAGCGAGGGAGAACGGGCACCCAGCGTTGACCGCCGGGATGGTAGATATGGCGGTACAGGACGCACTTGTCGAGCTTGAATTGCGTCAGCTGTCGACGAAGACGGGCGTTAGGGGGCCGCGAAGTCCCGTCAAGGCGGTCCATAAGGCGGCGACAGTAAGGATCAGTGCGTTGGTGAGATAACAATGAACCACACTCGTTCGAATAAGTCGGGCCCATAGTAACTAAGCATGAAACGTGTGGAGAAGGGACGGCCGAGAGCTCGTCGCGTGCGGTAGTGGTGGTGCCGTTATATGGTTCCGAAGGAAGCGGGTAGCGCGAAAGCGTGTCGGCATCTTGGTGTTTTTTCCCCGAATTGTATGTAATACTGAAGTCACATTCTTGCAAACGAAGAATCCAGCGACCAAGGCGGCCAGACAAGTTCTTGAGTGTCGAGAGCCAGCACAAGGCGTGATGGTCTGTAATCACAGTAAAGTGGCAGCCATGAAGGTAAGGTCAAAACTTCTGTAGAGACCAAACGACGGCTATGCACTCCTGCTCGGTGATGGTATAATTCGGCAGGTGTCAGTACACGGCTGGCGTATGAGACGACGCTCTCGCGTGAGCACTTGTCTCTCTGTAGCAGAATACCACCAATGACATGACCACTAGCGTCCGTACGCAGGAGTGTAGGTGCAGTTTCATCGAAATGGCAGAGGACTGGTTCGGACGTGAGGGCACACTTCAGCTGGACAAACGCTGATTCACATTCAGGAGACCACACAAAGGGAATGCTGGAGCTGAGCAGCTTGTGCAAAGGCGAAGCGATTGAGGCGAAGTCTCGAATGAATCGGCGAAAATAGGAAGCGAGGCCGAGAAAACTGTGCAAATCATTGGCTTTTTGAGGACGCGGGAAGTGCTGGACAGCGGAAATCTTGTCTGGATCAGGACGAATGCCGTCCTTGCTTACGATGTGACTGAACGCTGTTTTGCTCGCAAAACGGCACTTCTTGGTGTTCAGCTGAAGGCCCGCGTTGGCAAGACACGTGAGAACTTCATCCAGACGTTGCAAATGCTGATGGAATGTTGACGAGAAAATAACAATATCGTCCAAATAGCACAAGCAAGTTTTCCATTTCAGGCCTCGCAAAACTGTGTCAATCATGCGCTCGAATGTTGCTGGAGCATTGCAAAGACCGAATGGCATGACGTTGAATTCGTAGAGCCCATCTGGTGTTGAAAACACTGTCTTTTATTTGTCGTCCTCGTGCATGGGTATCTGCCAATAGCCCGAACGCGGGTCTAGACTTGAGAAGTACTCGGCACCCTGTAGCGAATCCAAGGCATCGTCTATGCGCGGCATGGGGTAGACATCCTTGCGGGTGATCTTATTAAGTGCCCAGTAGTCTAGGAAAAATCGCACAGGGCCATCTTTTTTCCGTACTAAAACAACGGGAGATGACCAAGGACTCGCTGAGAGACGTATGATGTTCCGTTGCAACATATCAGCGATATTTTCTTCAATGACCTTCCGCTCGGATGAAGAGACGCGATACGGTCGACGGCGTACGAGAGAAGTGCCATCCGTCTCGATCCGAGGCGTGATAATGGACGTTTGTCCCAAAGAGGAGGAACGGGCATCAAACGATGTCGCATGCTTTTGTAGCAAGGCAAGCAACTAATCTGACTGCGATGAGGTCAGGTCTGGACTGATAGTCGCAGCGAGAGCAGAAATGCATGGGGAACGTGAAACAGAAAGAGGGTCAGAGGACGCCGGCACGAGCGAAACAACAGAGAGAGGCTGGGATTCCGTGACGGAAGCCATTGTGGTGCCTTTAGGAATGAGAATTTTCTCGGACGTCTGGTTTGTAGCGTAGAGAAGTCCGCAGCCATCGTGGAACCGCACTAGCCCTGAAGCAAAGACTATCTCTCTTGCGAGACAGCGTGCAGACGGCAGGACAAGCACGTCACCATAGTCGACCACGTCAGAGGCGATGGTAACTATTCGTTGATGACCAGGTGGTAGCTCGGTATCCTGCACAGCGAGGAAGCGAAGTGGCTTGTCATCCGCAGAAAGGGCATAGTCGGTTTCAGTCATGTGAAGAACACGTTCTCGACAGCAGATGGAAGCGTTTGCCCTAGACAGAAAATCCCACCCCAATATAAGCTGGTGGGCACACGAACTCAGCACGGTGAACTGTATGTAATGGAGAAGTCCATCAATGAAAACACGAGCGGTGTACATGGCAGAAGGTCGAATGACGTCCCCTTGAGCAGCAAACAATGTAGGTCCATCGTAAGGGGTGGTGACTTTCCGGAGACGGGAACGCAAAGAACGATCAATAACCAATAAACAAGCACCAGCGTCTATCAAAGCGTCCACGTATACACCTTCTACTAAAACAGATACCATATTTATGGACGCACTGGAAGAATTTCTGTCTTGTCGTTCAATGCAGCTTTTCCTCCAAAAGCTGCATAGGTTAGTTTTCTGGGCGATGGTCGGTGAACTGCGAGACAGGTCGCAGTGGTGACGTAGAGCGGCGAAGGGGTGACGGTGAGCGGCGTTTAGTGGGGCGGCAAGTTGGCGCCGTCTCGGATGTTACAGTTGGCAATGGAGAACGACGTGGCGGCGGAGCGTAAGAACGGCTTTGAAAAGTGGCCCCGGCAGCACCATCATCCCGTTCGTAGGCGTCGAATCCACGGCGCTTGTCCTGCTGACGCTTATGACAAAAGCGTGCAATGTGGCCACGATACCCGCAGTAACAGTGGACCGGACGAGGCGATCGCCATGGTGAGTGAAAGGGCTGGCTAGGCGCACTCGGTGTCATAGAAGCCAGGTGGACAGGCGTCGAGTGTGCAGACATCGATTGCCCGACGCCTGGTGAACCAGCGACGACTTGTGCGTACGTTGGTTGGAGTCGAGGGGTCAGAGAGTCCACATACGGTGGAGCGGCCACGGACGCCAACTCCTCCTTGATCACATCGCGCAAAATAAAAGAGTGCTGGAGGCGTGAGGTGGACTCGGGGTCGCTGATAGGCCAGGAGATTGCAGCTCTTCTCGTATAATCGCGCGGATCATAGCACGCAATGAGGGATCGGCGGTGGCTTTGTTGTCAGGGCTGTCCGGCGGCAACTGCTGGGACTCGAGTTCCTCTAGGCGTTGGCACGTGGCAACAACGTCGGTGACTGTTGTCGTGTTCTGAATGGCCAACGCATTAAAGGCGATAGTGCCAATGCCTTTCAGCAGATGGCGAACCTTCTCTGATTCGGTCATGGAGGTGTTGAAACGGCGGCAAAGAGCAAGCACATCCTCAATGTATGAGGTGTAGGATTCGCTTGTTGTTTGCGAGTGTTGTTGCTTGCTTGCGAGTGTCCAAGGTCTTCTTTGCAAGGGCAGAACGAACTGCCGGAGTGCCGAAAATTTGGCGAAGCTGTTGCTTGAAATCGGTCCAGTCCATGAAATGAATTTCGTGATTGAAATACCACGTTTTCGCTACGTCCATGAGGTAGAAAGAAACACGGCGAAGCTTGGCCGGATCATCCCAGTTGTTTGTCGAACTCACTCGTTCGTAGTGGTCCAACCAATCCTCCACACCTTCACCTCGAAGTCCGGCGAACATGGGGGGATCACACTGGTGCCCACTGATAATCCGGGGTGGATAGGTCGTGGTAGTCGGGGCCGTGGAGGTAGATGAAGGTGCACCGGTTGGCTCGTCCTGAGGCATGGTACCGGACACCTGGTACAGACAGCGACCTGAGCGGAGCTCCAGGAGGTAGAGCAGGTTGGGAGAGGAAGGAAGATCACTTAGCAGCCTCCGCCACTTGAGACGCAACGGTTAACGCGACCTTTATTAGGCCCCGAAGGCATGGTGCAGCAACCACACCCGAGGCACAGATCCCGCAAACAAGCAGTGTTCCCACCACCGATGAAGACGACAAACACCTATAATGATGAACATGCATGAAGAGGGTAGCTGTGTCTAATGAACGCCCATAATTTATATATATATATATATATATATGTATATATATATATATATATATGTATATATATATAAATTTATCAATAAGTTTATGATATCAGTGACAACCGTAAGCTTCAAACGTGCGGTGAGATGCATAATCCAGCGCGAAAAAAATTAGTATAAAGTAGGGGAGTGTGAACATTCTAACTTTCGAATATCTTTCAAACAGCGTTTCCTATTCGATTCGATTTGCATCGGAATATTACTATTCGAAGTATTGGAACTTCCGGAAAATAAATATAACGGCTTATAATAACAAAAAATAAATACAACGACGATAAATTGGTACGCAGCATGTTTGGTCTAGTGTTTTCGGGCGCCGACAGCGTTTGGGGCGCCAACTGCAAGCCACTTCCGCCGGTGCTCCGAAGTGACGTCCGAGCGGTTGCTGTGAGACGACCTTGGCCGGGGGGTCCGCTGCCAATGCGTAAAATATCCACCCATGGTTCCGAGGAGCCAGCGAGCAATGTGATTCGTTGCTTGCGACAAAACACATTGCGGCTTCTTCACTTTCGCATGTCCGCTAGCGCGATGTTCTTGACCACATAGTTCGGATTTATCTGGTACTTCAGCACTGTGAACGGAGTTAGGCCTAGCCACGACTCCGAGCAGTAAGCTCGGTCGCGATGTGTGTGGCCACGGTACCCAACGTTTCAAAGTACGTCACACACAATTGCGAGTACAAAGAGTCGTCCCGCGATGGTCTTCGTCGCGAGGTGTGAAGTGCTGACAAGCAGAACAGTCGGTCCGAGACGCATGTCTGCGATGTTCACGACGAGCACGCGCACTATTGTAATCGGATGCTTGAGCCTCCGCTTGGAGCTGCTAAACTAAAGCTCAATTATATTCTCCATGATCGTCGACCAGTGAACACAGAAAGAGGGCAAACGCATCACTAAATAGTGCAATTCTTGACAGCCATGACCTCACGACACGCAAGCAGCAGACAACGCTCTCCCGCAGCGAGGATTACACCAATGGCGAGGCATGCTGGAGGAACATGGCAGACGCAGCCAATCGGAGGCCTCAAAATGGACTTCAAACGTTAGCTTTTTGTAGACTAGTTTCTGAATGGAGGACCTAGCTGAAGCAGGAAATTTAAATACAGGATCCTCACTGACGAGTGCAGTGATGGTACAGGCTTAGGCTGCTTTGGAGCAGCTTTTGGAGCATGCAAAAATGCGTTTCGGAGCAACAAAACTGGCTTTCAGAGCAGGTGTTGCTAGAAGCAATTTTAAGACACATACTGCATTCGTGAAAGACGACCAATAAAAGCACAATGTGCTACACACTATTCAAACATAAAATACAAAAGAACACAGAATTATAAATATCACCCACGGCTAACCTGACCCCACTTAGAAGATAAAGTGAATGATGAAATTGATACAAGCACAGATGGCCGAAAGATAGCCGGAGGCTAGCTATAATAGGAGGCCATCAGGACCTTGATAGTGAAATGAGACATGGTGCTACGAGAGCCCAAAACGAACTGAGTCTTTATATTTCCCGCGTCCCCATCTTCCAGTCTCCAGGCGTGACACCCCAACACACAAAGCAGCAGCACTGCGCGAGGGCGCTGCATGTTACCTGTTAACACTGTGAAAGAAATATAGAACCATAGACACGGACGTTCCCTCCGCCTCGCCCAAAACTAGATAGGAAACAGGCGGCAGAGTGGCGGTAAATGCAAGCACTTTACTATAAAATGACTGAAGATGACATGACTATCACAGATGAGTTTTTACATACTTGCACATAAAACATCACAGAAACCTCTGTGATGGCACCTCCGTTACAGAAGAGGTGTTTCATCAATAGCAATAAAAGAAAACACATCTCGCTTGTTGACCTTGCCAACCACACGCTTCTTAAAATATAGCCCGAGGCCATCAGAAACGGTATAGTATGCTTTGAATCAATTGCGCGAAAATTGCATGGCCGTTTCAGAGTCTGAACATTTTTGGATACAGGACAGTCGCTGTATCAGCCCAGGAGTAAGGAATGCCTTTAAGTGTTGTGGGGGAGCACATGCGCCCATTTCCTTTCCTTAAGGCTGGCGCGATCGCGAACTGACGGCGGGAGCCGGGGGACCACTAGGAGAGGAGCACCGTCGCCCTTTCCGGACAACCTCTTCTTTCCCGCCACTCCGCGCGCCAATCCTCGCTTCCTGGCTCGCGGGAAAGGGAACTCGCCCTGCGAGGGAATGAACCCTCGCGGTGGGGAGGGACACGGGAGGCGAACAAAACTGCCGACGAGGCAGAGAGACAGCCTCTCGTGCCCTGCTGACCTGCGAAGTAACACCTCACCGCCCCGAGACCCGCCAGCCGAACATCGACCGAAGGTGTAAGCGTTACCCTTTGTTTTCTACGAGAGCGGACTATCCCTCTACGCGACATTTACGCGTTATTGCTAACGTAGCAATAAAGTGTTGTTTGTTGTTCTAGCCTGTTGCCTTATTCGCCCGAACCCGTCGTAGCTGCGATGACGCACGCTACGGGAAGGGGACGTTGACACGGTACGACTATTTGCGGCTGGGACCGGAGCTAGGCTTCTGCACCAGCCGTGCGTAGAGCGGACCCCCCTCAGTGTCATCCCAAGCACAAAAAGAGTCGCTACATTTGCTACACGATGACCAAGCAGAATGTTTCCTGGACTTATGCATTCCAGAGTTGGCTGGGTTGTTTTTGGTCACTGAAGCACGCGTGAAGCATCTTGATGATGTCTTGTGGCCGTCTCAGTGTTCACCCAGCAACGCACATGCTGGCCACGCAAATATCCGCAAATAAAGTCAACCTCAGATTTTTCGGACGCCAAATTTTTCAAACATGCTTGAAAATTCGGACACTTTCGTGGCACCATCACAAGCCCCATGGACGTCAAGTATACGAACGTCTGAAATTTCGGATGCTCAAACTCTAGGGCATCCGATTTTTCTGACTTTCTTCCCACATTTTAGGTCCGAAACAGCATTAATTAAAGCCCCCACCATAGGTCGGCAATAAAATAGGAGCTCACTCAGATTCACTCAAGAAATATATTTTGCTCTGAGGGCTCACTCAGACTCAGACTCGCCAAAATTTTCCTGAATCGGACTCACTCGGACTCAGCCTCACTAAACTTTTTCTCAATTGGACTCACTCGGACTCAAACTCACCCACACATTACTCAGCCAGACTCACTCAGACTCAGACTCACGGCTTGACCCGAGTCTGAGTGAGCTTGAGTGAGTCGACTCATGAGTCCTTCAGCGTAAAATTAGCTTTTTCGATCCTGGTGTCAGTGCTCTTAAAGGCCAATATAGCTCACAATCAGTGTTCTACGATACGCCCTTTGATCTTGTACCTTCAAATACAAGTTATCAGTGGCTTCTATCCAGTAACGACACTTTTATGAAATACGTGACTCACTCGAGATATCTTTATCAAGAACTTGTCAGAGTTTGCGAAGGAGGGTCATGCCCCCCCCCCCCCCTCTAACTCACGCCTCTGATCAATAAATATTGAGGTGGCGCATGAATGCAAATGCGCTGAATATGTGCGAACAGACTTGAGTATAAACATAAGCCGATTTAAGGCTGATGATAATAATGTTGAAGATGAGTAGATGGGACCATAGGTCGGCAATAAAAGGGGGAGCTCACTCAGACTCACTCGAGCAATATATTTTGCGCTTCGGGCTTACTCGGACTCACACTCACCAATATATTCCTCAAGCAGACTCACTCAGGCTCAGACTCACTAAAATTTTCCTCAGCTGGACTCACTCGGACTCAAACTCACCAAAATATTGTTACGGGTACGGTTGAATTATGTTTATTTACAGGGCGAGGTTGATGGTCAGGGAATGATGGCGTCGGTAGGCTCGACCAGTTCACGTCCTCTTCTTCTTCTTCTCGCTCGGCTCATACCCGTTTCATTCCCCGGTTCCCAGACGAAGCCCGCTGGGCGAGTCCGAATCACTTAGTATGTGTAGAGTGAAACCGCTTAAGACGGGCAACATGTACCAGCTGGGTCCGGCTTGACCGACGGCCAGCTGACGTCAAGCGCGCCACCACGTACGTCAAATCGCTCAAGCGATCAACGATGACGAACGGGCCCGTGTACTGGGGTAAAAACTTTTCGCATAAGCCACGTTTACGTTGCGGGGTCCACAACCACACGAAGTCTCCTTTACAGTACGAGACAGCCTGATGGTGGCTGTCATAGCGTTCTTTCGATCGCTGCTGCGATGCCACAGTACGAAGGCGAGCAATCTGCCGGGCTTCTTCGGCAAGACACAGCGTTCTGGCGACAGAGTAGTCGCTATGAAAGTCAAACGGTAGTATCGTGTCGATGCAGCTTAGCGGTGGACGTGCGTAAAGGAGGTAAAATGGACTGTAATCGGTCGTCTCATGCTTTGCAGTATTATAAGCATAAGTGATGAAGGGGAGAACATCATCCCAGTCTTTGTGGTCGGAAGATACGTACATGGCCAACATGTTAGTCAGAGTTCTGTTCGTACGCTCTACAAGCCCATTCGTCTGAGGGTGATAAGGCGATGAATGGCGGAACTGCGAATTGCACAGACGAACCAGTTCTTCTACGGCGTCCGCGACGAACTGACGACCACGATCACTAATGATCACACGGGGAGGACCATGTCGAAGAATAATAAATCGAAGCAAAAACATTGCAACGCACGCAGCTGTCGAAGATGGTATGGCCGCCGTTTCTGCGTAGCGGGTCAGATGGTCGACACATACTATCACCCATCGATTGTCGTTAGATGATCGTGGAAATGGGCCTAAAAGATCAATGCCCACTTGTTCAAATGGTAGACGAGGCGGTGACAGTGGTTGGAGAAGACCTGGCGGAGAAGTCGAAGGGCGCTTGTAGCGTTGACACTGTTCGCAACTTGCGACATAGTGCTTGACGGTGTCTCGCATTCTGGGCCAGTAAAAGCGCTCCTGTATCCGGTTCAAAGTTCTGATGAACCCGAAGTGACCAGCGGTCGCATCGTCGTGCATGGCTCTCAGTATTTCCAATCGCAGACTCTGTGGCACGACCAGAAGGAAGCGTGCGCCTTTAGCCGAATAATTCGTCTTGTAAAGCAAGCCGTCACGGACACAAAAGCGACCGGTGGCTCCAGGACGCGTTGCAGCGACGAATAGTGGTTCCAAACCAATATCATTTTTTTGTTCTGTCTTGAAAGTCGTCGAGTCTGGGAATGTGGCAGAAATGTGGGCAATGCAGTCATCAAAACTGTCTTCGTCACGCTCGGTCGTCGTCAGAGGAAGGCGGGAGAGACAGTCTGCGTCGGCGTGGTGACGTCCAGACTTGTACGAGATGACGAAGTCGTACTCCTGTAGTCGAAGAGCCCAACGTGCAAGTCGTCCACTTGGGTCACGGAGATTCACCAGCCAGCATAAAGCGTGGTGGTCGGTGACGATTGTGAACGGGCGTCCGTAGATATAAGGTCGAAATTTGTGTACCGCGAAAACAGCTGCCAAGCATTCTTGTTCTGTCACGGTATAGTTGCGCTCAGCCTTACTGAAAGAGCGGCTAGCATAAGCCACGACGTGTTCAGCCCCTTGATGACGCTGCACTAGTACGGCACCGATGCCGATGCCACTAGCATCGGCGTGCACTTCTGTCGGCGAAGACGCATCGAAGTGACGCAATATAGGCCCCGACGTTAGCAGAAACTTTAGCTGGCGGAACGCCTCGTCGCAAGCCGAAGTCCACTTGAAAGGCACGTCTTTTTGGAGAAGACATGTTAGGGGATGCACCACGTCTGCGAAACTTGGAACGAATCGACGAAAATACGAGCATAAGCCCAAGAAGCTCCTCAGCTCCCGCACGGACTTAGGTGGTTCGAAAGAGCTGACGGCCTCGATCTTTCGTGGGTCTGGCCTCACACCGTTTTTGTCCACGAGATGCCCAAGTACTAACGTCTCCGTTTCACCGAAACGACATTTCTTTGAGTTTAGGATCAAGCCGGCCTTTTCTACGCAATCCAAAACGAGACTGAGGCGTCTGTTATGCTCGTTCAGTGTGCTGCCAAAAATCACCACATCATCGAGGTAGCACAAACAAATTTCCCATTTAAGTCCACGAAGTATAGTGTCCATAAATCGTTCGAACGTTGCTGGCGCATTACAAAGGCCGAACGGCATAACATTAAATTCATAAAGGCCATCGGGCGTCACGAAGGCCGTTTTCTCCTTGTCGTTTGGGTGCATGGGTATCTGCCAATACCCTGATCGCAAATCCAGCGACGAAAAGTAGGCAGCGGAATGTAGGCAGTCGATGACATCATCAATTCTAGGAAGCGGATACACATCCTTTTTGGTGACCGAGTTTAGTTTTCTGTAATCAACACAGAACCGCCACGATCCATCCTTCTTCTTTACCAAGATCACTGGTGCTGCCCACGGACTAGATGACTCTTTCACAACACCCTTTCGTAACATATCAGTCACCTGTTCTGCTATAACTGTCCTTTCTGTCGAAGACACGCGGTATGGCTTTTGACGAATCGGGTGTGCAGATCCGGTGTCAATTCTGTGGTGAGCACGAGAACGTGGTAGTGAAGCCTCCGTGTCCCCTTGTGTGAAATCGAAGACAGAAAGATGTGTCAGAAGGACTCGTGCAAGAGCGTGGCGTTCATGTGAGGGCAGCGACTTGCTGATCATCCGTAAGACCTGTTCTTCAGAACTGCTTCGTTGGGGGTCGCTTTTTTGAGACTGCTCCTCCTCGCTTAAAACTGTAATAGAGCTGTAAGTAACTTCGTCAAATTTAGCGAGCTTCATATCGCGCGGGAGAATAGCAGGCACCGAAGAACAATTGAAAGCCCACAAATTTGAGGCGCCATTCACAACAGTCACGAGAGAACGCGGCACAAGTACATCTTTCTTCACGCAACCCGTCGCAAGTGGTTGGGTTTGGGCGTCGAACGATGAAAGGTCGGACGCAGCAACATTAACAGGAACACGCGATAGAGACCACGGCGCTATAAGCGAATCGTTCGATACGACAAAATAGTTTTCCTCTGGTAAGGATGTATCGGCAAGAGTAGAGAGAAGCGCGCCATTCAACGTAATTTCGCCTGTGCCACAGTTAACGGAAGCACCACAGTCTTGAAGAAAGTCGATCCCGAGAATCACATCATGAGTGCACCGTGGTAGAACAAGAAATTCCGTGATGAGATGTTCTTCGCCGAATAAAACACTTGCAACACAAATACCAAGGGGAACAAGACACTCTCCGCTGACACCACGAAATGTCACACCACCATTCCACGGGAACATAACTTTCCGACCAAGCTTTTCTTTGAAAGTCACACTCATGACGGAGACCGTAGCACCAGTATCGACTAACGCAGTGACAGGTACACTATCAATTAACACACACACTTTGTTCTTGACCATCACAATAGGAAGAGGAGTAGTTCGCAGAGACGGAGACTGGCCGGCGACCTTACCTCCATCGGCCGCGCCGGCTAGTTTCCCGACGATGGTGGTGACGTAGAACGTCGCCGTGGTGACGGTGAACGGCGTTGGCGTCTGGTCGGTGGCGTCAGGCTACGGTCGGAAGCTGGCGAGTCACTTCTTCTGTTGTAATGACGGAAGGTATTCCTGGGTGGCGAGCCTGTGGTGTTTACTTCCCTAAGTTCTGTCGGCCAATGATCGTCATAAATGCCTTGTTCAAGGTTAGGCCAAGTCGGTGGTGGGCCGTATCTTGCCTGGCGTCGCCGGCGACAAAAACGAGAGATGTGACCTACGGCACCACAGCTGTAGCAGACAGGCGATGGGCGACCGACGTTGTAGGCTTCGGGATAAGCTCTGGGACGCTGCGTGTAGAAAACACGGTCTTCTGAGTGCCGATTCGTGGTAGTATCCCTACGAGTGCGTTGGTCGTGCGTCATGTCATTGGGCAAGGAACTTCGGTGCTGTCGCACCTGGTCGACTCGAAAGTCTGCGCCGCCTGACATGGCCGACAATGCGGATACAGCCGATGCAGGTTCGTGGTGTTGGTTAGAAGCGCAACCAGGCTGTTCGACATCCGCCGATTTGGTGTGTCGTTCCAGTTCTTCGCGGACAATTTGCCTCACAATTGCTGCAAAGTCAAATTGAAAACTGTAGCTGTCCTCAATGCTTGCTACAGTCGCCACATTTGCTAACCTGCCGAACTTGGGCGTGATGCGGCGCAGCTTCAAGGTTTCAAATGTGCGGCAATGCTTCATGACATCAGCGACCGAGGCGAGACTCTCCTTGGCAATCAAGTAGTTGTATACATCCTCGGCAATACCTTTGAGAAGGTGCCCAACTTTGTCCTCTTCGGACAATCGAGGATCCACCGTCTTACACAACTTCAGGATCGCCTCTATGTACGTGGTACAGGTCTCACCTGGCACTTGAGCACGCTGAAGCAATGTCTGCTCCGCCCGCTTCCTCTTCGTGGTAGAATCTCCGAAGCACTCTGCGATCTCAGTAGCGAAGCGCTCCCAGGTTGTTAATGATTCTTCGTGGTTCTCAAACCACACCAGCGCAGTGTCTGTCAGGAAGAGAACGACATGCTCCAGCTGAGCCGTGGGGTTCCAGCCGTTGCACTTGCTTACACGCTTATAGTGGGTAAGCCATTCCTCCACGTCCTCGCCGGGTTTTCCAGAGAAAGGGCGTGGCTCCATCTGACGCATCCAGCCGCCGGTTGTCCGCGCCGGAGGAGCCGGAGACGACTGTTGGTCACCGTTGTTGGACATCGGTAGCGTCCCCGGTAGTGTCGGAGGTAGTCGAGCGAGGCGTCGGCTTCGGCGTAGACCTAGCGGCAGCGGCTCCGTCGTCTCGATCGAAGTACCCAGCACCTCCACCACAAAACTGTTACGGGTACGGTTGAATTATGTTGAATTCGTTGAATTGGTACGGTTGAATTCGGGCTTACTCGGACTCACACTCACCAATATATTCCTCAAGCAGACTCACTCAGGCTCAGACTCACTAAAATTTTCCTCAGCTGGACTCACTCGGACTCAAACTCACCAAAATATTACTCACCCGGACTCACTCAGACTCACGGCCCGATCTGAGTCTGAGTGAGTCGACTCATAAGTGAGTTTGCTGAACTATGGCCCCCACCTCTGCTGCATCCATCATATCATAGGCTTGAACCAGCGCTTTCGCGAGTCAATGTGTTTGCCGCCGTAGCAATGTCCGAAAGTCAGCTTTGCCGCAATGCTTAAGTGCTATACGGTGAAGCCGACTGGAAATTCGAAGGCACCAGTATCACTGCTATCACTGCGCAGTGCGGCGATGTCTTTATGGATAAGCAGCGGAAATGTACGGAGGTGTCATGGCGGCACACGTGCCAGTACGACTTAATCACCGACAACCGTTCACGATAAGCATCTTAAGATAACTGCTTGGTAATCTATGTGGCCTAGTGCAGTTGTGAGTGTACCGCACGTTTTTATAGGTGACAACCCAAATGTGCCGCGCCACCATTCATGCTGGCTCTACGCGAGACCGCTAAGTGTGCCGCACAGACGCGTTGCCTTCACGAACGAAAGCAGCTCGCCATCGCCTGTGTGCAGTCAGGAAAACGTATGCAATCAGTGGGCGTAACAAACACTTTCATGGCAAACGCGTGTGCATGGTACAGCAAGCGCCCCAGCAGTGATGGCGTCAGCTTAGTTGGCGACGGGCTGCACACAACTAGGAACAAACGGCTTCACGCAGCAGCAAATGCTGCATGTCGACGGAGATGTTTGTACAATAGTGCATCGTTTATGTGTGCACATGCATCAGGGAAAGCCAGACGAGTAGTCCGCTCTTCCGCCACAGCCCTTGTGCTCCGCATCATTGTTTCCAAACGCTCCATGCGAGATAGCCGTAATTTATTCCGCGCTTTGTTGGTATCAATGGCCCTCATCACGTGACGCATATTTGCAATTGACGGTTGGCACGTATAGTATACGGTGAACTCCCGTTAAGACGAACTCGGTTAAGACGAATTCTCGTTTTTCTCGCTTATGCCGAACAACAGAGAACCGTTTGTTTGGTTTCCCATAGACTCAATGCAAAAAAAATTCGCTTAAGACGAACTGCCCAACTGTACTCTTCTGTTAAGATGAACTTTTGCGGTGATCGACAACGCTGGCGATTCTGCGAAACGAACACTGCAGTCTTGGTAGAGCATTCAGGCAACCGAGAAAAAGCAAAAAAGCAAAAAAAAAAGCGCTTCCCGGAGAAAAGACGCGAAGCAAATCGCGACCCGGAGGGCGCGGGATAAACGAAAAAGAACGGTCAGCCGATAAAGTCGGTATCCCCCTCACCCCCAGCCAGTGGGTGGGGGAGGTGCGGTCTTTATCAGCAAAGAAAGCAACAAAAAGAGTAGGGGGATTTACAACTGGGCCCCCAAGCCATTGCGTCCTTTTGTATCTCCTCCCCCCTCCCTCCCCGTTCTTAGGTTTCCCAGCTGGAGTACAAAGGAGAACAAAACACAAGAGCTTGGGACCCCTCTGCCGTGGTCAGAGGGGCAAACGCAAGGGGAGTGAAGGAAAAAAATAAAGAAAAAGCGACAACGGGAACAAAAATTGTCTGTGCATTACAGTCAAGTACGAAACCGAAACCACGTTTGCGGCGCACTCCCGTCAGAGGGGTCAGGTGCATTGTCATCGCCATCACGCAATGGCGGCCGAGCACATTTTGTGGTTAGTTCGCATTGGTTCACGTACGACCTTTGCGCGTTGTATCTGTTCCCTGTGAAGTGCAAATAGTGATGAGCCATTTTATGGGAGTGCACGACAAGGGAAGGCTATTTTGTACACTGAATATAGCTGCGTCGTACTCTTTTTCGTGTGTGCGAGGCTTGTGACCTTGAGTAGCGTAATGGGATATCTTCAGCTGCACGTCGTCGGGCCAAAAAAGGGAAAATATCCGGACCTCGAAGAAAACCTTGCACACTTTCTTAAGCAACTCGGCGTATCATGACTTTGTGAAGGCAACAGCACGCGGCCGAGGCGTATCCAGAAGTGATCTTCGAGACAGCAAAACAGGCTCACAGAACAAAAGGAACTGCCAGGACAATAAATTTACATTATTTGGAGGAAACTTGTGCTTCTCTCTCTCTCTTTTTTTGTAATTGTCAACATAGGAGCGTGCTACAGTTTTATCATTAAAATGTGGTAGCAGTATCTTCATTTTTTTTTTTTTTTGAACCCGCGAAATCAGGTGCTCGCATGATTCGTGTAAATACTCTGCTTGAAGGCATAGTTTTTATCATGCTGAGCCAAATAAGCGCTTTTTCTTGTCTTTTTGCCCCCATTGTAAGTCTACTCCATTCAGTGTTTTCAAGTAACACATTTTGATGCACTTGGCCAGTTAGCATCTCTCTTTTTGGGGGCACTTCTGATAAGCCGAACTCCTGATAAGGCGAACAGATGACGGCGGTCCTTTCAAGTTCGTCTTAACGGGAGTCTACTGTAGTTAAGGGGGGACACTGCTCTTAAAATTTTTTTTCTCATTTCTTGATCGATTTATTGATCGATTTTGATGATACTTGGTGAGTGTATGTATATTTGTGTGCTGATTTCAAATATGCAATTATTTTTCTAGTATAACGGGTAGTTTTTAAAATACGATATATTTCATGTGCCTTTTGGGGAGGAAGGCTTTTTTTTTAACAGAGAGAGTTACAAAGTAAATCAGCATATCACAATAACCTGTAATCAGAACTGAGTGCAGTGAAACAAAAATAGATGTTCTAAGCCCATTAGAACAAAAGTTATGGTATGTTGAACATTCGCGAAGGAAATCACAGCTTGAAATTGACGCACTCGTGAATGTTCAACATATTGTAACTTTTGTTCTAATGGGCTTAGAACATCTATTTTTGTTTCGTTGCACTCAGTTCTGATTAGAGGTTATTGTGATACGCTGATTTGCTTTGTAACTCTCTTTGTTGAAAAAAAATCTGCCTCCCCAAAAGGCACATGAAATATTTTGTATTTTAGGAACTACTGGTTACACTAGAAAAGTAATTGCATATTTGAAATCAGCGCACAAATATACATAAACTCACCAAGTACAGTAGAACCCCGCTGTTACGTTCCTCACTGCTGCGTTTTCCCGGCTGTTACGTCGTTTTCCGCCGGTCCCGGCATAGCTCCCATAGGATACAATGTATTGGGAACCCCGCTGTTACGTCGTAACTGTCGGACCGTTCCCGTATGATACGTCGCGAAGTGCGCCCGGAGCCGACCGAGTGACTACCAAAGAGAGCGGCCATGGTGCATTTTCACGCAGCTTGGCCTCGTTTGACCGTAATATTAGCCGCATGAGAGGCGCAAGCAACAGAATCTTGCAATTGATGCAAACAAAAGCATGGCCTTCGAGATTCAAATTGCAAAGATGGCGTCTATGACGTGACTGCTCGCGAAAGCAAGGCCTTCGAGATTGGCATTTACTATTGACAAAAGCATAGCCTCTGAGATTTGCATTGCACAAACATGGCGTGTATGACGTAATTGCTTGCGAAAGCAAGGCCTTCGAGATTGGCATTCACTTCTGCCATCGCGTTGGCGTAGACTCATCATCATCGTTATTTGTCGGAGAACGGGAGGAGTTCGAGCTGGTTGGAGCTCGCATGGTCGTGCGTGCGATTCGCGGTCGGACTCGTCGCGCCGGTCGTGATTGCGTGTGCTTAGTTCTTTCATGCCTACAGCTGTTGGTGTTAAAAAAATCACATACGTTGATTACATTTCTGTGGATAAGGCCGTCCTAAGCTCCGCGTTTCTATCCATCGACTAGATCGCGGCTGAGCGCGCCAATTTTCGTGCTGCTCGTAAGAATTGAAATAAAATTCTGTGCCACTAAATATTTTGTCGTTTTTCCTGTTTTTCGGCTCTTACGTTTCCCGTCTCTTACGTTTATTTCCTACGGTCCCTTCAAAAACGTATCAGCGGGGTTCTACTGTATCATCAAAATCGATCAAGAAATGAGAAAAAAATTTTAAGAGCAGTGTCCCCCCCCTTAAGCGAGGTCTGCAGCAGGTCCTGAATGTATTCATGAGATTCTGGGCGTGCACCAAAATGCCAGATACCAGGAGGCATTGAAGCTATTTCGGACGTGGCTGTGGCGATTTGAGTGCTTGAGCGGAACGAAAAAGCATGAATTCTGTTTTTTTCAAACAGCCAGATTTTTCAGATGATCTTGCGGTCCCTAGAAAGTCAGAAAAATCTGGGTTATTCGGACTTCCTAGGGACAGCAATATTGTCTGAAAAATCAGGCGTTGACTGTATCGCAACAGCGACGTTAGGGTCCTCATGGAGGACGATCCCTAACGTTAGGCCCAGTTTGGCTTGGCATGGCTCGGATTGCGTCGTACGCAGGTGCACTGCGACGTCGATTTCAACGGGGCAACCTCAAGTAGTTAGTTTCGTTTCTGAAAGTTAGAGCACACGCTTGGGCGCAGACTCGCCAAATTTTGAGAAAAGGCAGCAGGATGTAGCAGCCAGGACACTTGGGCGCAGTTTGGCGAAATTGACACAGCGGTAGCATCACTGTGAGTGAAACATTTTGAGTAAGAGCACTGTGTGGTGTCCTCTCCGAGTGGTAAGCAAGCAGCATAAATTTCACCACATGGACTGACCTGTAGCTGGTCAAACTCCTGCGCTTTGGAGACGGCAGCGAGGACGTCGGCCTCGGTGAGAGTGCGTCGCTCCATGATCTCGTTGAAGCGCTCCATGGTGGCATGCTTGATGTAGAAGTGGCTGGCCGTGCGACCCAAATTGGTCGAGTCCAGACTCTCGGAGCGTGGCTCAAAGCGGATCATGCGTGCCTTGTCCAGCTCCTTGGCAGCATGGATGACCAGCTCCCGCCGATAGTTGGACAGGGTCGGGTCCTCCTGCACAAGCAGTCGGTGGCAGCAGCACAAGTGAACGTAGTACCCCTTTGGAGTCTCTGCACTAGGTCTATGAATCAGGACAGCAACTTTAGCAAGGCGCTTATGTGCACCTTGCTCCCTCCGCGCCCCAACTTAGTTGGGCTGGTTGGCTCTGCGGACGGAGCGCATCCACACTGTCGACAAGAACAAAAGGGGTTGACTTGATAATGCAGTAAGTATGCGTTGCATACGTTCATAGCAAGAGATTGCACTTTTTTTTTCTTTGTCCAGAGTTGTGACAGAAAGGCATGTACGATTTAACCTTTTGTGGGGCAGTGGGACTCGTATGCCCCACTTTTTTCCTACGCCATGTTCTATTCAGCTTACAGTGCAATAAAAAGACGACGATGCAGACCAAGGATGTGGCGACATGAGCGACACATGAACTATAACCAACTAGCCCAGATTTCCCTTCTTGTCCATGTTCTAATTTATTAGATCGAAACCACTGAATCGATTGCTTTCAAGCTTTTAGTGCGACCGCGTGGATGTTCTAGGAAGCGGTACTGGTAGTTGTTTTTAGGTATTCGCAAGATTCCAGCACACATCCGTGTTCCAAACGAACCATTCCACTAGCACGCGCTGTATCCTTTTTTTTTTTATCAGACTCTGGTGCACTCTCCATCCGATACAGCATGAGCAGTATGCCTTACGGGGAGTTGCTACTCGAAAAATGGCCTTTTTTGTGAAAATTGTCACTTTTGACATTTCACTTGTAAAATTATGTTTGGTCATTAAACTTTTGTTTCCCGGAGTATCAAGGCTGAATTCAGATTAGAAATCGGTGAAAAATCTATTTTAATCGGGCAATGTCACTCTGGCCTCAGCCACAGCCGGTGCTGAGGCTACAGTGTATGGTAAGTCGATGTGGTAAAGGGGAAAGCATGAATCACGTGGCCAAGCACCAAGGCACGGCACTCCGTAAACTGCCATTACCACCTCCATGTGGAGATAAGTTGAAAGATGATGCAACACAAGAGCTGCAAAATTGCTACGAAATTGCAATAACCACCCACATTAAATCTCCAGGAAATGTATCTTGCCATGCGAGCATCCTACTTTAATTCTAGCAACATGGCAGGAAGTCACCAATTCTGTTCAGAAGGAGTGACTTCCTGGTGTAAGCACAGGCGAGCCAGAGGTCTTTGGGAGTCCCTACCAGATTACACTCTAATCCTGACCAATGAACAGGTGTTGCCTGTACATCCATTATGTAAGCACCTCACAGATGAAAAGCTCTTGGTTCACTGTCTACAAGGAACGATGTAAGGTGCTGTGGACTTGCTCAACAGCAGGGTCTGGCTTCTGTGAACAAAGACAGTGCTCCCATCTTGTACAGCTGTGGAAGCTGCAACAATGGCTACCTCGTTCTTCAATAAGGCAAACTTTGAGCACATCCTTCAAGAGCTTGATATACTGCCACCTGAAGAACTTGTCACCCTGGGCCACTCATGACCAGAGGCGAATCAAAATAGTGTCTATCTGCATGCAAAAGAGCCGAGGCTTATCACTGCCACTTTGTGAAGAAAGTGCACCTTTATGGCTAATTTAGGGGCTGGGAGGGATTAACATATGGAGCCGGACGTTTTTAGGTGCGCTCGCTGTTTAGAGTGTGGACTGTTCTATGCTCTCACAAAGTTTCATGCTAATCGCACTGTATATTGAAGAATGCACGTGTTTATAACTTTCAGATGCATTTTTCTCAATCTTCATTCTGAGGCAATTCTGACATGCTGTGCACAAACTTTCATGCACTTAAAATAGTTCTATCGTAACGAAATTTCGCACAGAGCTTCTTCAGCCCCTCTCAAATACAGATATCTATATAAAGTTGCACTATACATTAGATATTTTTGGTTTCATAATTTGATATGCTGATAGGGGAGATGTAAAATATACATTTGGTACCCTCGATTTTTTTTAAAAAAGGTAGCAAGTTAAGCAGACGTTTGAGGTACTTTTCAGTACTGTACTGCTCACGTGCAGCAAAATGAGCCATCTTGGGATTCTGTGGGAAAATTTTTAATAAGCTAAAAAGTGTGCACAAAAAACCCAATATTTTGTTGTCAAAATTGTAGTAACTATGGAACTATTACAGTTACCAGAAAACTAATTACAGTTTTGAAATCAGGATCACAAACTCTACTACTACCTAAAATTTGAAAGTTCTAAGTCAAGAAATAAAAGAAAATCTTTTTCGAGTAGCATCTCCCCTTAAAGGTTATTTCATACTCATGAGCGCCCAAATGTGCTATTATAGTGGTTTTATTCATTCCTACCCATACAGTTTCCTCAAAAGTTTGTGCAATGCAAAGTTGACAACCTTTCAGTGATATAATATTTTCGAAAGCGCCGCCAGTCTAACATTGTGTGCAACTGATTGCAGTATCCAATTTTCATTCTGCTTCCCAGAGGGAAGTCTCTCCCAGTGGAAGAAGCAGTTGAGCTTCCTCCACGAACAAAATTTAAGAGCAGGGAACAGCGCAGATACACAAGTCAAGTCCTGTCAGTGTCTCTTGTCTCGTGTATCTGTGCTGTTCCCTGCTATGAACACAAGTAAGTGCTATGAACAACAAGTAAGTGAATGCGAGCCAGCTGGTAAGAATCCATGGTTAAAAACAGCGCGAAGAAGACGCGGAAGGGGTGCCTATATCGGGCAGACGAGCCGTTGCCTGAACGACCGTCTGCGTGAACACGCCAACAACTTCAAGGCAAGAAGCGGCAGCAATTTGGCCATTCACTGTGCTAAGTGTGGCTGCCAACCTCGTTTTCAGGAGACCCGTTTGCTGCGCACATACAAGGACCAGACTGCACGTGAAGTCTACGAGGCTTTCGCAAGGAAATGTAAAGATGAAGCATGTGTAAGCGAGCCGTCTATTAATCTAACAGACAAGGAGTGTTGCTATCTCCGTAACTAATCACCTATGACTAAACGACAATGTGCCGCTGGACGCATGCGCCGCTAGAAGCTCTCTTATGTTTCCCTTCCCCATTTTTTCCGTTTCTGTGTATATTTGCGCGTTTTACAATAAACCATCAGTTGGCAGTCACCCTGTGTTCTTTCTTGTCCGCGTCGTCTTTGCGCTGTTTTTAACCCTGCAAGCAACAAGCTCAATTAGACAGTTGCAGGCATGCCCAGTACCCACATCTGCTGCTCGAGTGCTGTTAGCAAGTGGATGTACAATGGATATATAGGCTAGTGGGACACATATGTCCCTCTTTTTTTCTCAAAAACCCTTAACAATAGAGAGCTCAAATTTTGTACATATTATAAGAAGCTGATAGAAATGACAATGGCTTCCTCAATCGGTGGCGTGCGTTGTTCGTAACATTATGCCCTATAAAGGGTTCAACTCGGATGTAAGAAATCTCTGCTTAACCATAACATTTTTTTGCAACCCTCAATGCCACCCCCATAGAAGCCAATGTATTAGGGGTATCCGTTTAAGAAAGGCACTACAAAGATTTACTTTGATGTAAAGAATTGGTGACACTGGCCACTTATTGTCTTCAGCTGTACGTACAGGTTTTAATATAATGAAGTAAGGGGCAGGCTGCGAGAGCAATGCATACAATTGATGCACAAGGTTTTCTCTCTTGAAGACAAACTGTTCAAGAGACAAAGCCTTGTGTTTGGGAATGCAGTTTGCACGGGCCGGAAGAGAAAGGATGCCGCTGCCTGGTCCCAACGCTGCCACTTGCTTCGACAGCTTGCTTGGAAGACGTAGAGATGGACAAAAGAGGCGCTCACCAGGTCAGCCATCACACGGGCTGTGCTGCGAGCACAGCCAAACCAATTCGCACCGCAGCTCAATTTTATACCCAAGCGCTCCTTAGTCCCCCTGACAGGGTTCGTGGCAGCTTTGAAGAAGGAAATCCAAGGACTTTCAAGCCCCTAAACACCAGAGCACGCCTGTCTCGCACCCAGGCTGCTGGTGAGCAGAGTGGATACTCTCGCACCCAGACGCCGGGCTGCCAAGGCGCGCATGGCTAACGCTAAGTAAACCGGGCAAGCTGCAGTTCTGAGGCTTTAAAGTGCGAAAAACTACCCGTTCACGCCGCTTCCGCGTATAAGAGCTCGTCTGGGCACTACTGCGTCGTCTTTGGATGCCAAAACAAGCCGCGCAACAGGAGGATATCAGCGCTGCCTGCGATGATCACGACGCGCCACGCGAATAGTGCCGGTGCGGTGTTTCCAACTTCACCGTGAGTGGATAACTGTGATTCAAGCAGAAAAACTACGAGCGGAGTGCGACTAAGTACACGAACTGCGTGTATTCTGTGGTGTGATGCCCACCTACTTCATTTTACAAACCTAATTTGCGTGACACGCAGCTCGGTTGAAGGCAGGCGCGAGCTTTGTGTGGGGGTGCACTTCATACCTTCGAGCGTTTCCTTTGATGAAAATGTAGTGCAAGGTAGTGCTTTCAAGCACAAGCAATCAGCATGCTTTGCCACTTTCAACGTAGTATTAAGCTTTAGTGCTTTGGATGGCATCCACGCCTTCAAGATTTCGTCTTCAAAAGGTAGTAAATGGTACAGTCGAACCCGGGTATATCGAACTCGCCAAAAAACGTTTATTAGTTCGATATATGGCATAATTCGATATAGGCCTGCTATAGGATTTTGACACAAAGGCACATAACAATAAAAAAAGTACTTTATTAATATGGTGGCTTACTTGCGTGCCCTACTTTGGAACAAAATAGTCCTGGATTTTCTTCTGTGTCAACGACTTCGCTGCCTGCGACAGCACACACGCCTCCACGTTGTCCAATGAGGCGGAGCAGCTGAGGCTGCAACCTTCCACATTCACGCAATAGCGCCGGACCAACGCAAGTGCACTAATCACTTCAGAGGATGTAGGCAATGGGCCATCGTCAATTTCCTTATTGTTGTCGCTTTGGCTCGTGGTCGGCACGATGTCTGCAACGTAGTCCTCATCTTGTAGCTCACCCATGATGGCGACATCATCGTCCGCACTGATGAACTCGTCGAATGTCGATCCGTCGATAGCTCCCGGGAACTCTGCCAGCTCGCTCCAAACTTCGGCGGAAACACCTGCGGTGTTTTCAGTGCTGTCATCGGAATTTGGGGTGTCATCACCAGGCATGCGGAAGCCGGCACGCCTGAAGCAGTTCTGGATCGTCTCCTTCGTGACATCTGCCCACGATCTACTCAACATAGAAAGAGCTCCGAGCAAGTCGATCTTAAGCTCCCTGCCGACACGAAGGTTCACAGAGCACCAACAGGCAACACCACCAGCACGGACCACGCTGAATGAGGACTCGAGGAAAACAGGCAGCAGCAGGCACACAAGCATAAAGAAAGAAAAAATGGCGCTCACTTCTACCGCCTCTGTACCTCAGAGAAAGCACGACGGCCTCTGATTGGCTGTAAGCGCTGCGAGCGGGCCAGGATCATTTCTTGCAGGGGGGTGTTCGCCCGTGCACAACCGGGTCTAAACCACTTTTTCTAGGGTGGCGCCGGCAGTTTTCCCCGCCACCGCGAGGGAAAGCCAACTTGCTGGGGCACTTTTGAGGCACATGGAGTTTGATATATCGGTTGTCGTTGCTATTTTCGTTCGATGTAACAGTAACTTTTGCTATATATTCTCAATGTAATTTTACCGTGTTTAGAAATTGTTCGATATACGGGATAATTTGATATAAACGGGTTCGATATAGTTGGGCTCCTCAACACGGTGTTCCTCAACAGTACGGTGTTCCTCAGTACGGTGTTCCTCAACAGCTGGCCAGAATTCCATGCTTTCATTTCAGTGTTTGATGTCCCCAAATTTATTTAAGCACAAGGCATCCAGCTGCGCATAATACATATACTGGCACGTAAGTAAACAGTACTCGCGCCAGTGTCCTTGACGTCGCAGGCGTAGCTCTAGCTCAAGCAGCTAAATTTTTAGCTTATTTACACAGCACACATTTAATAAAAGACAGCTGAATTCCGCCCATTTCAATATCGGCTTAACTAAGAGTAGCACAGTTTCGCCTGTAAAGCATCATCGTTACAAGATTAAACTAGCAAAGATGGCTTCCAAAAGAGATCGATGAACGATACTGCACGTGACACAGTCCGATAGCACGCTTTCGTGAGCAAGACGCATTATTGTAAGAGCGCTCGTGAAACAAAAATTACGTTCCACGCAACCACCCGTAAAACGTGCTCTAATTATTACGCGATGCATGTTGAAATGATGAGTTTTCAGAAAACTGTGTGCTGTGGGAGAGCACGCGCGCCCATTTCCTTTCTTTAAGGCTGGCGCGATCGCGAACTGACGGCGGGAGCCAAGGGACCACTAGGAGAGGAGCACCGTCGCCCTTTCCGGACAACCCCTTCTTTCCCGCCACTCCTCGCGCCATTCCTCGCATCCCGGCTCGCGGGAAAGGGAACTCGCCCTGCGAGGGAAACAACCCTCGCGGTGGGAAGGGACACGGGAGGTGAATAAAACAACCGAGCAGACGGGCAGACGGTCTCTCGTGCCCTGCTGACCTGCGAGGTAACACCTCACCGCCCGGAGACCCGCCAGCCGACCATCAACCGAAGGCGTAAGCGTTACCCTTTGTTTTCTACGAGAGCGGACTACTCCCTCTACGCGACATTTACGCGTTATTGCTAGCGTAGCAATAAAGTGTTGTTTGTTGTGCTAGCCTGTTGCCTTATTCGCCCGAACCCGTCGTAGCTGCGATGACTCGCGCTACGGGAAGGGGACGTTGACTCGTGCACGGTACGACTATTTGTGGCTGGGACTGGAGCTAGGCTTCTGCACCAGCCGTGCATAGAGCAGACTAGAGCACTGCACGGGCCGGATTTTACGGCCCGGGCCCGGCCCGGGCCCACTTTATGAAGCCCGAGCCCAGCCCGGGCCCGTGGTTCCAAGCGCGAGCCCAGCCCGGGCCCGGGCGTACATGACCGAACCCAGCCCGAGCCCGGCCCGGGCCCGTCGTTCCAAGCCCGGGCCCGGCCCGGGCCCGGGCGTTCATTACTAAACTAATCCAGGGCGTGCTTGTTCATGACCAGGCCCGACCTGGGCCCGCTAGAGGATATTAGTTGTTGATGATTATTAATGATGCCGTGCGCTTTGTAGCGGGCGATCGGACGGAAAATCCGGTGTGTACATGCATCGAAATGTTGCTTTGCCCGCGGTGGTAGCTCAGCGGTTAAGCTGTTTCGCTGTTAAGTCCTTGGACGCGGGTGCGATTCCCGCGGCCACGGCGGCCGCAATTTGGTGGGGGTGAAGTGCAAGAACACCCGTGTATATACTTACCTTTAGGTGCACGTTAGAGAACTCGAGGTGGTCGAAATTGATCCGCTGCCACTACGGCGTGCCTCGTAATCATATCGTGGTTTTGGCACGTAATACCAAGGAATATAAATGAAATGTATCGTATGTGTCAACCTCGAATAAAAGACCGAAATCTTTATGCCTCCAATGGGAACAACCGTGATCTGGCCCATTGTTAGTGCTGTTAATATATATATTATATATATATACGTGTCACTTCAGCTTGGCACAGTATACCTTAGACCATGGAATGCATAACATTCGCGTGTGCTCAAAGGCCCGACTTACGCCTTTTAATGAGCGGGTCCGAGTCCGGCCCGGCCAGCATCCTCAAGCCCAGGCCCGGCCCAGGCCCGCGGCTTCAAGCCCGGGCCCGGCCCGGGCCCGCACTTTCAAGCCCGAGCCCAGCCCGGGCCCGCCGGAAAACGCTTCGGACGGCCCGGCCCGGGCTTTCGGGCTGGCCCGGGCCCGTGCAGTGCTCTAGAGCAGACCCCCACAGTGCACAACTCGTAATATGGGGCAACGAAACATCGTTTCACTCTTTCGCGAGCCGCACTGCAATTACGATTCACGCGTACTACAGCGAGGACGTTTTTTTACAAATGTAACAGCGTACATACCTGACGAGGTTGCTTCCGCAGCCTACTCAGCACGTACTGTATATATACATTGTGGACTTTCACGAGCAAGGTGTTCTTGATATTACAATAAAAGCAGCGAAAATGTCCAGGCTAGAAAAGACGCAAAACACGCTCTCCGACGGGCTGAGTTTCGGGAGTTTCGCGTTTGCTCTGTGTAGCGTCTGCTGGCATGGCAGCCCGGGCATGTTGTTTCGTCGCGTGTGCGATAGATGGCGCGACGCATGATGCAAATATGGTGCTGCGCATGGAATTCGCTGTGTTCTGGTCTACCCCTAATGAAAACTTTCAACGACCAACACTTGTTGAGGTCGTAGAAAAAAGACAACACAGTCTTTTACAGCATAGAAGCACATCCTCCACTGTATACTAACCAAAGCAGGCAGCTAACTAAACAAGTTATCACAGTTCCTTTCAATGCTCATTTCTTGTTTCTGTAGGTTTAAGTATTCTTCTGCTAGTTTGCATAAAGTGATTCACCTCACAATATGGACGACACATTGCACACATGCACAAAAAGACTTGTTGCCAAAGCTTTCCCTCCAACTTGCCATCCACTTCTGAAAGCTCTACAGTGTTTTCTTTTGCCGTTTTTCTTAATTTGTTTCCCATGACAATCATGTTGCCGGTGGCTTTTGCCTGCTCAAGTTCCGCTTTTTCGACTCATGCATTTCTTCAGTGCAGCTTTTATTTGACGCCTTTAAAAGGGTATGGGCTTGAGCTTGTTGGTAAGGCTTCATGGGTTCGAAACAGCGCGTAAAGTATGAGGACACAGAAAGAACCAGAGAGGACCAGGTGCTGAACTACCAACAATGCTTTTTATTTGTGCGAACACGCCTTTGTCGGCCTTTGTCTGCTCGATCACGTGTTTCTTTTTAATTCTCCACGTGTGCAATTCCAAAGGTTGAGGCGCCACCAACATTCCCATGTTTCTCACAACGAATGCAGGAATCAGCTTTGGTTGGTGCTGCCACTGTTACCATCTACTGGATTCTGGCTACAGAAATGGAGTTCAGTGGAGGCCTGGTTGGCTCAAGTACATAGCAGCACAGGCATAGAACGAATGCAGGAATCAGCTTTGGTTGGTGCTGTCACTGTTACCATCTAGTACTGGATTCTGGCTACAGAAATGGAGTCCAGTGGAGGCCTGGTTGGCTCAAGTACATAGCAGCACAGGCATAGAACGAATGCAGGAATCAGCCTTGGTTGGTGCTGTCACTGTTACCATCTAGTACTGGATTCTGGCTACAGAAATGGAGTTCAGTGGAGGCCTGGTTGGCTCAAGTACATAGCAGCACAGGCATAGAACGAATGCAGGAATCAGCTTTGGTTGGTGCTGCCACTGTTACCATCTAGTACTGGATTCTGGCTACAGAAATGGAGTCCAGCGGAGGCCTCGTTGGCTCAAGTACATAGCAGCACAGGCATAGCTAGGTGGGGGGCAAGGAGGGTTTTTTTCCAACTTGATATCATTGGCAGCGCTTCCAAAGTACTTTGTGTCATTTTCAGTGATGCTACCGAGGACTTCTGATTTGGAGCAATTTTTGGAGCAGCAAAATTTCCGTTTTGGAGCACTCTGGAGCAGCAAGATTTTCATCTTGGAGCACTTTGGAGCAGATAATTTTGCATCTGGAAGCACTTTGGAGCAGCGAATTTTACATCCTGGAGTGCAATACAGAAGCATATTGCATTAACATTCAAGCACCTGAGTATTATTATGGGCTTCTTATTAAGGCTAGAAATATTTCGATTCATTGCAAATCTCATGGCAAAAATCATCTCAGGAGAATAGGCGTGCGCACAGGGGGGGGGCAGGGGGGGGCGGCCGCCCCCCCTAATCACATAAGAGGGGGGGGGGGGGGGGCAAAATCTGCCCCGTACATTGACCCTTGCGATAGCAATTATATGGACACTCTCGGCGGATTTTTGCCGTCGCCGTTATTTTCCGCATAGAGTCCAAATTAATAACATCACCACGCTTATTCTAGCCGCGGGTAAAAGCTCGCGAGCGCTGGCGACGAACGCGGCTGAAGCGGAGATTAAACTAGCCGGCCGTCTGTCTCCGGCGCACGGACAGCGCATGAGATAACATCTTCCTGCGTGCGGGCCTGCCGTCGATTGCTCATGAAACAGAGAGGAAACGCCCCGCCCGTCTTTCGTAAGGAGCATGAAGGGACGCCAGGGGAGCGGAAGGGGGGGGGGGGGTACCGCATCGTTCGAAGGGCGCAGTCGCTTGCGCGCGCGCTATCTCGAGGCATCAGGAGACGGCTCGTAAACCTGCTGTGCTCTCAACGCTTACTTCGCGTTAAGAAAACTCAGAGCAAGAAAACTCTTCGGTTCCTGGAGGGGCCATATTCCCTTAAACCAGCGTTTTGTTGAGTTACGCGAGATCGGATCCAAAAGAGTTAGCTGCTAGTCTTACTTCGTTTCACAATACAATTTTTTGGTATCGCATTCATTGCTTCGCTCTTAAGCGAAACTGAGTTTTTTTAACCGTTAGCTATTGACCCCCGAAAGCGAGGGGTGGACGTGTAACATGGCGTAGCCGCTTCACTGTGGGCCGTCAGTGACGGGCCCGTTACTGACAGCTGCGCATTTGCGGCTGCTCCGACCAGGAGATATGATTTTACTAATGAGATGACATTTTTAAAAAAGCAAGCAAAAAATTCGAATGGGAACCCTAGCACGTGAGCTCGAAAGGGCAGGGCCTTTTAGGGGGTATTTACCGCAGAGTGATTACAAACTCGGACGTGCTGGCGGAAGGAATTACGAAAAAGCTGTTCTGGATGAAGATCCATGGACAAAGTATATCTGAGGAAAATTGTCAATGCGTTTCCACCGTTCGCGTGCTCTTCCATAAACGCGAAGCAAGGAAAATTCGATATTGTCCCATATATCTACTGCGAGCGATCACAGATTTCATTCCGCCATGTCTGGAAACAGAAGTGAGACATTTTAGCGGCACTCATGTAGTTATTACTGAACATTGCTTTCCTTACGTGCCGTGGGACGCTTGAAACGAGCTATCAGCAGCGTTTCTGGAACAGACGACGTCCACCGATGAATCGCCGTTGCACTTTCTCGCTACCGATAGGCCTAGACGTCACGAGCCTCTGCGGAGAGCGCGTTTTGCTGTCGAGCCGACTTGCAGAACAGAAGCTGCGTCGGCACCGTGCATGGCATCGTGGCTTACTCGGAATGCACACGCTAGCGCTATTTATCCAGCGGAATAATTCTTGGTCCATGATTGCGACTTTATTGGCAGCCCCAAGATCGAGCTGCAGATGTTCTGACGCGCCGGCGGTGCGATTGCCGGTGACAGACGCCTCCAAACCCGAGACTTTGGCGCAGTTTGGCGCAAATTTCGTCGATATTATCAGGATGGCGCAGTAAATACAATTTGGCGCACTTTGGCGCAGTTGGCGCAGGAGTGGAATCACTGCATTTTAGCGGCCATTATCTCACACAGCAAGCAGCAACTACGCCATGTAACAGTTTTCATGATGAGCATATATTAATGATCGGTAGTTTTATTTAAACTATCAATAGTCAAAAGAAACTATCAGTAGTATTACTGATTGTGAAATCGAGAGTACCATCAGTGGTGTTACTACCGATATTGCTATCAACAGTGCTGTGAATAATTATGCTGCTGTTGGCCCTTGATATTGCCAAACATTTGCAATAGTCTATACTTTATGAGCTATTTTTCGGCAAAAGAAATCAATTATGTCTGCAGTTAGAATGCCGCAATATGTCCATCAATAAATTCATATTCAAATGTAACCGGTTACGCCTTACAATTAACAAACTTTGCAATAAAATTTGAAGCCGCTAGCCATTTGAAGCTATTGCTGGTCAGTTTACCTTAGGCAAGCATTCTGTTGAAAGAACACAAGCATGTCAACACTCTGGCCCTTCAGCCTGCTCCACCATTTACCATGAACTCGAGGAACCAAGTTTATGCCACAATGAGTTCAAGCAGTTCATTTTATACTGTCGAATTTACTAATGATAGCGCTATTGATTGTTTTTTTTTATTATTATCGATAGTTCGATCGTGACTCAACTATCGATAGTATCAATACTAGTACCATTGATAGTTCTGCCTCACTATGCACACCGTCGCACATTTACAAATCCTCATTATGCCTCTGTTCAGAAGTAGGGTCGTGTGAATACAACCTTCTTGGTTTCGAAGCAACTGGCAATTATTGTCACATAAATCTAAAGCGAATTTGAATAGTGGTAGGATACGTTACGCTTTAAAATTTTGCACACTTCGTCCTCATAAGATGCTTTTAAAACAAAAAAAAAAGGACCAAAGTGCAGAAGTGCGGCTATGCAGCAGTGCAGACTTTTCCTAAGAAGGTGGTTTCATGGCACAGCCCACCGTGAGATAGCTTTTCAGAGAATTTAGATTTTACGTAGCATTTAAATTTGTTCAGGTAGTCATTATGTTACCTGCAATAAAAGCTGTCACTGATGATTCACTAATAGCATTTGCATTTTTGCTAAAAACAAGTTCAAGCAAAAGATAAGAGCTTTACATCACTGCAATGCAATTATTACAGTTAGTTTTTCGGACTTCCAAACAGCAACCTTTTAGAATGTGAACAGTTTGCAATGTGTCACCAAAAGAAGAACACACTGATGGACTAGCCCAGTGTCTCGGCTTGCCATCCATGTGATTCTTTGCCCTACTGCCCGAATAAAGATTTCACCACAACAAAGCTGCAGAGTACAACTCCTTTGTTAATTCTTTTAGGGGACCACATAACAATGCATAACAACTGCATGAAGCGAGTATGAAACAAGACTGGCATCTCAGATGTGATAAAAAAAAAGTAACGACCATATCATTTGGGTTTTACACTACACTCAAACCTCGTTATAACAAACACGGATATAACGAATTATCGGTTATAACGAAGTAAATGAAGAATAGTCTTGTCATAGCCACAGTGTTAGAAATAAACGTTTATAACGAATTTTCGGATATAACGAAGTTATTTTCGTGGCAGATCCGACTTTGTTATAATGAGGTTTGAGTGTATATGCTTTAAAGGGCCAGTAAACAACCACGAGGTCCAAAAATTGTAATGAAGGGAAATATGCGCACTTTTGCTATGTGAACATGCTGCCACAATCATTTTGCGAATACGTGCTTTAATAAGGAAGTTACAGGGGTTAGAACATCCGTTTCAGCTGGTTTCAAATTTTTGCGCGGCCTCGCCACCCTTCTCCACGACAGGGAGGGGAAGGCGTAGCCAGTCGTCGTGACTCCGCCCGCTTTGGCAACGTGACACGACATCAGCAATTGACGTCATCGGTGAGCGGGATCAGTCGCAATGTACTTCCGCTTGCTGCGGCTCCTGGTTGTTTATTGTTTACGTTGTCGCACGTGCTCCGCAACTTGACGGGCAGTTTTTGGCTTTTCGGTATTTTTGAACTTTTGTGACAGTTCACAATGCAGTAGGAATGCGTGCTCGCTTTCCAAGACGACGAAGGGGCGCGAGAGAAAAACGTTGAGAACCCCGCTTGCCGCAAGGGCGACCCGTCCGAGCTACCGGAGATTCCCCCTTTCTCCGCTCGATTTGCCGCCAACAACTGAACAACGCTTCCTCCACGTGTTGCTCATGTCGAAGGCAAACTGCGTGCAGGTGCCATGCAGTGCGTGGAACATACGCATGACAACTGCGTTCTGCGTGGCCGAAACCGCATCACCGCAGGGCCAAGAAACAAGGTGCAGTTTCGTAGCGGTGGGTGGGAACAGGAACTGACGTTAACTCGACTACTGTTTGTTGAGACCTGGCTTAGACCAATCGACGAGCTCAGTGCTACGTCAACTCGCCGATCGCCGAGTTTGCGTCACTGCGCGTACGAGGAGGATTGGTCAGGCGTAGGAAAGAAGCGCGGGAATTGTTTTTCGAAATGAAGGGTCTGCGCGGCACGCAGCGCTGTAATATTCTGAAAACGTGATCGCCGCGGTCTACTGTACGAATTAGCGAGCTTGTTTGGGGGCTGTATAAAAACAAGTTGCAGCCTGTTTACGGGCCCTTTAAGGGCATCAATTAAAAGAAAAGTAAGCTGATTTGCTGAAGTTCAATACGTTATATTATTCTTTTTACATTGAGCTGAAGTGGAGACTTTAAAACCTTCTTTAAAAAATTCTTGATTAATTTTGATTAAACTTGCTCAGATTATGTTCATGTGTGCTGATTTCAAATGAGCAATTATTTTTCTAGTGCAACATGTAGTTTTTAAAATTTCCAACACTTGACTGCTTTTTGGGAGCAAGATTCTGCTTGGGGCCATCTCAGTTCGCATTTCAGCACCCGGATGGAAACTTGTAGAAACTGTAAGAAGTGCAAGTGCGACTAGAAAACCAAGCAGAAAATAAGACTTTACTGCAACACATGTGACGTTATGCTATGCTTTACATCGAGGAACTGCTTGGCCGTTGGTTACTGTTCAATGAAAAAAAAAGTTTGAATTTTTCAGAGATGGTGCCTATTAGATGTCAGTACATCCCAGGGGCATAGCCAAGGAGGGGGAGGTTTCAACCCCCCCCCCCCCTGAAATTTTTCAATTTTGCTTGTGTATATACACACACACACACAAATGCATGCACAAACATACATAAAGTATGGTTGAACCTCCCCCCGAAAAAAATTTTTGGCTACGCCCCTGGTACATTCTGTATATCCCACAAGTTGTGTTATATTTTTTTCTCAGTAGAACAAAGCGTGTCTTTACAAACTATGTTTAATTTTGTCCCGCAATCTTGAATTTAGCAATTTATATCACGTTACTGAAACTTGCACGAGTGAAAAGTCCATTCATTCTGCTTTTCGTTTATGAATTACATAAAGTATTAGGTGCAGTAGTTCTTTCAGCAAAAAAACAAACGAACAAACAAAAAAGATCTAGTGTAACCTACAAAAAACACCTATTTTCCCTGCGGTAAGGAAAGAGTTAATTATCCATATGTCATATATGGCCCATCTAGCAACCAGGCTGAGACAACCAACAAATGCCAAGTGTGGGATCTGTGCCTGGTGACACGCCCTCATAGATAGTTCACTAAAGTGTCGATACTAGTAACTGCTGCTGAACATGAATTCGGTGGGTCAGACAGTGGTGCAGAAATAAAAGCATTTTTGCAATCCCCAAATAGGGGAGAAATTTTACATGAAGAGGGGCAGAGCATCAATAAAAGGAGGAAGGAAAGTGGCCTTGAGTATCGAGCCAAAGGCGGGCCGTACCATCAATGCAGTGCACTTGAGTCCATAGACCAGAGGGTTTCGTCGCATGCGCACAAAGAGATAGGTGTAGCTGAGCCACTCAACAGCTTCGCTGACCGTGGAAACTGTTCCCAGTGAGACCTGCAATAGAGGAACATCTTATCTTCACAACCATGGTGATTAGCAACTTGAACACGACTAGGATGGAACACTAAGGTAAATGCGTTCATATGCACACCTATTTACTGGTCGTGTCAGGGTGTGGTGCTTTTTGTGGGAATACATGATGTTAAGGCAAGCCTTTATTTTCTTGCCTTCCATGGGCCCTCCTTCCTCAAGTTTATCAGGACTGTCCAAAAAGCCTCACTCTTCCCCCCCCCCCCTGAGAGGGTGGACAGTAACTAGAAGAAAGACGACATCTCAACCACCCTCCACGAGGGAAAGAAAACAGAAGGCATGTTGTCCAGGCATGCTGGGAGTAGCGGCCAGCTGAGTTTCTCGCTCCCACCTTGCAACCTCTTCGAGCTTGCGGGGTTCAAGAGACTGCTGGCCAACTAGAATAACATTTATTAGTTAAAACAAGCCTCACAGGTAAGGCAGTGAAACTTCCGGCCCTTAACCTTGGCCCCGGCAGGGCGCATGGCTGTCCACGGTCCCTTCTTATAGCTTGCTGCTGACGCTTGGAACATGCGCACTGCCGCCGGAGCATGCCTCGTGTCGCAGCCATTGGGGAGGGGAGGGGGGGGTGAGAGGGGGTTTATCGGCTGCAATCCCCACAAGCTTCTTCCCGGTATCTGGCATGAGCGGATCGATCCGGCTCATGCCGATCCTCTCGTGCTTCAGATCAACGACCAAGCATTGGTTGGCAAACACCGAAAGGGCGTCCGGCCAGTGCCCTCCACCAGGCAGGCCACCGTTTAGTGCCGGATCGTCACTTGCGCAGTGCGAGTGCCTCCTGTACTGCTGCCACCCACCTGTGACGGTGGCCTTGCTTTTTTGTAACCCAACGTTGAAACTAGGCATGTGCGAATATTTGAGCACTTTGAATATTCCAACGAATATTGCAGTATTCAAATTCGCTTCGAAACAAAAATTAAATTATTCTAAATCTCAAAGTATTCGAAATGAACGAATCAACATATATAAACAACATGTAACCCCCTGTAAAGGTAGTTTCACTGCAGTAAAGGGGTACTATACCGTGAATACACCTCTCCAGGGGAAATCTGCACTCCCGTGAAGCCCCACGTCGATGCTAAATGAACATATTATGCTCACATCGATGCGTCATTTTTTAAGTTGAAAATCTTGTTATACCAACTTATATGCTCTAAGTATAGTAAATTTTAAAATGTAATGTATTTGACAGGTTATCACTCGCATTCTAACAAAAGTCAAACCCTGCTACTATTCAAAGTTGCTTCCACTTCCCTTTGAACCAAAAAGAATGACATTTGCACATGACTTGTTTCGATTAAAAAAATATTATGCAGGTTAGTTGGGTCATGACAAATATGGTCACTTTTCTTTATAATATTGTCATGTGGTCGTGACGTCGACGAAGACAGCAGTCGGCGTTTTCAAGATGAAACTGTTTATTTGACCGAACTTGTGGCCGGGAAATGAGAACTCAGACTACAGCAATACATGCTGTACACTTATAGCGGCGAACAGGGCGTCGTCCGTCGATAAACTGCTCATGGCTGGGACGCGCCGTCTTTTATACATCACGCATCAAACTTTCCAGTCCTATCACAAGTGGTCGCGCAAGCTCCAGAATAGTCTAGACTATGCGTGTCTGCGCGCAATCTTAACAAAATGATCCACTACAATCGCGAAGCTTCAAAAGCACTGCGGCACGGTCAGCGTTGAGCGTTGGTAACAGTCTTTGCTGGTCAAACCCGAATACATCAAAATAAAACAAGACGCAAGCGTGGCATTATGTGATATTGCCAGCTACATGGCAGGCAAGAAGGCAGCTGATTGTGTTCGCGAAGACACATGATAACTTGTAGGCTTGTGCAAATATTCGAACGAATATTACAGTATTCGAATTCGCTTCGAAACGAATTTAAATTCTAGGAAATTTCGAAGTATTCGAAATGAACGAATCGACATATATATAAACCGCATGTAACCTCCTGTAAAGGTGGTTTCACTGCAGTGGAGGTGTGCTATACCGTGAATACACCTTTCCAGGAGAAATCCGCACTGCCGCGAAGCCCCACCTCACGGTTAAATGAACATAGAGTAAAACCTCATTAATTCAGTCACTGGTACTGCGAAAAATCTAATTAAGCGGGTTTTCGAATTAACCAAACATACAAAAAGCGGGATGCAAGGAACTTCGAATTACTGGAAGTAATCAGAGGTGGTTGTTTGCTGTGCCTGCTAGTTTGCGGCTACAAAGGTTATGTTTTCCAGCAATACCTGGCCCCAATTTTGCCGCTAAACTGGGGAAACGGTGGGCCTCGCTGCTGCCAGCGCAAGAAAAAAAAAAGGAAAAAAAAAACGGTCTCGTGGTCAACTGTAATTCGCACCTGCGGAAAAAAAAAAGACATGCTTCGCTGCAACACAGTGGTGACACGCAGGCAGCGTGCCACCTGCTCCTGGTAGCGTCAGCGCGTCATGATGCGACCATTCGCCCATTCTTTCTGTTAAAATAAATAATTTAATAATGACCAGTGTGACGGAATTCGCCATGTTTTCTGGGTGGAAAAGATGATCATTGAAGTTTCTGAACTGGGTTTTCGAAGTAGGCGTTGTAGGCAAGTTGTAGGCGTTGTAGGCAAACCGCCAATCGGAGGTTTGCATACATTGCGAATTCCGTCAGGCCGCCCTTTATTAATGTATCTATTTTCCCAGAAAAAATGGGTAAATCATGACGCGCTGACGTTGGGAGTAGCATGCGTCATGCTGCCCGCGTGGCACCGCTGTGTTGCAGTGAAGCACGTCTTTTCCACAGGCGCACATTTTAGCTGACCAAGAGACCCCGCCCTTTTTTAAATGCGAAGCATTTCTTAGCGAACCTCTGGCACTTTGAGCGTTTCTATCTACGTATCTATCTATCTATCTATCTATCTATCTATCTATCTATCTATCTATCTATCTATCTAGCCGCCTACGTCTGGGTGCTCTCATGATCGCCTCCTTAACTTGGTGTAGACCAAACTTTGCATGGGAGGGTAAGAGGATTTGACGAATATGACTGCCGGGTCATGACATGAATAACGTTAAAATCTTGTCGCGTACGTCGTCAAACCCGTTCCACTAGACACGTGTGGCATATACCCGTTTACCACGGGCCGCGGTGTACGGGTATGCGCCACAGGTGATTGACAGTTTATATCTACCCAGGAACGGCGAGAACAAACATTGTTAACTTAAATGCTAGGCGTTAAGGAAAACCAACATCGGCAGCGTTGACGCAACAAATGGAAAGAATGAAAGTTAGGATCCCAGCAGGAATCGAACCCAGGCATTCTGCGTGGCAATCAGGTATTCTACCACTGAGCCACGCCAGGTCTATAAACTGGTTTGGAAAAACAGCCTACGCTGGCGTAATATCGGTGCAATGTCAATTGTGGTTGCGGTGCTGGCTATCTAATTTTACAAGAAAGCAATCAACACTACATGATACTCCTACGATGTCTACTCCTACGATACAGGCGTCATATCAGATTAACGTCTGTAGTTCCAGTGTTGGCTCCGCTTTTATAACAGTCTAATAAACATTACGTTTGTATTCCTATGATTTAGCAAGCTATATTTAAGCATTGCTCGACCCCGGAGGAATACATTAACGAAAGTTACATATGATATCCACATCACCGCACCGTAAAGCGCACTTAGTCCGCCAGAACGACGCAGTGACCTCTTCATTTCTTACGAGGCTGGGCGATGGCCTCATGCTGACCGAGGATGACGCCAGATTGATTGACAGCCGCTTTGTAGACTAGGCTACGTAGGCCACATACGCCCAGGTAGTCTACGAATACGACAAACACCATCCACTTATGTTGGTCTGCGTAGGACTATCCAGGCCTACCAGCCTCGACGGCCTATACCTCACCAACGCGAAGGGTGGCTTCCGGTTCCGACATGTCGCCGGCTCTGTCGACAGACGATTTGTCGACGAAATGATCGAGGCATCCACGAATTCCAACAGCTCTACTATACCACATACTTCACTACACATGGACCCCTCGTCAACACGATCACGACCGGATCCTATAACAAGTCGTGACAAGCTGCTGGTGCTCACTGATCACGGTGATGATGCCCTTGTTCAAGAACTGTCAAGAACTTGCACAAATGCACACGGGTTCGTGAAACGTGAGTGCGTTCTCAGGACACGTATAAGCCCTACATATCAGCTTACCTCTTCTGGTGTTGGTAATACCCACGTTGCCATTGGCAGCGTTACCCAACCGTAAACAACTGGCTATATAACACATATGCGGCTCTCCAACATATATAAGTGTGCGTATAAAATTTATACAAATCTTTAGCGTCATTTTGTAACGTGTCGCTCAGTAAAAAAAGGTTACGCCACAGTCACCTACCCGCCACATGCTTCGCATAACATCGACTCCCACGGTACGTGGGATCTGCCGAATTTTTTTTTTTCTTGCGCTGGCAGCAGCGAGGCTGGGATGCTTCACTTGTAACCCATTAGTATCGCTACATTGCACTGCCTTGTGGCTCCTAAGGGCCATCGTTTCTGCGGATTTGCGGCTAAATCGGGATTGGGAATTGGCACATGGCACCCAAAGTTTTCGAATTAACTGGGCTGGTACTGACCGCCGCTTCAAATTATCCACTAAAATTTACATTGAAAAATACAGGGCTGCAGAAATCCTTCTAATTATGCGGGATTTCGAAATAACAGAGTTCGAATTAATGAGGTTTTACTGCATTACCCTCACATCGATTCACCATTTTTTAATCGTAAAATCTTGTTATACCGGCTTATATGCTATCAGTATAGTAAATTTTAAAACGTAACATATTTTATAGGTTATTACTTGCATTCTACCGAAAGTCAAATCCTGCTACCACTTCCCTTTGAACCAAAAAGAATGACATACGCATATGCCTTGTTTCAACTTGAAAAACATTGCGCTGGTTAGATGGGTAATGACAGATATGCTCATTTTTCTTTATAATATGTGATATAAACTATTCGAATTATTCGCTTTGAATTCGCTTCGGACCTAAAATTTACTATTCGCACAAACCTAATGATAAGCCTTTTAAACTGATGGTTGACAGACTGCGCATAGATAATAAGACGTACATATTTGATACCACTACTAATACGGTGATCCCCTCAAGTAGATAGCTCAAGGGCAGCACATGCCCAGGAGGCCCCAATGGGTATAACTCCTTTCATGCCTTTCCTCCAGTATCATTATCGTTCACTAACATTCCAAGTCTAGTGCGCAAGCGCGACCAGATTTCTTCCTTTCTTGAAGACAGTAAATCTGACATAGCAGCATTAACTGAAACTTGGTTGTCCCCGGATATCACTAACAAAGAAATGTCCGACTCTGTTCAGAACTACAACATTCACAGGTGTGACCGAAAAGAAGTGGTGGTGTCCCTTTTGGAATAAAAACAGCACTCCCGTCCTACGCGGCTGACTCAAATTCTAAACCAGAAACCATCTGGGCTGCACGTACGTTCTCGCGCGTATTGCTATGCGTTTGTTACCGGCCTCCGAGTTCTAATCCTTCATTTGTTAACGACTTACGTCACAGTATAGAATCAGTGACAGAAGATAGATGATGCCATCTATCTTCTGAGAGACTTTCCTCTGACCGACTTGACTTCATTGTGTAACACATCAACAGAGTTTATCAATGTAGCCTTAGATTTTAGACTATTTCAGGTTGTTACGCAACCTACACGTGGCAACAACATTTTAGATTTGATTCTCACAAATGCACCTGAGACAAGTGATCACATTGTTTCTTTTGATGGACTTAGTGACCATTCCCTACTGCAAGTAACACTCAACGTTCCCTCATCTTTTACAGGTTTTGCCACTAAAAAAATATGCGATTACAATAAAGCCAATTACAGCGACATAAATTCCGAATTAAATTTATTCTTTTCCCAGCCGATCGGTCGAGGAGAATTGGACTCTCTTCAGGAATAAGATAACTGCCCTGGCTAACAAGTACGTCCACCTTATTAAAATAACTAATGACAAATCTAACCCATGATTCACCAGATCATTATGTTTACTATGCAACAAAAAAAAAAAACAACACAGCTTGGGACAAGTACAAGGAAAGCCTAAAAGTTTACTGTTCTGCCCTATCTTCAGCTAAAGATAAATACTTAACTCATGACTTACCATCGCCTCTAAAATCTAATCCCAAAAAATTCTGGCGCATCACACGTGCCCAGATGACGACCACACTAGCACTTCTTCCCTCCCACATTCACCCCAGAAGATCAGTGTGGCCTTTTGGAAGTACTGGAATCAAACTACCAATATTTATTTATTTTTTATTTAACGATACTGCCAACCTCTTCAGAGAATATAGCAGGGAAGGCACATGAAAAATACTATGTGTTTACACAAGATCATATATGGTTATATATCACCTATGGAAGTAACGCTTGAAGGGTGTCGCACGCCTAAGAATTAACCTCAAGCTAACCACATCATGTGGCGTCGACGATACTAATTCTAAAATCCTCAAAAACACGGTCGCAGCGTCCAGTCAAATCCTGACACACATATTCATACAATGATTAGAGATAGGCATGCTACCCTTAGACTGGAAGATAGCTAAGGTTACCACCCATATTTAAGTCAGGTAACAAATACTCACCGGCAAATTACCATCCAATATCATTGACATCTATCTACTGTAAAATGCTAGAACATATAATTTCATCTAATGTCTACAGCCATCTAGAAGCTAAGAAATTTTTCTTCATAAATCAACATGGATTTCGAAGGAATTTCTCATGCGAGACACAATTATTCGAATTAACAACTGATTTACATGCTAACATGGAAGAGGATCTACAAATTGATTCTGCTTTCCTAGATTTTTCAAAAGCGTTTGATCTCGTAGCACATCGCCGCTTGCTTTTGAAGTTATCTGTTCTAAAACTAGACTCTCTGACCCTAATATGGATCCATAACTTTTTGTACAGTAGTCAGCAATTCACAGGAGTTAATTTTCCATCTCCTCTTTCTAGCGTTAGTTGAGGTGCACCACAGGGAAGCATTCTTGGGTTATTTATTATTATACATTAATGACTTACCGAGTAATATTTTCTCACATGTGCACAGACGACTGCATTCTTTATCGTCCTATTAAGACTAACGACGATCACCAAGTCCTCCAGAGCGATCTTGAACTTGCTTCTCTTTGGTGTAACACTTGGCTAATGAAGCTTAACGTTTCTAAATGTAAAATCATTTGTTTTAGCCGAAAACGTACTACATCTACATTTTTGTACCATATAAACAACACAAGTATCTTGTATGACACAATATAAATATCTCAGCGTTTATCTAACTTGTACCCTTTTCATGGTAGACTCACATTGAATACATCTGCGCCAATGCTTCGAGATCATTAGGCTACATACGCCGCAACGTACATCACTCCACGAACGATATTTGTAAACTAGCTTACCTAATATTTGTACAACCTTAGCTTGAGTACGCAGAATCCATTTGGTCTCCCCGCTCATCAGAAATATCTCATCGAAAAACTCGAATCTGTACAAAATAAGGCTGCACATTTCATTTCACGTTGTTATGACTATAACACAAGCATTACACAAATTAAACTCGACTTATCACTTCATCCTTTGCATGATAGTTGGGATATTGCCCTGCTATCATTGTTTTATAAATACATCTATAACACTGCGTCATCATTTTTGCAACTTGAAACTCCACAATATAGGTCACAACGTTTATACAATCGGTTTAATTTCATGCGCATTTACGGGAAGACTAATCCATTTAACTATTCCGCTCTTCCAAGAGCCATTTGTCTTTGGAACGACCTTCCTAACACCATAGCTTCCGTAAGTAACCAACATAACTTCCAGCATCTACTAACCACACATTTGTTAAAATAATGTTTGATACCATACCTATTACATTGTTCTTTTCATAGCCTTAACATTAGATGCTTTTTGTAATATGCAAGTTATGTCGCGTTCGTTCTTTAATTATACTGGTCGTATTTTAATGTGCCACATTTTCTTGTGTAAATGCGCTGTCGTGATTGAAAGTTATTTTTTCCTTGCCTCTCTTTACTGTATATAATCTAACGTAATGATCACTGCGTTCCCGCGTATGTTACTGTAACATTTTTTTGCTGTTCTCATTTCTTTAGGTATTTATACCCGTTCATTTTGTACACTGTTCATGTGTAACATTTTCTTGCATTACCCCCCTTACGCAAGGCCTGTAAGGTGCTTTTAAATAAATAAATATACTACATTCAAATTCGATTCAAAATTACTTGACCAAATCACTATTCGCTTCGAACCTAAAATTTACTATTTGCACCAGCCTAGTTGAAACTCTTCTTTGGTAACAAATTGCCACTGCACAAGCTGCGCTTTGAAACTCTGTGGATGCCTGTTTCCTCTTTGTTTTGTATGGCTGGGACTACCTGTCTTGCCCGCTATCTTTCCTCTGTAATTATATCGTGTGCGTATTGTTTGTGAACAAATGGCCTCACTTCTTCTGACAAGCTCAGGGCGTTTTTGCATTCGTGAGACGCATGCCAGCAACCCCTGGGCGACCGAAGAGACCTTCTGCAAGCGATCACTGTGAGAAATGCACCGAATTAGAGTGACCCCGTGTGTTGTTTTCACTGTCTTGGCGCACTTATGGGTTTCGAGAGGTACGCACACGTCTGCATAGCAGAAAAAGGAGAGACTGCGTAAGCAAAGGTAAAGATTGTTTTTGTGACACAGCCAGGTTTTTCGAAAATTCCCTGACCATTCCAGGGTTTCCAGGTTGGTACACACCCTGATTATACTATAGCAATCGTCAAGATATTCAAAAGATGCTGAGAAATGATATGCTCAAGAAGCTTAGAACATGCTACTAGTACTACCAACTTTGTGCATCAATATGACCTTAGCTCGCTTCCAAGCACTGTTTAACTGTAACAGGGTGCTGTACTCATGGGCAGCAGTTCAATTCAATTTTTGTCCTCGACCTATTCAGTTGAAAGCATGTGCAGTGAGCCTCACCCCTTCACCGACTCGAATAGGCAAAATGGCTTGCAAAGACCCACCTCTGCATTGAGATTGTCCACCAGATTCTGGTGGAAGTTGCTCTCAATGGGAAACTGGCAGGTGAGCAGTGACAGGTACTTGTTGAGCTTGGCGTGTGTCGTTATGATAGTGCCGTGGCCCTCCTTATCGAATTGAGGCCGGCCTGCACGACCGAAGATCTGCATTACGTCCAGGATGTCCAGGTCCACAAAGGTGCCATGCTTCGAGTCGTAGATGTCTGTCCCCTGTGGTGGTGGGCAATGTCACTGCTAGAGGCCACCACATTGTGAACACACAGGCACAGCACAGCAACATGTCAAACCATAAAAATCACTATACATGGAAACAATCCTAACATATGGCCACAGGCATACATATATGGTAGTGAGTGGACCCTTTGACATTGATGCACTGACTAATAGGGGGTTCATTATATTTACACCATGGCTTGTTTACCCCTGTCCTTTACACTGTGTGCCTTATTTCAGGCTACCAAGTTTATGGAACAAGGACTACCACAACATGCATGATGTGCATTATTTTCTTTGCAGGCAGGCACTCACACACCCAGTTTTTCTCCCAATGTTCAAGCACTGACTGCACCTCATTTCAATGTAACAGCCTAACAGTTACTGTAAACTTTTTACTTGCTTTGTTTTGGTTCAGTTTGTGTGACTATTAAATCAAACACTACGCCGTTCAGTACTTGCTTTAACTTGAATTTAAGCATGGAGTAAGTACATGGCAGTTTAAACTACTTTCGACTATTTGGGCATTAAACTTGACAACATTTCATACAGGCATGCACCTTCGTTGGCTGATCTTAAAACAAGAATCCGTTTCAATGCACTCATCATTTTTGGGTTACATCACATTGCACCTTATATAATTCGTATCAAAATTATATACTTATTTAGGCAATATACACACTAGGCATTAATGATTGAGCAGCATTAGTGCTGCTCAATCCCAAAGGCACGAAGCTATTGGTTTACTATGGCAACCCAAGGAGTGCAAGCATGCAAACAATCGTGAAAAACCAAGAGTTACCTACAAAAATATCTACCGGGAGCAAACAAAAATACAGTAGAACCTCGTTGATACGTTTTCGAAAAAAACGCGGAAAATAAACGTACGATCCGGGAAAACGTACGATCCGAATCCAGTAAAAATTGAGGCTGACAAGGTGCGAGGGCAAAAAACATTGATTTCTCAAAAAACATGGAAGGACTCTTCGATTTTCGAACTCCTGGCATCTCGCTGGCAGCCAGAGGTCAGCCACCTAGTTCCGGTCCTGACCGAAAATAACGTCGTGGTCACGTGTATTGAAATCCTGAGACAACCCGAATATTGAAACATCGAACTCTGACAACCAGCGTGAACGCAAAGAAACGCTACTGCCGTGTCAGCAGACGAAACTTTGCGCCGCATGAGCGTCGGTTCTTTCTGCATTGCCGCTTGGAAATATGGGGCTAAGTTTGCCGAAGAGCAGAAGTGATATTCTTGAGCATACACATTTGGGATACGATAACGTACTTTCGCAAGATCGCGCGTGACTCGCCCCGTCCGTGAAGAAAAATCCGCCCCCTAAAGGCTTAACAAGCTCAACTCTTCGCAGTGCACGTAACAATCGCGGTACAACACGATATGCGAAATCTCGCGAAAGTGACAAGCGTCCCCGAAAGCGACAGCTGTTCGCGGCTATCGCCTACTACGCCGCACACTCGCGCTGATCAGTTTGCGTTCTGTCTTAACTTGAGACATGCGCTGTATTCGCCGCCACTCGTAATCGCACCATCTCGCACGGCGGAACGGGCTTTAAAAGATAACGCCCGGCGTAATGGCAACCGAAGGTGAAGTCCCCCAAGCGCCCGCACTTTGAATCTGTCGAGTCCTCAAAAAGATGGCGGCGAGCGCGCATCGTCTCGTTTTGGCGCCTGATAACCAGAAACCTCCCAGATATCTTCCAGAACAAATCTTTTCTGGCAGTTTCTGACGACCCGCTGGTAGGCAGAATTGCCTAGCCAGAGAAATACGCCGACTGGAACTGCGCCGGGTGGAGCAACCCAAAAATGAATGCACTCGGGGAGAAAAGTGTGGGGGAAATTATCGGCCATATTCACTGGGCACAATGGCGGCGTTGCTATGGTTACGGGTCGCGGCGTGTTGTGCATCGGTGGCAATGCGGCGGCGGCATGTGCGTTTCCGCGGCAAGCCGTTTGAAGATTTTGACGGCCAGCATCGCCGCCTGCCTTCGGGTCGGTGTGTGGTTGACAGAGAGCGGCGATCGAGCAATTCGGAGAAGACACGGAGGGGACGATTGAGCAATCCGGAAGAGACGCGGAGGGGACAATTGTGCAAAGCAGAGAAAGCGCGGACGGGGGGAAAGGCACTGCGGAAAAGCTGCCGTCGCCGCGCGGTGGCTGTCTGCCACTTCGCGCTTTACAAGTACACGAGAGGGTCCTTTTTGCACACCTGAATGAGAGTTTCTGAGTACAAAACGTATTATACGACCACAGTTTTCCGCGGTGCTGAACGTTGCTGCCGAATAATCGTATTTTCCGGGAACGTATTAACCGGAACGTATTACACACAGCTGTATTAGGTTATTTTTAATTTTCGCGATTTCGAGCGTAGGAGCCGGGAAATCGTACTAAGCGGGAACGTATCAACGAGGTTCTACTGTAACTAGTTTTATTGCATGCCTGAATACATCTGGAATGGAACAGTTCAATTCCCTAACTCTACGTGGGCCAATGATGCCGCAAACAACTCCCACATGGTCAGTGCCATCCACTTATGGTACCTCCTGCCTGGAGGTACCGTAACTCTAGGAGAAAGACTCCATATTAGCGACATGCTTGTCGTGTTCTGCAGGAGAAAAAAGGATCTTATAATCTGCATGCTTGCATACATGTGATGGACAGTAACGTTTAGTTGCAAGTTGGCACTTATTCTATGCTCTGTGTCTTTTCCCTGGTTAAAGTCGCATTATCCGTATTCATAAGCACGAAACAACTAGCTCAGAGACCACTTTCGTTGGAGCGCCCTCCTACAGCCACAATAAAAAATTCAAAATTCAATTTTTAAGGTTATATAAAACTGCATATAACAAAATTAAGATAACAACCTCAGCAAATTAGTAGCAGAGTACAAAGCGAGAAAGAGCACAATACTTAAGAGAAACGTCACGGGTTCACTTGTACAAGCTCCCCGCAATGGCTGCATGCAAACGAGCAAATAAGCGTGACATTGAGATGTGCTCTCACATCTACACATTACTGCAATCATGCTTAGAAAAGTATTATTACGATTATTATTCAACATCTCCCAAAGGCCCGCATTACAAGGGTATTATATAGGGGAGGGGCACATCAACATTGGTTATTGATTATCATAGGTCGGCAAAAAATGTGGAGCTCACCCAGACTCACTCAAATATATTTCGCGCTTAGGGCTCACTCAGATTCACCAAAATTTTCCTCAACCGGACTCACTCGGACTCAGACTAACTAAACTTTTTCTCAACCAGACCCACTCGAACTCAAGCTCACCAAAATATTACTCACCCGGACTCACTCAGACTCAGAATCATGGCTCTATCTGAGCCTGAGTGAGTTGACTCATGAGTGAGTTTGCTGACCTATGCTGATTATACACCATAACAAAAGAAAGGATACAAAAAGATAAATGGCAATAGAGATAATATACAAAGCATGCTTACAAACAAAGATTGCAGATGAAACATGAGAAAATATTAGGGATGCACATACGCCCATAAAAGCAAAAAAGCATCAAAGATTGCCAGAAAAGCACTCTAAAAAAAAACTTGGCCTTCCAGAGTAGAATGCGTGATCAGACCCTGTTTGCATTGCCGTCTCAATCGCTGGCCTGGCTTCACTTCCTGGGGGACACCTCAACACAGGGGAAGGTGTCAAGTGGCCCTTTCCAATTATCCTAGAAAGCCTACTGCAAGTACAGTTGCCAAGTGCCCACACTACGCGTCCATAAGGCAACAGCCGCACCTGAACACATTGTTGATAATGATACCTAATTATGCCCGAGTGCTTTGTGGGCCACTCTTGGGACAATTCACATGTTAATCACACTCCTCGCACTACCTAACATTCACACATGAAAAAAATCCATAAGTGCTTGAGCCGACGTTTCAACAAGTGCATACCTGCCAAGTTTGGAGAAACGGAATCCGGGAGATCTACTCAACGGGGGGGGGGGGACGGTACTGAGATAGTAATTATGTGGACACTGTCAGCGGGATTTTGCGGTCACCGCTGATCTGTACAGAGTCCAAACCGATAACATCGCTTACGCATCGTCTGTTTCACGTGCGAGTAAATGCGCGCTAGCGCTAGGGACGAACGCGGTTGAAGCAGAGATGAAACGACCCGGCGGTCACCGTCGCGCGAAGGCCACATGCGATAACATCGTTCCGCGTGCGAGGCCTGTCGTCGCTTGCTTACCAGTTATTTCGTCGGGCAAGGGACCATAAGGGGCGCCGTTGAGACGGGGACGGTCGCAAGCGCTGGTGAACACGCTATCTCGACAGACATCGGTAACGGCTACCCTTTTAAGTGCTGGGATATCCACTTAAAGCAGTAGTGACACAAATTTTTGAAGGCGAGATAACTTGTGGGATAGATTTGTGTGCACACAAAAGCATCATCTAGGAAATATTAACGACTGATATAACCTATAACACATTTAGGGTCAATTTTGAAATTGCGTGTAGCGCATCTGTACGCGAAACGTCCCACCTCGCGTCACCGTGACGCACGGGGCGCGCAAAGCACTGGACGCGCGGGGAAAAACTGGATTTCCGGGAGATTTTCCTATGACCCGTACAACCGGGAGAAACGTTCAAAATCCGGGAGTCTCCCGGGTAATCCGGGAGACTTGGCAGGTATGCAAGTGGACTTGTCTGCTTCAAGTTCCAGCCTTGAAGACCTGTCGAAACGTCGGCTCGAGGTTTAAGAATTCTCTCATCACAAGCTTCCATCTTCCTCTTCCTGCCGTTTTTTGGATAACATTCACATAGTGTTTTCTTGTTTTTTAAGCAATTTTGAGCACGAGCATGGCTCTTTGGGAGAGTACCTGATTGCCACGCGGGAGCCCCAAGTTCGATTCCCGTTTGAACCGAAGATTTCTTTATTATTTCTTTATTTGCACCTATTTCGAATTTTTTGGCTTACAGACAATGCCGATTTTTCACTCACAACCACCGACACCGGAATTTCTGCAGAACAAGCTCTTGAATGCTACCGTGTTAATAATAATAAGACTGGGAGGTTAGTTTTGAGTGAATTAGATCACTATAAGCGAGATATAAAGTCAAACCCTCTTATAATGCGCCTGAGCATCACGAAGTGTTTGTTCAGTGTATTCTGAACCTTGTATTAATGGACAGCAGCCGAAAAAAAATGTTTTTAGACAAAACACAAAACTTATTTCTTGGCAATACAGTCGAACATGGATATATCGAACCCACATATATCAAATTTTCGGCTATATCGAACTCTTAAATTATCCCCTTGAAAATCTTTTGTAAAAGTATAGAAATTCGCACGTAAATTAAAACATTCTGTTGCATCGTGTGTGCGGAATTAGTTGTCATTCTCGAATGCGCCAATTGTAGGTGATCGTCCACCACTGGTAAGGTCTCGGAGCCCGTATTTTTTTATATCAAATTTTTCACATATCGAACTAATTCGCGATCCCCTTTGAGTTCGATATATCCGTGTTCGACTGTATAGTCTATGATACTTGTCTGTTCTTGCAGGATGGCTTGGTGGGCTAGTTGGTATTGCATCGTGAACGGTTACAGAGCCCATAGACGGGAATGAAGGAAGAACACACAAGCCACATTTCCATGCCAACATGGACGAGGATCTACAAACTGATTGTGCTTTCCCAGATTTTTCAAAAGCGTTTGATCTCGTAGCACATCGCCACTTGCTTTTGAAGTTGTCTGTTCTAAAACTAGGTGCATATAAGTAAGCGGTTCCAAAACCGCTTACTTTGAGGGGGTCCGCTCTACGCACGGCTGGTGCAGAAGCCTAGCTCCAGTCCCAGCCACAAATAGTCGTACCGTGCACGAGTCAACGTCCCCTTCCCGTAGCGCGAGTCATCGCAGCTACGACGGGTTCGGGCGAATAAGGGAACAGGCTAGCACAACAAACAACACTTTGTTGCTATACTAGCAATAACGCGTAAATGTCGCGTAGAGGGATAGTCCGCTCTCATAGAAAACAAAGGGTATGGCTTACACCTTCGGTCGATGTTCGGCTCGCGGAACTTGGGGCGGTGAGGTGTTACCTTGCAGGTCAGCAGGGCACAAGCGAGCGTCCCTCTGCCTGGTCGGCAGTTTTGTTCACCTCCCGTGTCCCTCCCCACTGCGAGGGTTGTTTCCCTCGCAGGGCGAGTTCCCTTTCCCGCGAGCCGGGATGCGAGGATTGGCGCGAGGAACAGCGGGAAAGAAGGGGTTGTCCGGAAAGAGCGACAGTGCTCCTCTCCTAGTGGTCCCTTGCCTCCCGCCGTCAGTTCGCGATCGCGCCAGCCTTAAGGAAAGGAAATGGGCGTGCGTGCTCTCCCACAACTTATATGCGCTTTGCAAGCAAGCCAATGACAACCCTCTTTTCGGGCAGTGTTGGGTGATCAAGAAAGAGAAGGACGAAATTGATTCTGACAAAGAAAATTGCGTGAGCAATCCTTCCGTGACGTTCTTAAAAAAAGGAGGTAGAATTTTTGAACGCTGATATGCAATAGGCAGAGTGCCAAATGATGACCCATATTCTTACTTTATTTTTGTTGGTGCCTGGCTCAAGAGTGTTGCCACTGGCTTGCTAAGCGCATACAAGTTTGCTCCTTCAGAAATAAAGTATCATTTGAAACTTCTCATTTGAAAAGTATCATTCAAAGTTCAAAGTATCATTTGAAACTCATTTGAAACTTCACCAGAGCACTACTCCCTGTAGGAGCTACACGACCTGCATCGCCAGCCTTTCTTACCTTATCGAGCACAACTTTAGCTTTCTTAGTAGAACTTCTCTGCCGAGTGCATGATTGCCACACTGTCATTTCACACTTGACAATCTGAAGATGCATGCTTTGTTTGCACAAGCAACACTGTCGATGCTCAGCCATTGCCGGTTTTGGCAGCAAGTGAGACGAGGTGAAGATGGCCAGGAGACCACAGCCTTCAGAATGAGGAGACAGTCTGGGAGCAGCACTGTTTGCAATGCAGCCCACTCACTCTAGGGTGGTGTGGCTATGGGGAAAGCCTATTCGGAGGGCTGTAAAGGCAACGCGACTGGAAAACAGGTTTCATGACATGAGCACACAGTTGCTGTTGGCACAGCAGGTCAGGGTTTCAAGGATTTCCCCGCACCCTTAGGCATGGACTTGATTGTTATGACCAATATTGTGGCACGGGGGCATTGTATAAGCGGATGATTTCGTCACTGTAAACGTACAAATCAGCAGCTTCTTGTAATAAACGTTATATTGTTAAAACCAGCATCGTTACAAGAGGGTTTTCAAATGAGCATAAAAACTGCCCAAGACAGCGAGTTTTAGTTCAGGCTTAACCGAAAGCAAAAGAATCTACGACATGCGTCAAAGCGTACTCATGTCAACCATGGAAACTGCTGTGGTCACTGACTGAGGCTTGGCAGGTGTTGTCAAGTGGTTGGTGACAAACAATGATGAAGACCAGCTCAAAAGCAGTGCTACACAGCTGTGAACTTGCCTTGATGACAACAGCGTGAGCTGGGAGGTTTACACCCCAAGCCAGTGTAGAGGTGCACACGAGGACGTTGATGAGGCCTTCACTGAACAGCTTTTCAACCAGGTTTCGATCACTACGCAGCATGCCTGCATGGTGCACCGAAAAGCCATATGGGAAAAGGTCCCTCAAGGCACTATTCCGAGAGTTGGCCATCTGTAAGAGATCAGCAACGAAATGGGTTAAACAACTCCGCCGTGGTTGCACCTGTGCTGCTTTTCTGACTCTATAAATGGCAGACTATGAGAGAGAGGAATCCAAGAGACATACGCAATAGGGGTGTGCGAATATTTGAAAATTTCGAATAACAAATTGAATAGCATTCTATTTAATTCGGTGGTCGAATCAAATAGCTCATATTCAAAGTACCGAATGTTTTTTAAATATTTTTCGAATAACCAGCACCGCCAGGAAAACCTCAAAGGAACAAAAAGTTGGAAGAGCGAGAGATCATATTTCTTGTTTTAATTACTGAATTACAAAGATGCATGCAGTTCAAGCTTTTATGGGACTATTGAAGATTAACAGATCAACGGATAAAGGAATCTCTGCTTTAAACTTCAGTGTCGCCGAACCAAACATGTCCTCAATCCACTATCATTATTATAGGATTCATGATGATGTTCCTTTATGAAACATTATTACTTTTCTGTCCAAGTGTTAATTAAAAGCTGGTGACAAAGTACCACTTTGAATACTGAAGTAACTCCTGTACTCATCCTACAATTAAAAAATACTTCCAAGGCTCTAGCCACCGCTGTATGTGAGCGTACCTCAGTTTACATAATTGTAGCATATTCCTGTCGGTTATATGTAACGGTGATGTTACTTTGTTAAAGTTTGTTAATATTTGTTTCAAATAAGGTGTTGCCAAATTCTAGGCCAGTATTGAAAATGGTTTTTTTACTATTCGAATAGTATTCGATTCGGTACGATTACTATTCGATTCGGTCCTAAACTTCACTGTTATGTTTGCCGCTCATAAGTCGATCCTGCAGACGGGACGGCGCGGCACGGTACGTCGTACAAAGCTTCTTTCTCGGCTCTCCCCCTGCCTGGTCTTTTCGGTGGGCAATTATCAAGAGAAAGCAAACGGCTTCCTTTGAGCAAGCTTGTCTGCCCCGATGGCCAGCATGGGTTGCGGTCAAGCGACCGTTCTCAGGGGTCGGCGGCCTGAATGTGTGGGAAAATGAGGAGGACATCCCCCGCTCTAAGCCGTCGCTCGAGGCGACAGTATGCGTGACCCCAACACGGACCAAGATGTGCTTTTGCAACAATGCAAGGTCGAATGCGTGGGAGGCAGGGTCACGCAGACGCCTTTTCTTTCCCGGAACGGTTTAACGACTGGCTCCGCGAGTTCAACTCGATGTGTATGGGAAAATGGCGTGAATGCACCAGGGCTAAGATACAGATGTATTTCGACCGTGAGAATCCCTGAGAGCGTGGGAAGGAGAGGGAGAGCCATGATGGGAAAGAGTGCCAAAACGCCTGTCTCCGCTGTAAAGACACTGCTGTCGAGATTAAGGACAGCCCAGTAGGGAGTGGCTTAATCTGAGGATAAACGTATTGGATAAGGGAATGTCGAGGCGGACCACCAGTGGCCACCTCCCCTTTTCTTTGTTACCGCAAGGTACTTAAGACTGGACGGAATTCGTTTCCCTTCAGTCTAGGCTGTAATCACTTAACTGATCGATCAGTAAGACTCCGTACGATGCAACTTTCGTCTGGGCCGTAACCACTCGGTGGTCGAACAGCGAGACTCGGTTCTTCGTATGTAGTAACAGTGTTCTAGGCTCTAACTTAAGAAAAGTTAAGTAGAAGAGTAAGATGCTGTTGATGTCTATGTTATCATCAGTGTGCTTCGGCAAGATGTACATATGACTGTAAATATTTCGCTACAATATACCTTCAAGTTTTCATTACCTCCAACCTGCCTCCTGCTTCATCGACGTCGATCATCTCCTTGACGGGACTTCAATCCACATCAAGGAGAAAACGAACAAGAAAAAACATAACTTTCACCATTCGCACACCCATAATACCCAGCCATTCTAGTGCAGGTATAGTAAAGCCTCGTTAATTCGGCCCTCATTGATCTGAAAATTCAGTTTGTTCTAACGCACCGTCTGGACCCGTCAAACGTGCACTGTAGGCTCAGGGCCCGTGGTTGGCTGTAGTGGTTGGACAGAACACGGAGGTGACAAGGAAAGCACCTTCACTCAACGAAAGCCGGGCTACGATTGGTCAGCAGCGGGGCGAACACGAGTCCCGTGTGTGAGTGTGCCCGGGCTGCTCATCGTTCTTTTTTATTGCGATAGCAACTATATGGACAGTCTCGACGGGTTTTTGCCGTTGCCGTCACTGTCATGTCCTTCCGCTTTGAAGTCCAAATTTGAAACTTTGAAAACTTTGAAACGTTATTCATTCCAACATTCTATAATTTGGGATGCGGAGGGCCGGGGTCAAAAAGCCTCTTCACGGGCTTGACTAGGACCACGACCCCGTAAAAAATGGCAGGGATAGGCACGCGTACAGGTCAATAAAACAATGTACAGAGTGAAAAAACAACATATCTAGTTCAAATTTCATCGAATATGAACAGAAATAGCTCAGTGAAATTCTTTTTAGGCGAAAATACACAAACAGCCACTGCATTTAGAATTTGCCAAAACCTGAGTGACATCGTTGGTAATCATATAACAGAAATCGGACAACACAATGACGTTAATTTATAACTCTAACCAGACTGTGTATGTATGTATATATATATATATATATATATATATATTATATATATATATATATACACACACATGCACATATATACACATACCAAAAGCAATGCATGTGACACCGAGAGATATAAAGCGGCAAGAAAATGTGTCAACTTTAATTCGATAATCACATAAAATGCAAGGAAACCATACAAACGAAAAAAAAAAACACAAAATAATAAACGATATGTAAGCCAAAAAATATTTTTAGCAATATTTTCATATTGTTATTTGATTTAGGTAAAACGGCAAGAGAAAGCGCAGCATTTCTTTGCCGTATTTAGTGCGCGTGCGTGGAATTGATAAGATCTCCCCGCGCATTGTATGTTCTACCACGCGTAAAAGAGCGCGAGCGGGGGCGACGAACGCGGCCGAAGCAGAGTTCAAACAAGACGGCCCATCGCTCGGAGGGTGCATGCGATAACATCACCCCGCTTGGAAGGCCTGCCGTCGAAGCAGACAGGCAATGCCCCGCCCGTCTTGAACAAGCCTTAAAAGACGCAAGAGAGGGGGGGGGGGGGGGAATGTCGCGTCGTGCAAGGAGCAACTTTGAACTTTGAATCTAAGGGCGCGGTGGCGATCGCTGGCGCGCACGCTATCTCGAAAGCCATCACAGCGGGCGGCTCGTATACCCTTCTACGTGCTGCGCTCTCAACGCGAAGTGACTTTGCAGGGAGCATCTCTCCCTGGAGTGGCCGTATTCTCTTACACCAGCGTTTCGTAGTTACGCGGGATTGGATGCAAAACAGTTAGCTGCCAGCCTCACTTCGTGTAACACTACAATTTGTTGCTATCGCATTCACTGCTTCGCCCTTGCGGTGAAACTGTGACTTTTTTGCTCTCCTTGGCCCCCATAGTACATAGGCCTATGACACAAAACTCCTTAACGTGGACGTATTTGGCCATACTTCGGTTCATTCAGACAGCTCTCTGTGCTCAGGCACATTGGGCCCACCATGTTTATTATGTAGGGGTCATGCTGCTGATGATGGCAATGCGGACTGCACTACCTCGTATCGGTTAATTGTAAACACCGTCGTTTTCATTCTTCTGCGGAGCTTCATGCTCAGAGCGCTCACACAATCAATCAATCAATCAACCAATCAATCAATCAATCAATCAATCAATCAATCAATCAATCAATCAATCAATAAGTTTATTATCATGATATAAAAGGATGTTACAGGGAGTAAAATATACAGACGGGGGTCCCAAAGTACACGACTGCAACGGGACCCTCGGTGGTGATTACAAATAAATAAAACAATAAGCAGCTGTTAGAATTGCAGAAACAAACAATACACAAAGCAGATTGAAAAACAAAAGGGCATGGAATAAAAAAAAATTAAATACAGTGTGAAGCAACACAAAAGAAAGAGATCAACTATTTAACAGATGCTCTTTTAATGAGTTTTTAAATTAAATTAAAGAAACTTTACATTTTAGTAAAGTGGGCAAATTATTCCATATGGAGATGGTACAGAAGAGAGATGATGATTTACCATAGTTAGTATGAACCTTAGGAAGTAAAAAGTTATTGTTAGCCGCAAACCTGGCTGTGTTAGTATTAACTAACATTTTGGGATCAATGAAATTAGCAGAAAGTTGATTTCTTATTTGTTTATGCAGAAACATAATTAGATTAAACCGATATAGGTTGCTAACAGTTAAGATGTTATTGCACTGATGAAGGGGAACAGCGTTACTGTCGCGAGAGCAGTTAAAAATAGCGCGAAGAGCTCGATTTTGTAGATGTTGTATAGATGAAAGATGACACTGGCAAGTATTCCCCCATGATGCGATGCCATAAGTGATATGAAAATGAATGAATGCGAAGTAAAGAGAAAGGAGTGCTTTATGAGAAAAATATGAGCGAGCTTTGAGTAACGCGCGAATGCCGAATGCTGTCGTTTTTCTCATGTGAGCAATATGGAGAGCGAAGGTAAGGTTAGCATCGAGGTGAACGCCAAGAAATGATACTCTGCTGCTGACATTAATCAAATCAGAGTCAACTGTGATTGCTGGTGAGGAGGGTTAACTTGCGTTAAGCTGATCTAAACACCATAAACTTAGATTTATTTGGATTAATAACTAAAAAATTTTCCTTGCACCACTTTGACATGCTTTGACACACTTTGGTCATCCCAATTAACCGAGTTACGGACAAATAAGACCGAATTAATGATAGTTTGATGTTGTTAAATAATGCATGTGCTTTATGGGACCAGAAAACAAGTCTACATTAGTGATCTGTTCTCGTAAGGACAGGAAAGAAAGAATGTGTGTGACATGGCCACTGTTGATGATCGCATCAGCAGCGACTGCAGTTTCATCTGCAGCAGCTGCGACTAACAGTAGCTTCGTTTTTGTTGCATGCCTTCAGAACTGCACATAGTCCTCCTAAAAAGACCGGGCATGCAAACAAGGACACAAGAAAGAAGTCAGGACACCACAAACGCCGACTAACAACTGAAGAGACGCACCTCCTGAACTTGTGGATGCTGCCTATTATCATGTCGTTACGGGTATGGTACGCTTTGACGCGGTGCAATGCATCCGCAATGTCTCAAAAGTCAAACATGGCGGAAGCTATCGAAAATGAAAGGCATTTTAGATGTAGTCTGCATGTTGGCATGAAACTCGCCTTCTACATCATGATGGACAAATGCTCTGTTGGCCGCTATTCTGCCAGTGAAAAAATTATCGTCATGTGTGTATGGTGGCAGTGTTGGCCATGCAGTATGCGGGGAGGGCTGCAGAGCATGTTCTGGATGAATTAAGGCACATGGGTGCCCTAGTTTCATGGTGACGAGAATTGAGGTCTTACATTGCTCTTATGCACAGCAAGTACAGGATTTGCATACTCATGCAGCAAACAAAAGTGTACGAACGTAAGAAGTCCGCCATCGCTGTGCCCATGTGCGGTCAGGAACGGAGTGGGCATCACTGACGCGATTTTGTACCTGTTCTTAAAACGGACGGAGGTGGTTCATTCTTTCCAGCCGCACAAGAATGGTCAACGTGAACTGTGACAGACGTCACGGCCCTACATTGACCAATTGCGTGTGGCTGGATAGAACAGACCGCCTCCGTTTGTTTTAAGAACACGTACAAAATCGTGCCACACAAACATTTTCATGACAAATGCGTGCGTACGGCACAGCAAGCACCTCGGGAGTGACGGCGCAGTGTAGTTGTGCTGCACACAACTAGGAATGATCGGCTTCACGCGGCAGCAAATGCTGCGTATCGGCGGAGGGGTTGTCCGCTCTCCCGCCACAGTCTTTGTGTTCCACGTCATCGTTTCCAAATGCTCCATGCAAGAGAGCCGTAATCTATTCCGCGCTTTGCTGGTATTAGGGGCGCTCATCACGAGACGCAACTTAATTTCCAATTGGCGGTTGGCATGTAGTTAAGCGGGGTTCACGGCAGGTACTGGATGTATTCACGGGAGCCTGGGCGCGCCTCGAAATGCCCGATAAGTGTACTGGGTGTTTCGCGGTCATAGGGAGTCCAAAAAATCGGACGCTGACTGTATCTATTTTCCGGGAGCCGGAAGTTCGAATACTTCGAATAGTCAAATTCCGGTGAGAATTGAATAGAATAGCAAACACTATTAGAAAAATATTCGAAAGTTCGAATACACACAGATGCCTAGAAATGACCTATTTCATTGGGCTGTAGTTTTCTTGCAAGATCTCTGATTTTAATGCGGTTTGCAGCAAAAGATTCAGAAAGGATGAAAATTTCTCGTCCCGCTTTTCTATGTGCAACACCGAAAAAAAAAAGAATGAAAAATAATGAAGACCGCAAAATACTATACAAGGAGGAATCTGCCATGCGGCATGCCAAACGCAACACGTAAAGGTTTGTAAAACTTATAAATCACTTACCCTACAACAGGTGCTGAAATGATCACCTGAAACGTGAGATTGTTCTGACTTTTGAACAGTATGCAGTCCCTCGTGTATAGAATTTCGTGGAATGTCGTGGTTCCCTATCATTTTTCTCTTTTGGCGTTGCCCATCAAAAAAATGGGGCAAGCCATTAAATTTTCATTCTCCCTGATTTTAAGCTACAAACGGAATTAAAATCAGACAACTGTTAACAAATGAAATAGGTCAGTTCTAAAAGAATCGCCCTAAAGATAAAAGCCAAAGAAACTATAGGTGGTGTTAGTATTTGCAGTTTCTGACTCAACTACCGTGATTACAATATCAACATTACTGAAAGTTGGGCGAGTTGGTATTCGTTCATGACTTCTTTTGCGCAAAAACGTACACGGACACAAGGAAAAAAGAGGCAGACAACACAGGCGCAAACTCACAACTGATTTATTTTGAACAACGAACTGTACTTTTATCTTCACGTATAACAAACGCCCTCCACCGGTGGACCCAGGAACACACGGAAAAACCTAAAGAAAACCTATTCAGCGCTACGTCATGATAAGAAGCAAAAAACTTTTTTAGTTCACGCATTTGTAGACGGATTGTTGCACGTGCCTTTCAAGAAGTCGAATTCTTTATCGGACATTGTGACAGAAGCTTGGCTAACGCAATTTTCTCCCATGTTTCTTATATGGAAAGCTTCAATCAACTCCCTGTTAATTTTTTTCCTGTGAGTTGACAGAATCTTTGTGTCTGTAAACATTGGTGCGCACCCACAGGACCTGCAGTGATCCACCAGATGTGTTCGTCCTGAACTACGTAATGCAGAGTCATGCTCCCTCAGCCTGGTGTTTATGCATCTTCCAGATTGCCCAACATAAGATCTGCCACAGCTGAACGGAATCTGGTATACAACTGCTGTTTGCATCCTCAAATGCGATAGCATCCTCATGCTTAAGATCTTCGTTGTTCCGGTCATGCGTACACGAGGTTGGTTCCAGCTTTCAGGACCAGCTAAGCAGGCTCAGGGCAGCTGGGTACCCCAGCCATTTGCTGAACACTATGTGCAAGAAACTCATCCCAGTGATAAAAGGCACGGAAAGAATTCCCAGAAGGTTACAAAATGAAAAAAGGAAGCTTGCAGTTCTCCCATATGTTCATAGGTTGTCCCATGGCTTGAAGAATGTAGCAGCGAGATACGGTGTAACCTCGGTGTTTACAGCACCCAACAAGCTGTCAAAGTTGTGCCCACGACTCCGAAAGATGGTGGAGTCCGGCAATACGCAGAGTAAGAACAGCTGCCAGATGAAACACAGCCACCATTACAGGTCTTGCAAAACAGCAGTTGTATACCAGATTCCGTTCAGCTGTGGCAGATCTTATGTTGGGCAATCTGGAAGATGCATAAACACCAGGCTGAGGGAGCATGACTCTGCATTACGTAGTTCAGGACGAACACATCTGGTGGATCACTGCAGGTCCTGTGGGTGCGCACCAATGTTTACAGACACAAAGATTCTGTCAACTCACAGGAAAAAAATTAACAGGGAGTTGATTGAAGCTTTCCATATAAGAAACATGGGAGAAAATTGCGTTAGCCAAGCTTCTGTCACAATGTCCGATAAAGAATTCGACTTCTTGAAAGGCACGTGCAACAATCCGTCTACAAATGCGTGAACTAAAAAAGTTTTTTGCTTCTTATCATGACGTAGCGCTGAATAGGTTTTCTTTAGGTTTTTCCGTGTGTTCCTGGGTCCACCGGTGGAGGGCGTTTGTTATACGTGAAGATAAAAGTACAGTTCGTTGTTCAAAATAAATCAGTTGTGAGTTTGCGCCTGTGTTGTCTGCCTCTTTTTTCCTTGTGTCCGTGTACGTTTTTGCGCAAAAGAAGTCATGTACAATATCAAGTAAAATGAAAGAGGAAAAAGCGACTTGGTACCGCTGGAAGCCAAAGCCACCACCTACACATGCACTACCAGTTGTGCTAGGCCACGAATGCTTTGTTTGTTATTTTTGCACATGTAACCCTGTGTGGGCATGGTGGCAATTGCAGAACATACTTTTTGCCATATTCCTTCATTGAGCACATTAACTTTGAAAGCAGGACCAATAAATGCTCGCTAATCAACCAAAGATAAAACCCTCGCTTGCTGTCCAAAGGCACAAGTCATGACTATTGCTGCAAAATGACCAAGGGATGCTTTTATTGGGCACAGCTCCTTGAAGCCACTTGTACCTTCAGTGGCAAAATCAACTGCACAATAAGAAAATTAGTCATGCAGAAACTCTGGCAGAGCCTTTGCAGCCGTGAAAAGCAAGGGCTGCATTTGCACGTCTGTTGGTTCCTAGTGGGGCATCATGCTGCATGAAACACTCACTTGCTTCTCTGCAGTAGCATACTGCGCACTCTGCTGAACCTGAAACTTGGGAAGCTTTCCCTGCTGCTGGGCCATGTCTCTCAGTGTACGGGCAGTCTTCACCGTCGAGTTTCGAGAGTGAACAAACACCATCACCTGGAAGAGCACACACCCTCCTTTAAGAGATACTACAGTGGGCCTCTCAAGTTGAATAACAGTGAACATAACCGAGGGGCAAATACTAGTACCACATTTCACGGTTCATACAAGTTTCAAATGAGAAAATCCAAGGCTAAAATATGGAATCCAAAGGAGAAATCTTTTTACTATAAAACCATTTCAAAATTCTGACTGGCTTTATTGCACATAATATATTCTTAATACACAGCACAAATGCCTAGCCTTGATTTCATCCAAAGTAGTTCCCAGCACCCAACAAATTTTCAGAACAGCTGTGGAGACTTTTCTTGTATTACCTGGGCTGCACTTTGTATTAGAGTGTATTAACTTGGTGCGCAGTTCCCTTGACACGGAAAACAAGCTACACCTTCACTGCAAGGGCAAAGCAATGAATGCGATAGCAACAAATTGGAATGCTACAAGAAGAAAGCCTAGCAACTCACTCCTTTAGCACATGCAGCCACTGAAGCGAGCAAAGTGACAGGGCGTCTACCAAGTTGACATTTTTAAATTCCCAGAGATTTCCCTGAGTGTTTTTGCTAAAATTCCCTGAGTGAAACAGAACTCTGCTTTATGTCAAGATGGGTAGACACCCAGTCGCTCGATGTCACTCTCTAGTATGCACGATAAAAAATAAAGATGACTTAATCCCATTTGATTAGTACAGTTGAATCTCCATATAGTAAAGTTGGTATTACTTCATTATATTGAAACTTTGTTCAACTGAAATTCCATCTTTCATACAAGCAGTGTGTCGGAACCTAACCAAAAACGAAAAAAAAAAATTGATACTTTTGACCAGAACAAAAATGCAACGGAAACATTGTCTGGTATTTTGTTCCGGAGTGAAACCAAAATGTCTTTTATCGTTTTTCGGTTCAAGGGAAAACTTGGCGATCCGGAACAATGGAGGTTATGCGACGTGAACAATAATGCATATCTCAGGGTACAGCGCAGTAGAACCTCATTGATACATTCCCGCTTGGTACGATTTCCCGGCTCCTACGCTGGAAATCACAAAAGTTAAAAATAACCCAATACAGCTGTGTGTAATACGTTCCGGTTATTACGTTCCCACAAAATACGATTATTCGGCAGCAACGTTCAGCACCGCGGAACACTGCGGTCGTATGATACATTTTGTACTCAGAAACTCTCATTCAGGTGTATGAAAAGGGCCCTCTCGGGTACTTGTGAGACAGCCGCCGCGCAGCAACGGCAGCTTCTCCGTAGTGCCTTTGTCCCCTCCGCGCTTTCTCTGCTTTGCACAATTGTCCCCTCAGCGTCTTCTCCGAATTGCTCGATCGCCGCTCTCTGTCAACCACACACCGACTCGAAGGCAAGGCGGTGACGCTGGCCGTCAAAATCTTTGAACGGCTTGCTGCGGAAACGCACATGCTGCCACCGCATCGCCACCGCTGCACAACACGCCGTGACCCGTAACCATAGCAACGCCGCCATTGTGCCCAGTGAATATGGCCGATAATTTCCCCCACACTTTTCTCCCGAAGCGCATCCGTTTTTGGGTTGCTCTGCCCGGCGCAGTTCCAGTCGGCGTTTGTATTTCTCTGGCTGGGCAATTCTGCCTACCAGTGGGTCGTCAGAAGATGCCAGAAAAGATTTGTTCTGGAAGATATCTGGGAAGTTTCTGGTTATCAGACGCCAAAACGAGACGATGCGCACTCGCCGCCATCTTTGTGAGGACTCGACAGATTCAAAGTGCGGGCGCTTGGGGACTTCACCTTCGGTTGCCATTACACCGGGCGTTATCTTTTAAAGCCCATTCCGCCATGCGAGATGGTGCGATTTCGAGTGGTGGTGAACATACCAGCGCATGTCTCAAGTTAAGACAGAAAGCAAACTGATCAGCGCGAGTGTGCGACATAGTATGCGATAGCCACGAACAGCTCTCGCTTTCAGGGACGCTTATCACTTTTGCGAGATTTCGCATATCGTGTTGTACCACGATTGTTACGTGCAAAGCTTGTTAAGCCTTTAGCGGAGCGGCAGTTTTCTTCACGGACGGGGCAAGTCGGGCGATCTTGCGAACGTATGTGATCGTATCCCAAATGCGTATGCTCGAGAATATCACTTCTGCTCTTCGGCAAGCCTAGCCCCACATTTCCAAGCGACAATGCAGAAAGAACCGACGTTCATGCGGCGCAAAGTTTCGTCTGCTGACACGGCTGTAGCGTTTTTATACGTTTACACTGGTTGTCCCAGAGTTCAATTTTGAAATATTCGGGTTGTCTCGGGATTTCAATACACGTGACCACGATGTTATTTTCGGTCAGGACCGGAACTAGTTGGCTGACCTCTGGCTGCCAGCGAGATGCCAGGAGTTCAAAAATCGAAGAGTCCCTCCATGTTTTTTGAGAAATAAATGTTTTTTTGCCCTTGCACCTCAATATGGGCTTGTCAGCCTTAATTTTTACTGGATTCGGATCATACGTTTTCCCAGATCGTGCGTTTATTTGGCACATTTTTTTCGGAAACGTATCAACGAGGTTCTACAGTATTAGCACGTGTCTCAGGCATCCTCGGCGCTGAAATTTGTTTTCATCAGAACAGCGGTCTCGCATATCAGAGAGTACACTCGATGGCAGGGTGCTTCTTAGATAATGCTCAATCCTTGACACAAAGGATTGAGCCTGCTCAGAAAATTCGCAATTCACTTTTGAGAAAATTAAATACCAGAACTTAGAAGGTTCACGCTAGTTGGTAGGAGTTCGTGGTGCAGTTACTTGTGCTCCTCTTAAGAACGTGGGAATGATGTGTTTTACCCATGTCCACGTTCTTAAAGGGACATTAAAGTGAAAGAGTAAAATAGTTTAGGCCAATAAATTATACTCTGAAAGCCGTAGTGTCACTAATTTCACCATCCTAGGTTTATTATTAGATGAGAAAACCCATGTCAAAAGCTTCATATATAAATTTCCTGCCGAAACTTCCCATGGCGACGTCATGGATTTGAGTGGTTTTTTTTTCGTATTTTTTCCACATTTTCTCAATGAAATTTCCAGAAACTTGGTATAAGTCTCGGGCTCCCTCAGAAGACGATGTGCTTGATTTTTACCTATTAAAAACTACGTAGGGCCTAGTGGACGCCGTAAAATCCATGAAGTCGCGGCGTCTGGTGCGAAAACTAGAAAAATTGGGCTAGTATCAACTAGCCCCCCCAACCTTCTATCCTCTATTGCAAAAACTTCAAGGTGGCCTCACCACCCGCATTTTGTTTTTGCTAGTTTTCTTGCTTACCAAACGTCTTCTCGGGGCAAGTGTGAGGATTTCGGTATTGTGAAAGAGTAATTTACAAACACGCAAAAAATCGTTTGTCTATTTCGTGTTCTCTTAAGAGGAGCGCAACTAACTGCACCACAAATCTTACCTTTTTATGGTTACTTTAACTTCAAACTTTTACATACAAATAAAATTCGTTATGAACCATTCCGGAACATTTTTTTTTTCATTAAATAACAGAAACGGAACAGAACTTTTTGCGGTGGAACAAAACAAAACCGAAGCAAAAAACATTTCGTTCCGACATCCGGCATACAAGGCATAGTTACCGAAGGATTCATTTTACACTGAAAATGCGACAAGAATGCTCAACTAATATGGCAACCTGAAATAACATTTTTTTTTCTTGTGTGACAAAAAAAATCAATTTCGTTGAGCGTGAGGTGCAGCAATCACAATTACAGTGAAACCTCGGTGATACGAATCTCGCGGGGTTACCAAAAATATTCGTATCATCCGACATTCATATCACCAGAAAACATGGAAAATTCGTATGTGACAAAAGAAAGTTGGCATGCATTTTGATTCAGTGTTTCTCGGGGCTGCAGCGACGTCATGAACAGCTCTGAATGATTGCCAGTAAAGTTTTTAAACGACAACGGTCATACTTGTACTCGTATATAAGGTGCATGCGCGCCTGTGTAATTAATGAACCAGATGTGTTGTGCCCCGTGACCGCTAGTAGCCCCTTCCTAATCTTGCTACGCTTGCCTTTCCGCATGACACCAAAGTACTGCGGCCAAAGTGACTTGAGAAGCGCTTTGCACACGATCGATGGAAGCCAAGCTCCTTCGGCAAGACCGTCCACTTCGTCTCTTGGGGTCTTCGTCCACCTTTAATGGGACTGCATGGCGGACCCGCAGCCCAAGTTTAAGTCTTGTTTCATATAACGTCTGATTGCGGGGAAATGGCTCGCATCGAGGTGGCAGGCACGTGTTAACACAGTACAAAGACGCTGCTGCCTCAAGCACAGGAGCACGCGTCAACGCGGCGAAAAAAAAAAGTGCGACGTCAACGTCATCTGTAACCTAAACGCGAAGGCGCCTAAAGGCCTCCAATATTCGCGCACACTATCTCGGAGGCAACGACGCAACGTTGATGGTCGCGCAGTGCGCATGCCCACGTATGACTGCTGCGTCTTCCGCGACCGCGCGGGCCGCACCTGTTCTTACCTGTGCGCTAGCGTACGTTCGTATCAAACGTCACGGGGTGCAAATCGGTTCGCAACAACCGTAGTCCAATACACTGCAGGCTAATGGACCTTGGCCGGGACCACAGAAAAATTTGTATCACCCCGAAATTTGTACGAGCCGTGATTGTATCACCGAGGTTTTACTGTTGTGATGACGAAGAGCGGCAACGGGCTTGGGCGCATGCTCGGGTAGCGCGAGGAAGAGAAGGACGAAGGCCAGAGAATAGAACAGCCTGCCCACGAACGGGCGTTGTCTCCTGTTTCTCTCTTTACACTGTATATGCCTTGCCAGTGTCACATGTAAAGACGAAACAAATGCAGGTTTACCGCACTGTGCAACTGCCCTTATTGTGCTGCCCCAGCTTGTCATCGAAACCTCGAGCATTGCCCAGAGCAGTGCAACGTCGATGTTATCATGTTGCCCAGCCGAACCATTTGCTCCACACGAACGTACAACTTCGAAAACTGTCGCACGTTAGGAAAAAAGTTAGTTTCAAGCAAGCAATAAGAATTTTATATGAATATAGGCTAGCAGCTCTCTTTCAGCAAATGCAGCTGCTGCAATAAGAGAGGTGACCTATCTATGTATGGCTCAGGGGCAAATCCTGGTAAATACCTTGGGGGGGGGGGGGTGATTCCATCATTCCATCATCCAATCGGGTAAGGGGGGGGGGGGTGAGAGGGGGAGTACAAAGGCTGACGCCACCGCCTCAGCAGTGCATTTTAGGGCGGTCATACAGATTTACAACAGCCCAGAGTCGATTATGGTGGCGCCTAAGAAGCCTTCATTGTAAATGTGCATAAATAAGCAGGAAAGGGTGGAGCAATGAGGAGAGAGGTAGAGAGCGGGGACAACATTCTCCTCACTCCTTTTGGGCAGTGGTAGGCAAAGCAACCTGACAAAGGGGGAAAACTCAACAGGGAGGCTGACAAAGGAGGTGGACGACGGGCACTGTAGGGAGGGGGTGGGGGCTGCAGGCTTTGGGGGGGGGGGGATAAATTATACTGTGAGAGCCGTAGTGTCGCTAATTTCACCATCGTAGGCTTATTAATAGATGAGAAAATCTATGTCAAAAGCTTTATATTAAAATTTCCCAACGAAACTTCTTATGGCGACGTCACGGATTTCAAAGTGTCTTTTTTTTTTCGTATGTTTTCCACATTTGCCGATTGGGAGGTATCGCTCCTAGCCCCCCCCCCCCTCTGGATCTGCCGCTGATATATGGCTTCAACGAAAGTTTTACAATATGTGCACAGCGCCTACAAAGGTATGAGCCGTCTGCTGATACTCTCTAAAGACACCGCCGCACACGCGACCACACCCGGTCGTACAAAGTACGCACTTCCTGTCGGACTCACGCCACACCTCGCACCCCCTCCCTCCCTAACCCTCCGGCTCCTATCTCCATGTGCCCATCGCGCGAAGGAGATGGCCGGCTTCATAGAGTTTCCTAAAATTAACTAGAGAGGACTCCATAATAATGTCTGGGGTTTAACGTCCCAAAACCACGATATGATTATGAGAGATGCCGTAGTGGAGGGCTCCGGAAATTTAGACCACCTGGGAACTAGAGAGGACTCTGGCGCTGTGATCGTTCAGCCACGGCAGCTCGATCTCCCCCCTTTGGTGCGGGCCGCCGAATGCTCCTTTCCGCCTGTGAGAGCGGTAGTTCCCTTTCAACACACCGAGTCGGCGATGGCGCTGGCCATCGGCGAAGCGTAGGGTGCCTTGATGCCCGCGCGCTCTGCATCAAGGCACTCTAGCGAAGCGGGGTTTCCCCCAAATCTCCCTTCAGCCACAGCTTTCTGTACGGGCTGTTTCATGTGGTTCAGTGTTTTGCCAGGCTTCATTTAAGACGCTCCCATGAAAAGGCTGCAGTCACATTAGCTGGAATAGAGGTACATCACTGGCTCAGACACACAAGTGAAAAAAATAAATGACGAACACAAGAAAGAAGACGAAGACAAGCGCAACTCACAAATGCTTATTCTGTGTCTATATCTGCATATAGGGTTCCATATGTATATCATTTTGTCACGCATGCGCGTACAGGAATAAAGTAACACGTGTATATCAGAGGCGGTTGCACTTAAATTCAAACTCGGGGCCCAGCAAAGCGATAGACGGCTCATTGACGATTCGGCTCGCTTTACTGGACCCCTAATTTGAATTTACGCACAGCTGCCTCCGATATACATGTGTTACTTCATTCCTGCATGTGCATGCGTGACAAAACGATATATATGTGGAGTTTATTTTTTCTGAAAGAGCCAAGTCCACTTTAACTGAAACAGAGAAAAGCGCAGTTTTTTGCTACTGACAATATGGTCGGGCCTGCTCCAACAATTTTTTGCCAGTGTGCTAAGTCACCAAGATACCTCAAATCTATATCGCGGCTAAAATCTATATAGCCCACTATCGTCGGTATTCAGGAGCAAAATTTGGATTTGGCTCTTACAGATTGGGACAATTCATTTGGGCTTGAATTAGCTCGTGAATGAAGTCTAAACCCCAGCGAATGAGCGATATAGAAATATTTTGCGACAAAATTAACATCATTTTGCTGCCTTCCTTTGTTGCATGGGAGTAATGGCGATGACCAGACCTGTAGAATAAGTGCTCCTTCCAGGCAAAACGCACACCACTCTAACTATCGGCAGCGTTTTCTTGTTCTTGACATCGATTGAAGGCCTTCAAAAAACGTTTCAGCTATTCTTCTTAGCTCGTTTTAAGCCGTGGCGTTTCGGATCACTTCTCGTTCAAGGAATAGATCGGTGCCCAATATCCTTATTTAATTTGTCTTCTATTTCAAACATACTCTCTTGAAGCGAAAGAAGGACATAATACTGCAGCGCAAAACTCGAAAACAAGCACTAAAAGGCTGAAAGAAGTAGAAAACTCGGCCTCTGACGCTTCAAATTAGAGTTTTGCCTTACAACATCACGTCCATCAGCAAGAACCAACTGGCCAACTTCAGAAGGTTCAAAAGCTGCCTCCGAGCACCGCGCGTCGGGGCGCCTCGCCCATGCTTACAAGCGGCGGCCGTAACAGAGGAAGTTGCAATGGCTGTAAGAGGGACTCTGAAATGAACATCACGTTGACGTGCTGCTCTTGCTCTGAGAACCTCATAGAAACATGAGGTATCTTGACGGCGGGAATGTGACTCATTTGCGAATGATCATCGCCGTTGCGACAGTCTAGGTCACACGTGTACGTTTTATTTGTTAACTAATGCAACGGCGATCTCGGCGACACTTTCATCCGTGGCACGCTTGCGATGATGCTTCAACTACACCATGTGGACAAGGTGGTTACGTACCTGTCAGGTCTGCCAACCGCGGGCCGCGGCTCCGTCCGTACGCTCAAGTCGAGACCGCGCAATGCGTACAGCACCCCCCTCACCCCCCCCCGTAAACAAGACTCGGCAAGTTTCTTGAGCAGGGGCGTAGCCAGAAATTCTTTTTTTTTTTTTTTTTGGGGTGGGGAGGAGTAGGGTTCAACCATACTTCATATATGTTCGTGCGTGCGTTTGTATGAGCGCGTGTACATATCCGCAAGCAAGACTGAAAATTTTCGGGGGGAATTTCAACCCCTCACCCCCACCCCCCCTGGCTACGCCCCTGTTCCTGAGTGTTGTTTTTCTGTGAATTCTGACAAACATGGACATATTGTGAAGCGCACCGCTGCCAGAACAGCCTTGCACGATACACTTTTGTCAGGTGTCTCATCGCAGCCGCATAAGATTTGGAAAAGCATAGTCGAAGTCACGGCTGCGTTAATGAACCGTGCCCAAACAGAAACACATGCGCCATGTACGAGCCACACTTTAGTTCACGCGAGTACTACGAAATCCTTTTGGTGCGTTTAAGACTTATATCAACAATGGAAAAAGATCTCAACAATGGCAACCGTGAAAAATTCTCCGCATATGACAATGCTATCCACAACGTTAACGGGCTTTGAGGTAAACGTGCTCGCTATGCCTCCACACATGGCCTTATGCCAAGAAATGTGGTGCTGCACATTACAATGACAAACGCTTCACTAAGCTAATCCTTTCTGCTGGGTAAGCCGCCCGAAAATATAACCGATGAGCCGGCGTCAGAGACAAGTTTTCGCGTTTTACAGCTGCCGCTAATTTCTTGCGACGGTCTTCGTAAACAGCTAATTAAAAAAAAAGCTTATTCCATCCTTCTCGTGCCTTCCTGCGCAAATAACTGTGGCACTGATTGTCGTTACACCGTTATTTCTTCTTTGCACGACGACAAACAGCGTACGCACCAGCGAAAACACAGCAGCAACTGCGGTAGGCACGGCGGCTTTTGCCTACCGCGCGAAACTAAACGCCCGACGACAGCGCCACCGCATTTTCGTGACGTATGTCCGGTGGAATTCGTCTATACATAGCTTTCATGGACGTCGCGTGACGTCACCACAGCCACTTCCGCTTTGCTCAGCTGCCATGGTCGGGAACCTTTCGAGACGCGGCTAACCCGACTACCGTGTTGCGGCAGCTGGCGTGCGCATTTTCCAGTGTTATACTTAGCGCCACCGCTATGACAATTTGTGCGATGTTCGGCTGTCGTAGCAGAAGCAAGACTTCTGCGAAACCGACCCGCAGAGTCAGGCACCGGCATGTTTTGTTTGCCGAAGGTTATCACCAAGCAGTGCGAGAGAACGCGGGCTTTCTCAGAAAGGCGCCGGAGCGTTTGGCTGGCCCGCATAAATCGGAAAGACTTGAAGAACTTGGACAACATTCGCATCCGTGGTCGCCACTTTGTTACAGGTAAAATTTTTAATTGCAGCAGTTTAAATGGACTTGTTTTTCTTTTCAATTACTTTGATAAAGCTATCGCTACTTACGGCTGCGAGTCGCGCGCCGCCGATTTCTCAAGCTTCTAAGATTATGGGGTAGTTTACTTCTTTCCGTACGCGCAATGCCACTTGATAAGCTACTAGCCTGTTCACAAATTTGCAGGCAAACCACCTCAACTGATGGATGAAACGAATCCGGACTGGGCGCCCACACTTCACCGAGGATACCTAAGTGAATCAGGTGCGGCTTGAACATTGTCTGCGCGGTACGCCCGACACAAGGAACGTGCCGCGAAGAAAGCGGCAGCCACTGCAGCGAGTGTCGCATCCTGTGAAGTATCTGGGGACGGAGAGCCTTTGACAGACTGCGACAGGCCATGCACAAACTTGCAAGAAGCGGCCTGGGCTGCTGTTTACACACTCACCTCGGCCAACACGACGACACGTTGTGACGGCAACTTCTTCGGTGCAATGTTCTTCACGAACCCACTCGCAAAATAGTTGTGCGCCATCTAAGGACTTGTAAGACTTCATTTGTTGCAAGGAAATGTAGTTGGTTGACAGTACCAGGTAGTTTATAATATCCACGTGCGTCGTTGGTGGCAGTACTTCGGCATCCGTGGTCGCGTCTCTTCCTATGCGCAGCTTATACGGGTCCACACCGCTGCACATGATAATTTTCGCTTCATAACGCACTCTGGTGGGTCCTACGAGCTCGTCGAAGTACGTGGGACAAAATTCCATTTCGTGCACAAGTGTCGTCTGCGAAAATGCCACCGGAACGTGCGCTGACACAACCACACACTGGCTTTGCGGTTACGGCGTGTGCTCATAGGCGCCCGGTGATGGCGGCGACTGCCCAATAAAGGTCTCGCACGCCGGATATGACGTCACGTGAAAACTATGTTTGTAGAATCTCATTTGCATATAAGTCAATCTCATCATATGCAGGGCCGTAACTAAGGAGGGGGGGGGGGAGGTGAGGGGGTTCTGACACCCCCCAAAATTTTTTCATGCTTTAACTTTTCGGGTGACACTAAAATACTTGCACGCCTTCACAGCGACCACCAGTTGCCAAAGTTAGCCGTTCTACGCACAAACACCCCCCGAAAAAAATTTCTGGGTACGGCCCTGATTGTATGTATCTAAAACTTACATCCACGAGATCTTTTAAATCGCTTTCGTGTGAAAGCCGCGAGACGCAAAGAAACCCCATTCTTGCATTATTCAGACTTTGTAACATAGCACCATGCATGGGAAACTTCGGTAACGACACTATAGGAGCATCGGAATTTTTGCGAAAGGTGCCATACGCATTGGAGTACGTAGAACAGTACAGTGTTTACGAGGAAGTGTCATGGCACCGACACAAGTGAAAAGAAAGAAAAAATAGCGAGGAAGTGAAGTTCGACTGCTCGTAGGCGTTCGCGGGCTTGTTTTTGTCGAGATGCGCAAGCACCACCACGTGACTGCTCCACCAACAGGGATGCGCTGACCTCATCGCCTGCCTTCGCTGGAGAACTCTGGCAGATATATAAAAGCATGTCACTGTCGTTAGTTTTATTCAAGTAGCTTAGCAGCAGCAGTATGAGCTTAGGAAGCATAGTTCAGCCACCAGTAATTGTTTCGCTTGGTGTTTTTTCTGTAGCAGTATCTTGTATCTTAAGACATTATTCAATGTATCGGAAATACAGATACAGATAATCGTCTTGCGAGACGTATCGCAATACAGATACAAGATACCCAAGGAGTATCTAAGATAGTATCTAAGATACATGTATCTTCGATACTGCCCAGCACTGGCCATAGGTACTTGCCAGTACCCTGAGCGCAAATCAAGAGATGAAAAGAATTCTGCTCCTTGCAGGCTGTCAATCGCGTCGTTTATTCGCGGTAGTGGATACACGTCCTTACGAGTGATCTTGTTAAGTCGTCGGTAGTCCACACAGAACCGTCCTTCTCTGCAACAAGGACGACAGGAGACGCCCAGGGGCTGTTAGAGGGTCGAATAACATCGCATCGAAGCATGTCATCGATTTGCTTGTTGATTACACGGCGTTCTGTGGGAGATAAGCGATATGGACGTTGCCGCAGTGGCGATTGGGCGCCAGTGTCGATACGATGCGTAACGGCGGACGTGCGGCCGAGAGAAGTTTGAGCGAAATTCTCCCAACAGGCGCAGAAGTTGGGAACGCTGGACTGGCATAAGGTTGTCAGCAATGGAGGAACCAAATACATCAGCGGGTGATGAACCAGACGTGGAAACAGCACTGTGTGTGCTGGCACTGGGGCAGTGCATGTCATCGGGTTCGTCCATAACTTGTGCGTCTTCGAGGGGTTCCACGCTGCCGGGACATTCCCCTCGTGCCAACGTAACACTGTACGGGGATGGGTTGATAACAAAAATAGATGTGCTGCCTAAGTGACTTGCACGGTCTCGAAAGGCACCAGCAAGCCTTTCCTTGTGCAAACGCGGTCAGATGGCGAGAGAAGTGCAACGGTATCGAAGAGGCTGGCACAGTAGACTGACACCGCCGTTGACAAGTTTGCAGGCACTTTGGTGTCGTCTTTGACGAGTGCCTTGCTCGCAGCCGATGGACTGTCTGCCGGCGTCAAATCTAAGAATGGTGATCTATCTATTTTAGCTGGTGCGCAATGAATTACGCCGTCGTGGCGGGTGAGAAAATCCCATCCCAGGATGACGTCGTGAAAGCATGAAGAAATTATGATGAATTCGACGGCGTACAGAGCATCCTGAATCATGACGTGGGCTGTGCACACCGCTGTAGGTGAATACATTGGGCGCTAGCTGTACGGAGGGAGAGCCCGGAAAGTGGCATCGTCACTTTTCGCAGTAATCGGCCAAGTTTTGCGTCCATAACGGATACGGTGGCTCCAGTGTCAACATGGGCGTCGGCAGGGGGGTGCAAAAGGGGCACTTGCCCCCCTTAAGCCACACCAGCTACACCTGACCCGAGCTACACCAACGCTCCTCCTCCCTCAGCAGCGATGCAACACTGGTTTGCACCCACCAAGACAAAATCCTGCTGTCGCCCATGAGTGTCAATAAGGGCAGATGCCGAACACAGTCCACAAACACGTCTATCACATTCGATGGGCTTCGCTGAGGGCTTTTGCAGTTCGATAGCGTCGCAGCCCTCGCCTTGTGGACTGCGACGACGAGTTTTCCTGGTCGCGTGGGACCCGATGTGGCCTCATGGGTGGCATCGTGGTGACGGTGAATGGCGGGTCAATGTAGCTGGGCGAGGCGGCAGTGACATAGGTGGCGGTGAATCGTAATACAGGCGGCTTGACTGGCTGGGAATGGTTGAGGCGACTCTAGGCGGCTGCACGCGATTACAATAGCGGGCGACGTGACCGGCGCAACCTCACACAAAACAGATGGGGTGGTTGTTGGAAGTGCGCCATCGGTTCGCCCGGGGCAGGTCCCATCCATGGCGCAGGATGCCGTGAACGGGGCAGCTGCTGATATGACTGCATGATGGGCTGCATTTGTGGCCTAGGGATGACGTCGGTGTACGCCACCGGCACACTCGCTTCGAAGGCCGGAGGTCTGGCTGAGGCTTCAGCGTAAGTAAGTGGGGCAACAACAGGGATTGCTTGGAGTGATCTGGCTACAACTTGCGCGCAAGTGAGCGGCGCAGGCGCCGAAGGGGCCTGTTGGTATTCCAGCATGACCTCTGCGATTTTCTGCTGAATAGCTCGGCGTAAGGGAGGCAGCAGTGTGGTTGACGGCTGTTCAACATGCTGGGGGTGAGGGAAAGCGAGAAGAGAGAACTGGCGGGCAATTTCCTCGCACACGAAGGACTTGATCTCGGCGAGCAAAAGGCGGAGTGATCAGAAATGGCCGACAAGCCAGCGAGATTGGCGTGGCGTGATGGAGGTCGACGGGTCAGCAACCGCTGCCGGCGCAGCTCCTCGTAGCTTTGTCAGAGCATGACCACCTCTGCCACAGTACGAGGGTTTTCGGCAAGCAGCATGGTGACTGCATTGTCGTCGATGCCTTTCATAACGCTGCGGATCTTGTCAGGCTCAGACATGGTTGCGTCGTCTTTCTTGCACAAGTCGAGGACGTCTTCGATGTAGCTCGTAAAAGACTCACCAATCTGCTGAGCTCGTTCACATAAACGCTGTTCGGCTTGCAGTTTATGAATGGCGGCCAAACACGTCGATGATGGCGGTCTTGAAATGAGACCACGTGGGGAAATTGGTTGCGTGGTTGTTGTACCACAGGCTTGCCACACCCGCGAGGTAGAAAACCAGGTTGCTCAGTTTTCCTGCCTTGTCCCATTTAATGGGTATGCTCACGTGCTCGTAAATCGCGAGCCAGTCCTCCACGTCGGTGCCATCCGCGCCGGTGACGACAGGAGGGTCGCGGATGCGGGGACACCGGGGCATGCTGTCGGTGCAGGGGAAGGTGTGTGCTGGGCGGTGTCTTGAGGCATGGTAGATGGCACTGTACGGGATCGAAGCACCGGGGCCATCGAACGGGGACCGAAGGTGGCTTGACGGCACAGCACTCTCCACCAAATTGTAAAGGCGTTTATTGACGGCACTAGGCGACGATGCACAACGGCGACAGCCAAGGCGGAGTGCAGACTCTCAGCACGAGGGGCGTGCTCTCAGAGGAGAGTCGAAGAGGACGATCCATTACAGGGCTGCAACGCTTCACTACATAACGAATTTTCGCCGCTGACAACCTAGGAATTTTGCGCCGAATTTTGTCATTTTGGCATGAGCAGGAGCCGCACATATGTTCTGCGGTTGCCCTGTGGCCGACGGAGTGCGAAGCGGTGACGTCGCGCATGGTGCGCTTGAAGCCCTGGCGACTGCGAGGCGAGAACAAGTGCTCGTTTGTGCATGTGGGAGTGTGCGAGGCGTGCAGGCAACCGGAAATGGCAGTGCTGTCAATCATTTTGTTGTCTTCTAAGCAAAGAATGGGCACAGAACTAACGGAGTCACCGTTCCGCCTATAGTGAACTATATAGTTCCACCTGATAGAATGGATATAGAACGGTCTCTGGACGACTTGGATTGATTCGAAACATAAGCGCTCCAGCCGGAGAAATGAATTAGCTTGCTCTGTGTCTCGCTTAATTCAATCCCATGCCAACAGATTGTGAAAATGGCAACCAGCGCCCCTATCGAAAGTCTCGTGAAACTGCGACACAACCTAGCGCCCAATCAAGACATTAAGACAAATTAAAGTCAATGCACTGTTCAATTTCAAGGTGTGAAAAACAATGCCTCCAAATACTGATATTCAGTTATGATAATCCTATATTTCTCAATGCATTTCAAGAACATTTCTGAGTTCTCTCAGCATACAATCAAAACGTGGTACATTCTTCTGGGGTGCTTGCCCTCCACCTATCGGCTATTTGCTCGCTCTCTTGTGACACAGAAAGTGTACAAAATGGCGCACCAGGGTGCACCTCCATAGTTTGAAGGCACATACCGAGAAAGTATGAAATTTCTAGTGCTCGAGGAAGTCACTTATTGGGCTTATAACAGCTTGCTTGGAACCAATGACACAGTCACTAGTCGTAATGAGAGATAACTTTTTTAACATGACGAGCACACGCATGTTTGCATCTTACTTTTTTGGCCTTTCATGTTTGTGATGCGATGCAGGAATGTAATCAAAACTGGAGGTTGCGCATGGTACCCTCCCGAATATGTGACAACCTAGAGGAGGAATATGTCAAGCTGCGAGAGCCAACGAGACAGCACAGTGGCCGCACGAGGAGGCAACAGTACAATATAATGTTGGGGTTGAACGTTCCAAAACCAAGATATGATGAGGGGGAAATTTCAACCACCAAAACAAATTTATCAGTGTGAGTTACATGTCTCGGCACTGAGATACGCTGTCTTATCTGAAGATGGAACAGTTACGCTCTGCCTTTTTTTATGCTTCTGTTCAGCTGGTTACTGTGGTTGCAGTTGAAAGAGTTACTTTATAAGCGTTGATGAAACGTAAGGACTGTTTCCGTGACAGTAGCGCAGACTGGCATCAGTCGGTTTCCAGAACTTGGCCTGGTTTTTTATTTGATAAATTCCATGAGTTTGACTTCTCCAGACGAGTCCAAATTCCCCGAGATTTCAGGCTTTCCATGTTGGTAGACACCCGACATTTAAGGTAGGCCACCACCTTTAAAAACGAATTTCTTTTAAAAATATGATTTTTCGTAATTCGACATTTTCAAGCTCCTTGTCTATTCAAGAATATTTAGCAAAAAGAATTATGTAGTTATCTTGAGCCGTTCGAAAGTTATAACCATTTTTCCAACACCTCTAAGATGCATTCGAAACCGAAACTGAAGGTTTTTGATTCTATAACACCTGCCATGTCGTCATAAATGTTTTTCCTTATACATATTGCATAATGCTAAGTGTCTAAGTACATTTTAAAGCTTGTGGGGCATGATGTTTTTGATTTATTCGAAAATTTCCACTACATGGCTGCGCCACTGTTGTTTAGGTTGTGCGCGTTTTCGCTCAGCTGTCTGTGCTTTTTCGTACACCACTTCGAGCTCTTGGACATTGTTGTGGCCTTTCAAGGAGAAAGTTATAGTACTCCATGAAATATGGCAAAGTATAGGACAAAAAAGAAGCATCAACGCAAGTTATGGAATCAATATACCAAGCGTGGACCCGCTGTGGCGCACACAGATGAGAGTCAGCTGGAGACGCAAAATGAGCTAGAAAAAATATATGTGCTTCAGCTTGCTCAAAAGGGGAATGCGCCGCTTCAGAGGAGATCCGAAGCTATGACCCTGGAGAATTTCAGACATATTGAGTGTTTCTTTATTATATGTACATTCGACTGAAATCTTTGAAGCCATTTTTCTCAAAACATGATTTTTCGCATCCTACACTTACACGAACAGTGACAACTTTCCTTCTGATAAACATTTTTACATACAATTTTGCATACTATTTTTTGATAGGTTGAGTTGTGCATTCAAGCATAATTATTGAAAATGAGCTGTAACTTTTTGTACTAATACCAATTGTGTGCAAGACAAACCTGTCAAATATACACTTTTTCATTCTTTTTACGATAACATGCCTTAGATTAGAGATGGGGTGATCGTGGAGGTTAGATGCACAGGATAGTGTCCTCACTATGTACCTGCCAAGTCGCGTTTCAATCGCACCAACCATTTTGTAGTACTGTTGGTGAAACATGCATATTTTGGCAGATTTTGATTTTTATAAATTTTGTGTTTTACATTTTTAGCAGTTTCATTATTCTAAAGTTTAAATTTACCTAAGCTCTACAAGCCAAAACCATAATTTTAACTTTTGGACGGCAACTGTAAAATTTTTTCTCGAAGGTGGTGACCTAAGTCAGTTGTGAAAAGATATCTGGAATGCATGGCAGAAGGGCCAACGAAATTATGTTGTAAGCATGAAATATTAGCTGCTGCTGCAATGCTTAGCTGGCACCTTTTGTGGGAGAGGTTTCTCTTGAAACGAGAAGCTTAGCATGCAGTAAAACAAAAAGGCACTGGTACATTTTATTTAAATAGATGCTTTTTAACACGATCTGTTCCATAAGCATGTCATGAAAATCGAAAACTAAGAACTATTATGTTTCAATTTGCTGGTACTTGACAAATCAAGTAGATGAAGTGATAACTACACACCAAAAATCAAACCATCTCCCGCTAAAGGGGACGATGAGGCGATGCGAAGCAGTGTTTCGGCATGTAGAGCCCGCGTTTCAGAGGTGGAGCGGTGAGGGGGGGAAAGGGGAGTGGGGAAGTGGAGAGGGGGATGGGAAAGGGAAAGGTGATGTGGAGAGGAGGGGAGAGGGGGAAAGGGGAGGGGAGAGGAAGAGAGATGGGAGGGAGAGGGGGTGGGAAAGGGATATGAGAGGGGGAAATGCAAGGGGAGGGGTGATGTGGAGAGGGAAAGGGGAGAGAGGGAGATGAGAGGGGAAGTGGAGAGGGTTTGCGCAGTAAGGGTGGTCACGCCGCACACCACCACCACCACCATCACCACCGGATTGAACTCCGCTATAAGATGCTTCACATCTAAAACAGGGATGCCCAACAACACAACAGTGGCAGGGTTTATCTTTCGTGCATTATCAATATTACATTTTTAGCTTTACAACAAAGAATTTGTATTTTCTTAATGATTTCCTGACTTGTACTTAACAAAAATAATTGGCTTAGAACAACCATTCTTGTCTCCTTGCAAACAGTTCTGATTCCAGGATACTCTGACAAGCTGATTCACTTTGGAACTCTCTCAGTTTGGGAAAAATAATGCTCCCAGAATGGCACATGAAATGTTTAATATTTCAAAAAATACGTTTTGTACTAGAAACATAATTGTATATTTGAAATCAGCACAGAAATGTAGATATTTGGCAAGTTTTATCAAAATTTACCAAGAATTAAAAGTAAAGTTTAAAGGGACCCTGAAACAGTTGTTTAAAATATTGTCACCGTTTAGGCTATATCATCGTCAAATCTTTCGCACCATAAATTAAGTGATGCACCTTGTATCAAAGCAGCTACGGGTAATTAGAGGTGACCCTCCTTCCCAGCATCTCCCTCGCCGAGTGCGCCGCCGTCACTGGTGATGGCAGCACACCCAACAGAGACGAAGTGGATTGCGGAGTGGTTGACATATTGTCACATGGTCGGGACGGTGAAAAAAGAAGCAGTCGGGCTGCTAAAGACGGAATTTTTTATTGGGCAAACTTGTGCCCAGGAAATGAAATGTGAAAGTACAAGCAATACATGCTGTACTCTGATAGCTACAATCACAGTCGTTGGCTGTCGGTGATCTCATCGGCGGTAAGGCTCGTCAGCATTTATACATGTGGCATTGAAGATTCCAGCTTTATCATTGGTGGCCACATTAGTTCCAGAATAAACTCTAACGCTCTCGTTGCATGCTAAAGCTTAGAAGAACAACCTAAATTAATCAGGAATCCTCAACATTCCAGAGATGTGCCCGCAAGGCAGTGGTTAAACGTGTAATTGGCCGGTTACATGAAAATAGAAACAGAAGCATGCGTGGCAATATGCTCCACCAGGTGACACAACACTGCCAGCCATTCCCATTCCATTCTCCTGGATGCCGACAATCTGCAAACGCCAAGTATGCGGACAAACAAAAAGTATTTGAGAACGATCACCAGTAAGCATAAACTCGGGCAAATTGGTCGTGTCTTCAGGGGTGAAGTTACAACCATAGACGCGTGGATCCTGGTGTTGATCGGAAGCCTGACACTCACTGCAACGACTCTCCTCACCAGTTGCCTTACATGCCTTACACGATGTTGCAGCTTTACAAGTCACCAATCGCTAGATTTGCAACCCACAACACAGCTATGGCAATTCGTGGTGGCCAAGAAAAGAAGGCTCAAGGTCATCTCACGTCAACATGGAGCACATTGTGACAAGGGCAGAGACAATGCTCGCTGTCTGCCGGAGGTTCAGTGATGTAGACTTCACATCTCCAATCAGATTTGTCGCTGGTGTGACACATAATGGAACAATTCTACATAGAAGCGGGAAACTGAAAACTTGTTCAGCTGAGTCGCTGCGATCTATAGCGACTGGCATGTCTTGTAACTAGAGCTGTGCAAATAGCAAAATTTTGAGTGCGAAGCGAATTCAAATATTAAAAAATTTTGAGTGCGAATCGAACCGAATATTTTTCAAATACTTCTAAGCAAAATTTCTAGGCTTGTGCGAACATTCGAGCAGTGCGAACAATCGAACGAACATTACAGTATTCGAACTCCCTTCAAAACGAATTAAAATTATTCTAAATTTCAAAGTATTCGAAATGGACGAATAGACGTATAGAAACCGCATGTAACCCCCTGTAAAGGTGGTTTCACTGGAGTGCAGGGGTGCTATACCATGAATACACCTTTCCAGGGGAAATTCACACTGCCGCGAAGCCACACTTCAAGGTTAAATGAACATATCAGCTTCACATCGATTCATCATTCTTTAAGTTTAAAAGCTCATTATACTGGCTTATATGCTCTAAGTAAACTACATTTTTAAATGAAACGTATTTTACAGGTTATCACTTGCATCCTACTGAAAGTCAAATCCTGCTATTATTCAAAGTTGCTTACACTTCCCTTTGAACCAAAGAGAATGACATTTGCACATGCCTTGTTCTTTTTTTTATAATATGTGATATGTGCTATTCAAATTCGATTCGAAATTATTCGACCAAATCACTCTTCGCACAAGCCTAGAAATTACACAAAATAAGTTACAGAGGATTCCTAAGCATTTTCTTATGAGATAGGAACATGAAAACGTTTCTTTTGGCTAGGTTGGTGAAGTGCTGGAGGGGTGGTGTTCCCTAGTTATCAAGAATGAGGCAATACAGAGGCCGAATTGTGCTTATTAACATGCTCTGGCACAGCCAAAGCATGTAACACAACACTTGATACATGAAAAGTCATGATACTAGTATTTCCTTCAACTTCTATGGAGGCCCCACTGAATCAGGAGTTGATCTACTGCGCATGTTTCCCTCTCTTACTCCGCGGCTGTTAATGACACTGGCGTCAGTTCCAGACGGAGAGGTCACATGTTTTCTGTACACGGCTTTTGCGGATGTCAGAGGAGTGTGCGCCTTCGCAAACCTGAACAAATAATGCTATCGCGTTAAAATGTAGCGCAAAACAAGGCAAAGAAGAAAATTCCTGTGGCACAGTAAACCTTGAGCGTTGTCCACTGTATAAAAATGAAACTGTGCTGATAGCTGTCGCATAGTGACGCGGGTGCAGTAATGTGCAGTATTGGCATGAGCATGGACAATTGGATATTTCTCCGTTTCTAGGACGATACTAATGAATCTTATATGCAGGATGATTTTGCAATGCCAACACATCCTTCGGAAAGCAAAGCATGTTTCGCAAAACGAGTTGATCAAGTTCGAAATTGAAACCCCATTCGTGGCATTAGTAACAACGGACCATCAATGGCAGATGTAGCGACATCCCCATCACAAAATGGTGACAGAACGTATTTTTACAGTCCACGCTTATGCATTTCGTGCTCGACTATGGTCTGCATGCGTGAAATTTGTTCTCAGTGAAATGCAAATGGTGACACGCCCTTTCACTATGAAAGCTCATATCCAAAGAAAGTTATTTCGCATGCTGAGGACAGCTATATCACGTCTATTCTGCGTGCCGGAAGCCTGTGTCCGTGAGTGGTGCAAACAAAGGAAGAAAATGTTCAGCTGCACGCAAGTGGGAAAAGTTTCTATGGGCTGAAAGCAGGAAAATATCCAGACCTCGATAAGAAGCTTGCAGGCATTCTCAGGCAGCTCTGTGTAGACGGAGCTTGTCAAGGTAACGGCCCTTCAGACGGCACGTGATCATTGCGCATCCAGAAGTGGCCTCGAAGCCAGCAAAACTGGGTCACTGAAGGAAAGGAACTGCCAGCAGAATAAATTTCACTTTCTATGAGGGTGCATTCTGCGTGCCTTTTTTTTTTCTTTTGATCATCAACATAGCAGCATGCCATAGTTTTAAGAGGTCTTGTAACATTATGCGCAGATGCAATTGAGTTTATGCACATCATTTAGAAGCACTGTGATTTCATATTAAGCAAATAAAACTGTTATGGTAATCTTCCAGAAGTTGGAATACTTTGAATAGGAGGGTTGCACAGGGGCGAGGCCACCGAGATAGAGCCAGCGTCAGAACGACTGCAAGTCCATGTTTGTGGTCGCCATTGCCCAGCCGGCCCGGCAAGCAGTAGCACGAACGTATACAGTCAAACTTCGTTACAACGAACACCACATTAACGAACATTTCAGATTAACGAGCTTTTAAGAAATCCCGTGCTGACTGCTTATAAATTCAATGTAAAAATATTTCACTACTACGAACTTCAGAATAACGAACATTTCAGAATAACGATCGTTATTTAATTCCCGTGTCATCTTAACAACACCTCAGTACTACGAACTTGTATCCCGAAATGCGATGATTCTTAGATTTCAGTGTATCGGTCATGGCAGTTGGAGCTGTAAGCTAGCAGACGACGCAGCGCGAAGAGCGGACGCCCTCCCGCAAAAACCTGAGATGGCGCGGGAGGAGAAGGACGCGGGCGACGAACTTTTTTTTTTCCCTCCGTTGCGGAGGTGACGACGTGTCAGGTTTTGTAAGCGGAGTGCCGGGGAATCCATGGGCTCAGAAAACCTGAGACAATGCGGGAGAAGAAAAAAAAAGTACAAATAGCCACCGCTTTTCTTTTTTCCTGCATCACGTTTTACTTGCTTGCTATATCAGTTGTTCGCGTGCTGTCACCTGTATCAGTCTTCTACGTATTTTATTGTATTGGAAGTGCGCCCTGGCGTTCATGTTGCCCTGAGCTCAACAACTCCTCCTACGGCGAAGAAGCGGAAGCAGTTTTCTTTGAGTGAGAAAGTAGACATTCTTCGTGAAATAGAAGAAGGGAAGAAACAAGCCGTCGTGGCTAAAGAACGTGGAGTGGCGTGGTCGACGATCGCCACGATTCTCAAAGATAAAGGATTGCAGCGATGACATGGATGACGTGTCACGGTAGCACCTGAAGATCACGACGAGTCCGTGTCGGCCACGGATGCGTTGGACTACTTGAGGAAACTCTGCATATTCATAGAAAAAAGCGGCACAGTGACCGAAGCGGCGCATAAAAATGCGGACGGTCTAGAATCGTTCGTGACGCAGAGCTTGTGCTGCACCCGTCAAAAAACGATCATGGATTATTTCAAATAAACGTGCCTTGTCTGATGTTCACGCGTGCACTGTTGTGAGAAACGAGTTCAAGGACGTACCGTTGCAAAGGTAGGACGTTTGCGTTACTGAAATTCTATTGCTATGGTAGACTTTTGGGCTTTCACTATAACGACCTTTCAGAATAACGAACATTTTTTCGCGGTCCCCTGAAGTTTGTTATACCGAGATTTCACTGTACTTGCGGGGAATGTGAGCCATACATGAGGTAATTTCTGTAGTCAGGTTTCAGGGACAATGGTTAACTGTGCCATGTTTGGTTGCAACAACTACTCAAGAAAGAAGCTGAGAGATGAGAATGCGACGTCTTTTTTTTTTGCACTCATCGTCAACCAATGCAAGAACACGAAACACGATGAAGAATGGAGTGGACGTATCAATCGGAAAGACAGCTTGGCAACCCACAACGTTTCATTTCCGGTAAGTTTTCAACACGCATGCAATATCAAAGAGGTTGGCTTTTGCGGTAGGCTGTGGTGAAAAACTTAAGTTTTCGCGGCATCTAACAGACCTTTGTTTACGCAGGAGATGAGCGTGCCCACTAGGCCGCTGCTAAAGAAACAGTCAGTTAACCCTTTCAGACGCCACGGCTATGAAGAACTGTCTGTAAATCTGTAAATGCGTCAAATCGACACAATGTTATTTCAAGGCGCTCGATATTAGGTATATTGCAACAAAAATAATGCCGTAATACGTTGTGGGGGTGCTATCAACCCTTGTAAAGTTGTCTGCGTCGCATGGCGCACGCGCGCCTCGCGCGGATAGGCCGTCAGAGGCAGTGGCGCTGGGCTCGCGAGCGTTGGGGTTTGCGCGTGAGCGACGGCCATGCCACCGGAGAGAAGCGAGCGAGGCCGCCGGTGAGTCGTGCGTCCTCGCGACGCCGCATTCGCGGTTATTGCTTGTCTTATGCTGTCTTATGTTATGGTGTATTTTACGTCTTATGTTGTCTTGAGCGTGTGTTATGTTATCCGGGTATTCATTGTCATTATATAAGTTTTGGCGTGTCACTAGTTTGTAATAGGATTCGGCCGGCGAGCTCGCCGAATGTAAAGAAATGTTTAATAAACGAGAAAGTGTTCGTTGAACCGACCGCATCTGCTGTCTTCCGTGTGTTCCGAGAGCAGCGATTACACCTCTCAAATCCCACACTGGCGCCCAACATGGGGCTCTTGGGGCATCGGACAACAGTTTTCGCGGTTCGGGGCATTCTTTGTGTGAGCCGGGTTAGAGTAGGCCTAGGGGGGGATTGTCATCGCTACCGTTGGCGGCGTGCTTTCTTGAGAGCGAGGAGATCGGTTGTTGTGGCATGTTTGAACTTGTCAGCCCGCTGGTGTTTTTTTTTTTTTTTTTTTTTGCTGTTCGCAAGTGGGGAGATTGGTTGTTGTGGCATGTTTGAACACATCGGCACGCTAAGAGTTCTTTTTTTTATGTTCGGAAGTGGTTCATTTTTATTTTTAAGAACGTCGAGTTTTCGGTACGAGCCATGTGGTCCGCATCATGGAAGAGCGAGGCATAGAGTACGTGGATTGTAGGCAAGCCCAAAGCGAGCGAGTACGGAAGCCTCGTAGGTGGTCCGGGTTTCTGTAAATAGTTTCTTCTGTCTCTTTGACTCTGGGAGTCGCGGCTTGTGTAGCCGGGTGGCCAGGGGCCACGGGTGTCGTTGCTGCTGGTATTGCGGCTCGACGCCAGGGCGTCGTGACATCGTCCGGGACGGTGGGCGCTGATCGCTCGGTAAGCTGCTGTGTGCAGCGAGCGCGTAGGGCCACCTCGCAGAGCTGATGTCTCCTCACGGCTGCCTCCTCTGTGCCTGTGCGGGGTGTTCATTTTGGATGCCGGTTGTTGTCGAGCGACTCGTTAGGCCTAAGGCTCTGCGGAGCCGCCTGTCGCGCGGGGGACACAACCCGTTGGATCGTGGTGATGAGGTGTTGTACTCTGCTTCCCTCGTGTAATTTAGCTTGCGTTTGCACAAATTAAGAAAAGCAACATTGGTTCACTTAAATTTGTCGTCTGTCACCGCCGATATCATTGCTAGCCGTAGTGAACATCGTACTACGTGGGCGCCGCGCCCGTGGCTCCCTTCCCTTTGTCCTGCTGCACCGTTCTGTCGAGAGTGTTTTGAATCGGTGCTGGGCAGTATCGAAGATACATGTATCTTCTATACTATTTTAGATACTCTTTGGGTATCTTGTATCTGTATCGTGATACGTCTCGCAAGACGTGTATCAGTATCTGTATTTCCGATACATTGAAGAATGTATCGTGTATCTTAAGATACAAGATACTGCGCTCGCAACACTGCGGTGCGAAACAATAAACGTTGGCTGAACTCCGCTTCACAAGCTGATACTGCTATCGACATATTTGCACAGCGCTACGAGAACGAGGACGTATGAAAGGACACAACACAGGCACTGACTTCAGCTGAATTTTATTAGCGAAAACGCTAGAAATATATACAGCTGATAACACCAGCACACATCAGCACAAAAGCACAAACTTATTGCGTCAAAGCCAGATACGTGATTTCCTTTTTGGTTAGGGCAACTGATGGCATGCTTACACAGAGGTCACCTAGCTGTTGGATTTGATTAGCTTCTATGATTTCGCGTGTAAGCTGCTCGCGGTGTTCCGCGACAAAGGCGCACTTTTCAAATTTTGGTTTACACCCACAATCTCTACAATGTATGCCGAGATGACCTTGAACAGCTGTGGTGACATGATAGTGATGCTCTTTTGTGGTGCTCTTTTGTGTTGTGTCCTTTCATACGTCCTCGTTCTCATAGCGCTGTGCAAATATGCCGATTACAAATCACCAACTAGCCCATGCTGCCGTTCTCTGATACTGCTCCCACTAAGCCACCAGATTAAAACTAAATACAATGACATTATTTTATCTTTCCGCCAGAGTTTTCCAGCGAGGGCAGGTGATGAGCTCTGAGCGTCCCTAATGAGGGAGCAGAGTCACGACGCGCTCGCGTCGTCTCGACAGACAAACGCGCGAATGTCTTCGTCCAGACGACATTTTGTTTTCACGGTTTCTTTTTTTTTCTTTTTAGTTGCGTCAGTGCTATGGCACTTGGCTCTTAGCCACTATCCTGTGCCACGTACTCCAATGCGTGCGGTGTCTTTTGCGCAAATTCCGATGCCGCTGTAGTGTCGTTATCAAAGTTTCTCTTGCGTTGTGCTTCGTTACGAAGTCTGAAGAATGCAACAAAAGGGGTTGCTTTGAGTCTCGTCGCTTTCACACATCGGCGATTTGAAGGACCTCGTCGATGCAAGTTTGACTTACATGCAATGAGATTGGCCTATATGCAAATAAGATTCTAACAGCTATAGCACCACCGGTACCGATGATGGATTTCACAGAACAAGCATTCACTTAACAGCTAGGAGCTATTCTTGGCGTACGTATGCTTTTCTTTTATTCAAGGAGTTTTCAAAATCATAATTGGATTGTTAGCACAAGTGCTTTCTAAGCTGTCCTTTTCCATCCCATACATTACCTATGTCTCTGTATTGCTTTTTTCGGGTCTGCTTATGGCAATATGTCTTTAAAGGGGCCCTGCAGCACTTTTCGAGCATGCTCAAAAAGCGCTGCCGATCGGTAGTCGAGGCTCCCGAGAACACGCGAGCCAAATATTACAGCGATGCGCACGGCCTGGAATTTACAATAAATTCTCAAAGTCAGCTGAAAATCGCTCCCTCTTCTCTCGACAAATGATGTATTAGTCCGCAAAATATGACGCGATTGTCGGCAGTTCCACCATTGGCTGATGTTAAAATCACGATAACACCCTCATTATTACTTTCGTTGTTAATTTTGAGTTCAATAAGTAGATAATATGTATGTTTATATTCTGTTATCGCGTTAAAAACACCGAACAAACATTAATATTAGCACTTCCGGTCTCACCGACAGCTCGTCTGCTCGTAGTTGCGTGGTTCTGTTTTCTTCGCCATGCGCAGTGCCGAAAACGTGAATATTTCTGTGCTTTTGACCATCGCCGGTTCCGTTGAGAGTGGCAGCCGTTCGAGTGTTGCCTCGTCAGCTGAGAACTGCATCGTCGGCACGTTCTCACGACCGACCGAGGCACGGGCGCAGCGTGTCTCCGATAACAATGCTGGCGTCCGGTAATGGCGGCGCTTCGGGGTCGTCTGCCAGTGCCGTCTTACGAGGCGGTGTATCGGAGTATGGGCCGAAACCGATCTCAGCTGTCATTCGTTCCAAACGAGCGCGCAGGTTTGCTTCCATGGTTGGCAGAGCGATGAAAACACTACGGCGTTCGAGGTGCACACCCAACATTACGAAACCGACGCGCAGTTTTCAAGCACGCGCGATATCGGCTCCGCTCGACGAGAATGACGCAAGCCGACCGGAAGTGGCGGTACAGACCACGTGGTTGCGCCCAGACGTCAGAGAGAAAAAAATGAAGAAAAAAACTCCGCCGGCGCTCTTGGGCGGAGCCTCGCTCCTCTGCGCTGCCTCCCTCGACTCGCTGCCTATAGCTTTCCGCGCGCTCGCGGCGTTGAGTTGAGGGAGAAAGCTGCGGAACGTGATCTCTATAATTTGGTAACACCACTTAAAATTGACGGATTCGAAAAATTTTTGCGGCATATGACTCGTGAAGAGTCATACGTCAATAATGAGACTATTCCAATATAACTAAGAAAGGTGTTGCAGGGCCCCTTTAACGCGCAGGCAAGGTAAGCTCTCTACTTTATTCTTACTTTTAGCTGTCAGGATTATTTCTGCATGCTACGGTTTACAGACTTATATTCTACGCTTACTGTTATGTCAAGGCGATGTTGAGAACAAATATATAATAATCTGCGCGTGCTTGGAGTACACAATAACAAAAGTTCAGCTTACTGCTTAGTAAAATAGCGAAATTGAGGTTTCATGATAATACTGCAGAAGAACTGACATTTGGACGAGTTGGATTCTGTTGAACATATTGGGTGAGAACAGCGCCTGTGTTCGTGTCCCTTCTTCTCTGTCCTCATTGTTCGCGCTGAATCCACCCAATATGTTCATGATAATAATTTGTAAATTATTAGGAGCCATCTCAAAAATGTTAGGAGTTTCTCCAATCAAAAATGATTGGAGAAACATTGTTATACAAAATACTCCGTTTTTCTAATGAGCCTCTCAACGAGTCGGTTTACCCTATTTTACATAGGCATTGAATATTCTGTGGTCTTACCTTAAATGCCTAATTGTCATGGCTATTAGGGGTTACCCACCGTGGTGGTCTAGTGGTTATGGTGCTTGACTGCTAACCCGTAGGTCGCGACGGCCGCAATTTGATGCCCGTGTGCTTATATTTAAGTTTTATAACACCACGTGTTCGAAATTTCCGGAGCCCTCCACTATGGCGTCTATCATTATCATATCGTGGTTCTGTGGGACGTTAAACTCAACAATTATTATTGGCTCGTGGGGGTGCCGCCTGTATCGATCATGTTCCTATACTTATTCGCTGTGTTTGATACAGAACCGTTTTTCTATTTTACTTAGTTATATTTGTTTTTCTTTTTTAGTATTCTCTAACTATTTTTACTGTTGCTAATTTGCTAATCCCCAGGTAATCGGAGCTTAAGTGGCAATATAGTGTGAACAGCGGCGGTGTCCAGCGGCACTTCGTGCAACTGTAGAACATGTCTGACACGTTTTCTGGGCTGCAGATGTCCTCTCATAAAAGAAAAAAATTGTTGGAAGATCGCGCATTACTGATCACGTCGCTAACGAACGCTTTACACCAGCAGATAAATAGAATATAAAAGTAATTGCAGTTTTGTGTCCTCTACTTCAACAAGATGCGTCGCAAAGAATGTCGCTACAAGCGTTCTCGCTGATGTACACCTGTCCGGTGATCGGGTATTGAGAAAACCGCGATACGTTTACGGGCAAGGTAGAGCTTAACAACGGTATTTGCACCATTGTGCGGAGGCTTCTTATTGAAGATGGCAGCTCGATAGCTGGTCAGCAAGCAGAGCATTGGCTCCACCAAATTACAAACGCGACAAGCAAAAACCGTTATCAGCGAAATGTATAAAGAGCTGTCATAGTAAGCAGCTAATACCCGTGTCACACCGGCGCGCAAAAAGTCTTTTACGTAAGCGGCCTTTTACTATGTTGAAAGTTTTGAAGAGGTGTTCCCTCGCAGTCACACGGCACCGACGATCTCTTTTTAGAGGTTTGTTACGAATGCGCTACCGAAAGAGTGGCGCTCGCTTTAAAAACAGAACCAGCGAAAAGAAAATTATGTATCTCGACAGAAGATGTCCAAATTTATTGTATGGCACATTTGTTGACATAAATTTAACAACTACAGTTGGAAAAAAAAAGGTTCAAGCAGTAGTATCTTAAGAAGCATTTGCACAACTGGTGGCCTTATATATTATTCTGGCAACAGTGGGCTTCTGTTTTCCTTGCTAGTGCTTTTGTCTGCCTCGCCATGGATGATCGTACGGAGGAAAAAGTGACAATTGCAAGTCTTGTAGCGTACCATCTCTCTCTGGAAAACGAAGCAGACGCGGCGAGACGCGTGCAGGTTATCCTCCCGTAGCCTAATTAACGTCCAGGTGTCCCTCTCAGACCACTGTGCTCAGGGCTTCTTTTTTTCTTGGGCTGATTGCACACTGGCGTTCGCCTTTCCGCGCGAACTCGTGTCCATGCTCGCGTCTATGTGGGCGACCATAACCCCAACCCGTTCGCCCTGTTTACGAGAGTACACAAAAAATAAAGTTTAAATGGTTTTTTTACGCTGCTAAGGACAAATGAAATTTATTTTTATGGTGAGCCCAAGTGACACCGTAATAAAGAGTTGTCGGTTTTTTTCACCACTTCATAAATGCTGACGCCCACTGGTTTCGAGGCTACTCTTTTACCGCCGTGAAAGAGTTCGTCGAACGCTGTTTCCAGAAAAGACCACTTCTGAAAAGGAGATCACTCGCTGTCGTGTGACAGCGCGCGGAACTCTTTTTCGGAAAATGTCTTCTTGCTTAAAAGACTTTTTAGTGTCCATGTGACATGGGTATAAAGCAACCCCAATAAGTTGTTTCGAAACAAAAGTAATATACCTTCAGCAAGAAATACAACACTTTTCAGATACTAACAGACATTTCATTCAAATGAAACAAAATTGGTCGCAGTTAATAAACTTTCAAGCGAACATACTTGTGCATCGGCGTTTAGTGCTGGATTACCCTATACGCCTAGTGCGCGCCGACGGAAGCGCCATAGGCGGCGAACTCAATCATTGCTCTCGGGAAAGCAAGCAGACGGCCGCCGTGGTTTCCTACGTCGTCGTACGTGTGTTTCCGCGTTGTTCACGTTTCCATAGTGAAATAAGCAAAGTTCGTCATATGTGTGGTGGCCGAAACTTCAAGGGATGTCGAATAACAATTGCTGTGGAGTGGAGTGCTCAAACACCTACAAAAACGCGCCCGGAACACGGTTTTACTCACTTACTGCAAGGCCTCCTAAGCAAGATCGACGGAAGCAATGGATCGCCGCTGTTCGTTGGCAAAGACGAGCCGCTTTGTCATTGTGCGGGTTAACACGTCGCTTCTTGTTCGAATACTTTCGTTCTGCCATATCGGTGCTCGCTGGATGCACTCGATCATGTTGACACTGGTAGACGACCAATGTTATCAGCTTGAGCATGCGTTGGTTCGGTTCGACCGCCGTGCAGGGCACTTCGCTCAAACGTTCTATATTTTAAAAGTGTTGTAGTTCGGGCGAGTTGGTCATCCATGAACTTAGCTTGCAATAGCGCGGTACATGTACCGCGCTATTACAAGCTAAGTTCTATATTTATTATTTACAGAAACAGAAATGCAGCAATGGTTGACTTCAGAAAGAACAAGAAGTGATTGAGACGTCACCTTTGTAAACAAAACAAAGCGGATGTTCACCACGAGCTGCACCTCGTAGCTGGATCTTGTTACGCTGGTCTGCGGGACACACCTTTGATATTCACCGGCATGACGATTCACTCCACGCGGACGTTCGTTCTCCTCCGCAGTCGGTCATCACATGTCTTCTCGGCAACCCTCTTCAGAACTTGTCACTGTCATCTCTTGATACTTAACTCACAGCACTAGATCATCAAACAACACGTCTTCTGCGGTCGAGCGAACAATGCTATCACTAGAACGACATAACTTCTTCGCCGACTAACTCCTCACTGACTGACTCTGCCCCCGCGTGCTTGCTGCGCTTGCATTGCCTGTATCGGCTAGTGCCTCGGTTCGGGAAGGTGCGTATGATTCGTCTGTGCGTAGCACAGCGAAAGCTAGAGAAAGGGCGAGATCCTCTCACCGATTCGTCTGCGGAATCAGACGGCGCCGCTGGCTCGGCTTTGCTTTCTCGAATATCCCGATCTTTCGCGTTCGTTGGCTGTGTCGGTGGCGTCTTCTGCGGAGAGGGTAAGAGGCACGCGGGCGCGCTCCCGGCGCCTTTTTATACTTGTTTTTTCGATGCGCGCGCTCTGTCGCGCACGAACCGTCGGCGCCAGGCTTTCATGCCGTGGTTCGAAATCGGCGACGTGCACTTAGTTAAGCGCTCGTTCGTGACAAACATCGTGCACAAGTCCACTTTCGTAGAGGCCCGCGCCTTTCCTGCAGCTGCCAGTGCAGAATTAGTTGTCTGGCACCCGCACGGAGGGGAAATAGCAGCCGTGAACTTCATTCATCTCCTCACAGCAAAGCTGTGCAAAGCGCTGTCGTCTGCTCGGCTTCCCGCACGTACTGTCGGCGGCGCCTGCTAGGTGGCTATCAATGGCGCCTCTATAAGCGGTGCACAAGGCGTATATACAGATATATAACAAATTTACGAATGTATCAAGGTATCTTAAGATACAATTGGAATGTATGTATCTGATACAATCGGCGTTTTGGTATCTTGTATCTGTATCTCAGATACTTCTTGCCTGAGTATCTTGTATCATATCGCGATACAATTTCAAAGTATCTTTGCCCAGCCCTGTTTTGAATGTATGCAGCGGGATTGACGTAACCCGCGGCTGGCTGTCCCCTGCACATCGTCTTCGCCGCTGGCCAGGAATGCGGTCGAGACATCTTGGGCAATGGACATGCCTGTAACCTGCGCAGCTGCCTTCAAGCTGGAGCCCTCATGAGTGTTGCCCACAACCGGAGGACGTGTCGGTGCGAGCAACGCTCTCTTGCGCCGACGGTGACGTCGCCTTTACGGTTCCGGGACTGAGGCCAAGCCGTCGAGCCAGTGCAGCGGTGTCGACCAGCGGCTGTGTCGCGGTGCACGGATATTCTTTAGGGACATTTAGGACACATGTGTTGCCTTTCGTAGAGCTTGTGTAGCTGTTTGTTTTCAAGTTTCTTTCGGGATATGTGTTAAATTAAGGTTGGTGGGATGTGGGGGTGCTATCAGCCCCTGTAAAGTTGTCTGCGCCTCATGGTGCACGCGTGCCTCGCGGATAGGCCGTCGGAGGCAGTGGCGCTGGGCTCGCGAGCGACGGCCACGCCACCGTAGAGAAGCGAGCGAGGCCGCCGCGGCCGCTGGGTGGGAAAAAGGAAGTCTCTTGGGATTTGGCGGCTTGTGTGGACGGACGGCTCCCGTGGTGGGCCCCGTGGGGGACGATACTGCAGCTTGTCTCCCTCGGGCCCTCCCCCCGTGTCGTCGTGAGTCGTGCGTCCTCGCGACGCCGCATTCGCGGTTAATACTTGTCTTATGCTGTCTTAAGTTATGGTGTATTTTATTTCTTATGTTGTCTTGAGCGTGTGTTATGTTATTCGGGTATTCATTGTCATTATATAAGTTTTGACGTGTCACTAGTTTGTAATAGGATTCAGCCGGCGAGCTCGCCGTATGTAAAGAAATGTTTAATAAACGAGAAAGTGTTCGTTGAACCGACCGCGTCTGCTGTCTTCCATGTGTTCCGAGAGCGGCGATTACACCTCTCAGATCCCACAACGTTAATTTATGTGTGTTATAGTAATAATTTCTAATTACTTTGTAATTAAGTACCTATGTATTCTGAAGCCATTCATGCTCTGTTTTTGCATAAATAGAATAAAATCTCAGGATAGAAATATACAGTGCAAGTTTGTTTTCGGTTACGTCCATGTTGAGCAAAGAAAAATTATACTTTTCACACAGGTCGCGGGAAGTGGCACACGAAACGACTCGTCGAACATGGTGGTGCCTTCAGCAAAATGATCGTGTGCAACAGTGCGCTGCAAAATGAAGTTAAATGAAGACAAATTTATTATGCAGGAGGTTCAATTCATCCAAAGCTCAATGTATCTCGCTCTTTCTTAACCCCTAGTTGAAACAACTCGCAAGGAGAAGTGGTGTACACAATCGTGTACATAGTGTCTCAAAAGGTTAAGCACATTAACAGTAAAGTCCAATACAGTGGAACCTCGTTAATGCGTACCTGCCGGGAACGCCGCATAACTACGCACGAAACGGTAGTACGCATTAACCACCAAGTAATAAGTTGCATCTCCTCGCGTATGCCATCGCCGCCAGCAAAGAAATATATACAGTGCCACAGCAAATATTGTCTAAACTGCCCACTGCAAAGCCTTTTCTTTGTTTTTGCCAAAGTGGAGAAAAGATTCTGGCACTCTCGCACGACCGTCCGGTAGTGCCGATAGCGCGCGGTGGCGACGCCATGGAGCATTTCGGAACTATTACAGGGTCCGGTATACGCAGTGACCGACATAGCGACGGAACGGACAGTGTCGGCTATATGTGTGTGCGTCTGTACCGCGATCTGCTACTAAACGAAAACTGACACAGTTTAAGTGAAATGCGGTACGGCTGCGTGGAGCCGATCGTCTCCTGGCTAGTTGCGTGCAGCGCGTGGCCTTCTTGGTTCACGCCGTCACTGCCGGGCCGCTTGCTGCACTGCATGCGCGCATTTGTCGTGGGAGTGTTCTTCGTACCCACTTCGCCCCAGACCGTGCACAGATGCGGCGAGTAGCTGGTTCAGCTTACGTGGCGGCAGCGATGACGAACTTCCTGCAAGCGATGCGCACTCTGCGAAGCTCTAGCGGTGCTGGCAGCGGACAGAAGCGCGTTTGGGTGGTCGCCCAATAAAAACGTGCAGTATAGTTACAACAGCGCTACGCTTCCTGTAGGTACGCGTGCGTTTAGCGTGATAGCGTCAATGCAAACAGGTTTCTCGTCGCCCGCGACCAGCAACGCTTAACTCCACAACAGCGAGCTGCTTTCGTTTCTACAAAGCGGCACGCGCTTGAACAACGAGGCGGCAGTGATCGACGGCCCAGCGCGTTCAGGTTGTCGCCTATTAAAAGCGTGCAGTAGGTTTAAAGTAGTGCTGCGCCGCACGTGAGCCCGAGCAAATGTCTGAACATACTTATTGTGATAAGGTTGTCGGCGATATGTCATGCTAGCGCATTCTTCGGTGGCTGCCACCTCACCTTTGTTCTTTCCCGGTGCTTACTCGCAAAAGCATCGTCGCAATCGCGCGGAAGTCGGAATCAGCGATCGACCGAACTACGCACTTCTCAAAGATGGAAAACCTTTGGCGGCACATAGGGGGGTTGGGAAGTTCAGCAGCGCAGTAAAATTTTATGGCACAAAAAGTTATCGCGGTGATGCAGGGTACGCACTAACCGGTAGGCGTAGTTATCGCGGTGACGCAGGGTACGCACTAACCGGTAGGCGTAGTACGAAGCACCATGGCTTAAGCGGTCAGCGAATGCATTAGGCTCTATGAGACTCGGTCGGGGATTCATTGCAACTACGTTTTAACCGTAAGTATGCCTAAAGCGGGTACGTATTAACGAGGTTTGACTGTAACTACACCCTTGGACAGCTCGGTACATTACTGCCGCTTGCGTAGCAAGTACTTTGTTTTCGCTACGTTACAGAACATGTGCATCCTTTAACACGTTCACTGCATCATGGGTTACCGGTGGGTCACGGCCTATGCTCCACCTATGCGGCTGCGAAGTTACGTGTATTTCTGTGCTTGCAGATGCGATAACTTTATGATACTTGAACACAGAGGTATGATTTTTTTTGCATGAGGATACACACGCCCCGAAGAATAATTCTGTGACGTTAAAGGCTGTGACCCACCAGTGACCCACGACGCACTCAATAAAAATCTTTTTCTACTGTGTGCTGCGTGACCCACCGGTGACCCACGAGTGACAGCTCTCAATCTTGTGCTGCCATCTGATGTTCGAAATTGCAACTAATATATATTGCATATTGCATTGAACGTGAGGTGGTGCGATTGTTTCCAAAGAGCCAAGTGGCGGCCCGTTTCTCTATTGTGTTGCTTTCTATCATGAAAAGTGACTTCATGTGTTTTCTTGTGGTAAGCACTTTGTATTTAAACATAGATTCACACGAAGAAGGCGGAAAACAGCTTTGCACCTTTCAAATAGACGCGCCAAATACGCGCTGCAAAGGTGGCAGCGCCATCTTGCTGGAGTAAAAGAAACAGGCATAGCCGCGTGCCCCACCGGTGGGTCACGACGCACCTGGGGAATATACCCGATGGCCTACTGGTGGGTCACTTTGCACCTAAAACCAGACTGAAAAAAAGCCTGCCGCAGTGAACATGTTAAAGCAGCAAATTTTGTTCGAGGTAGGTGCCGTGTGTAGTTGGGGCGTGTTATGAACTGTTTACATATTGGTACATGATTCCCTTAGAAGAGCTAAAGTAGTTATGTTTATGGCAATTGTACGTACCTGGTAGCCCTTCTGGACGACAGAGTAGACCTTTTCGAAGCAGACTTCATCCATATCGGTGAGTTGCTGTAAAGGTGATGTGGCCTTGACACCAACAAAAGTCTGTCCCAGGGGAACAGGCCGAAATCGGTTGTCAAAGTAGAACAAACCCAGCCGTGGGTTGACACGCAGAAAGTGGGCCACATCTTCATAGTTGGGTAGCGTTGCTGACAGCCCGACAATGCGGATCATGGTCTGGGACGATTCCACCTGAAAAGAAAGAAATACTTGTAAGTTAATACGTATGCATTGACTATATGCCCCTGCATCCCCAATCAGAGCAAAACCTCGTTAACAAGCTTTGTAAGAAATGTGCTCCGACTGCTCACAGTTCCAAGGTAATAATATTTGGACTCCCAGACACAGAAATGCCAGTTATGCAAAAAGTTCTTAGCCACATACGATGGACCATTTGTTATTATCACCAGACACGCAGATGTCACCTATACCATAGCTCGCCTTACGCCGAGTGGTAGACAAGCTGCTGAGACCAGAGTAGTCCATGTCACCCGCTTGAAATTCACCCCGCGACAGCCCGACTGACTCGCTAACAATATCTCATTACAACCAACTTCAGAATACGCATGGTCTGTCTAATGCAGCTGTGGTTAGCCTTCGGCAAGCTCTATCGTGCAGGTTTTCAGTGGGAAATGCAAAGGCTGAGTGAGTTGAAATCACTCGTCGCTACCTACATTATAGAGGCTAGGCGCTACTGTCATTTGTTGCCCGTGATAGGTGCATGCGGGTTGACCGCTACAGTCAGTGATGTAGAGAAGGCAAAGCTGTGTCAGCTAGAAGCAAGGGCCACTTATGTAGTGTTTTAATGTCTGCAGCCAGAAAGAAAAAGGAGGGGGCACCTGATTCCCAGCCCTATGCCCGCCCTTTTTAATTTCTTTTTCTTTGCAATCAGGTCATAACAACGGAATTCCCGTGCGCTTGAATGCTTTTATGTGTTCAACTATATTTCAAGACAGTGATGCCTCTATGGTTCTGCCATCAGTGAAAAGTATTTTGCAAACGAATTCAGTTGTATTGGATGCATCTCTTTTCATGAGATGCACAAGAACCAGTCTCAGTTAACGATCTTACAAAATATTACTACTACAAGGCACATTTCGGGCTGCAGTAAACACAAAAAACTAAGCACAGATGAGGAGACCCTTTGCCATTTCTTATATGAATGGCTTTCAATGAATAATAAAAAAAATAGTGGGAGAGCCATTTCACCATTCAGTGCACAGGCAATCACTACCCCCCCATGTTCACCACCCCGATATGTTTATCATACATATAGCCAAGTGTTTGATGAACAATCGTTTGGCGAGAAAACATATGGCGCAAAAAACTTGCCAAGGACTAAAGGGTATGTCCAGATAAGATCGAGCATGAGGTCCCAGTGGTCACCATTCCCAATTTTGTTAAACTTACTGTAGGCCTAGGCATTAGACCCAGAACAATAGTTTCCAAGTTAGTTCTGCAGAAAAAAATTTTGTTTGCCTGAAAAAAATACATATATACAGTCGAACCCACTTATAACGATCCCACATATAATGATCTATCGGTTATAACGACCATATTTGGGTGCACTTACGATTTTCCTATGCTAACCATTGAAGCTGCGTCCAGATATAGCGAACATTTTTGAAAGCCTCCTACTTTTACAAAGAACACTTCGGACACGGTCGCGGTAAAAACATGGCGCATACGAAGCAAAAAAAGTTAAGACATGCCTTCTAAAGCGTGACAGGGGCGCGCGCTCGCGCATGCCCTGCTCCAGTTTACTCGCGACTAAGATACCCAGATCGGCGAGCACCGCACGCAGATTTCGGATGCTGCGAGCGAGGTCGCTCACTTTCCAGGCATTTCTTCAGTGATAGAATGGCAGTGAGGGAAAAAAAAAATAGTAGGCAGCATGAAGCCTTGCGGTCAGCTTTCGCACGGTAACCTTTCCTGACGCCGTTCTCTGCTGCTACGACCGCCTGCGATGAACCAAACAATGCCTTGGAACGCAAGAAGGCATAAATGTAAGAAGTGATAACCGCGATAGCTTTCCATCGCAAAAAGGTTCACTGCGTCCCTAAACTCGTCGACGACACAATGTGCCGCGAAAAGTCGTCCGTCTTTTTGGTAACGGCAGAGACCGGTCGGTCGGTGATTACGACTTTCGCGCGATTGCGGCGATGCCTTCGCGGATAAGCATCAGAAAAGAACGAAGGCCAGGTGGCGGCCGTCGGTGAACGTGAAATTATGCCTTATAGCTGACAACCTTATCACAGTCATCTGTAGATACTCGGCTTTGCATGTGGCGTACGCTGTACACTGCGGATTGACGGCGGTACGAGCGCGCCATGCTGCCGTTTGCAAGTTCGCCGCCGCCGCGTCGTGCGAGACCGCTTTTTTTTTTTTAAGTGCGCGTCGCTTTGTAGAAACGAAAGTAGCTCGCTGTTGTTGAGCGGCGCGGGCACCGAGAAACATCGATGCACTGACAGCGAGCGTATACAGCGTGTTTGACTAGGTGACAACTGAAGTGCGCCGCGCATCGTCGTGCAGGGCCGCGAGAGCATCGCGGAGACTTATAGAGTGCGCGTTGCTAGGAAAATGCTTGTTTTCGCCGCGTTGAACGAAGAGACCAGTCGCCGCACCCGTGCGTGCACGGTCCGGAGTGAAGAAAGCACGAAGAACGTACAAACGCGCGCATACATACAGAAAGCGGCCCGGCAGTGACTCCGCGACCCGAGTAGGCGACGCGCTGCACGCAACTAGCCAGGGATGATCGACTCCACGTTGCGGTACCGCGCTTCGGTGAAACGGTGTCAGCTCATTGCAAAGGCGGTTAATTCACTCGTGAGCACGCAGCGGGCGTCGCTTCACGATGCGAAAAGGTTAGCTTGTCACCGAAGGGGTTGTTAGCACTTTAATAAAAGTGCACAAAAAAAAAAAAAACGGCTTGGCCGCTAAGCGCACGTTTTTAAGGGCGAGTCCATATACAACGAACTACTGATATAACGACCACTTTTCGCGACACTTTCGAGTTCGTTATAAACGGGTTCGACTGTATAAATTTTGGGGGCAACAAACACTTTTCCGCCAATTTCGCGGTTTCTGAACTATGAGCGCAGCTAGGAAAAAAAACAGTGCACTTCTCGGTCACAATATTTGTTCCCCTCAAAGAACAAGTGATATACAATCTTACGAGTCTATTATTTTCCTTGCTTGTGGAAGCACTTTTGCACTTTTGAAGAAAAAATCACAAACATGGCAAATCCCAGAAATTACTTGTATTGTAGGAATTTACTGCTGGAAACAAGTTAAAGTGAGGATAATAAAAATCGGCACATATTAACTTTGATACTTTCACTCTCTTTTAAGATGACTTCCGTGGCTTTATCACACTTCGTTTTGCTCAATAATTGGGCTGAAACGTAAGTGATTTACCAGAAACGCCCATGTTTTAAAATAGTTTTCCATTTTAAATTTTTTTTTAAATCCCTCTGATTGAAGTCAAGGCCATTATCTATCATTCTGCGTAAAAAAAACGTTGCACTATTTTGGTTGCCAACAAGTTATAATGCGTCAAATGTGACCAAGTCAGCCTAGCGGCCGCGCCATTCGTTATGTGCTGAAAATCGGATATATGTTCAAAATAATTGTACACGACATAATCACAAAGCAGCAGCTCCACACCAACAAATGCGCAGCCAGGTGTGGTGGTTCGGCAAGCTTTGTCTTGCGATCAGCTGCTTGACAAACCCGCAGCAGCTGCCGCTCGATGCTGCAGGCGCTCACATTATACATGAGTGCCGCTTAGACTGCGAATGAGCTCCACATGCACCCCAAACTACGCTCAGAAGACGAATGAGATAGGGAATGCATCACTGTAAATGGTAAAGGCTGTTAAGTGCCAACAAATGTCGTAATATGCAACGAAAACTCTGCTGGCAATTTTGCAGTGAGCGCCTTCCATACAGCACGCATGTATTTTTCACTGCTGTTATGCCCGCAGCTGCAAAATATTGTGATAAACGCTTGGCTTTCATTGAATATTATATCTATGGGCGCACAAGAATAAAGTATTGTAAAAGCGATGATTTAATGAAGCAAAGGACTTGGACACACTTCTTTTCACAGCCGGCTGACACAAGTGTTCTGGCACGAGATGGAGAACCACTGTTTGAGTTGTTCGACCATCGGAAGCACATATGACAGCTTTCTTTAGATGTCAATGGCTTGCTTTTGTGTCGTGTTGCTGACAGAGTGAACCTAATTATCTTTGGCCCATCAGAAGAGAGGAAGCAACAGATGAGCACACTACTGGAGGCAGTCACTGCGAAATTGCCAGCAGAATTTTCATTGTATAATAGGGCTTTTGTTGGCACTTAACAGCCTTTAACTTTCACAGTGATGCGTTCCATCTCTCATTCGTCCTCTAAGCGTAGTTTGGCGCTCAAGTGGAGTTCATCCGCAGTCGAGGCGGCACTCGTGCAATGTGAGCGTCTTTCAACACGTCTTTCAACAAGTAGCCACAGCCAAGCCGGCCAAGCCCGGCCACTGCGTAGCAGCAGCAGCACACGCTCGAAAACGCCACACTCGGGTTGTTCTGCGCTCGTACGGTGCGCTCACTCCTGTGATGTGAGACATTCGTCCAACCAACGGCCAGTTGCAACAATGACGTCACAGGCAAGTGTTTTTTTTACTTACTGAACGCATCAAATTCTACGTCACCAAATGCGATACTATCACCTTTTGCGATCATTTGAGAATACGGGCCCTGATGTTCATTGTATATGTAGGCATTTTTTATATTTTCTTTGTATTATGCTGTTTGTTTTGCTTACAAGTGTACATCCGTGTGAAATCCATTGCATGTGCTGCCCTCTGTAGGCCCCCAGGTCCCGTCAAGCTGTTTTGCACAGCTTTTTGCCTGGGGGACCCCCAACAAGTGTGTTGGAAATAAAGTGGATTCTGATTCTGATATAGATTGCAAAGTGTTATTAAATCACAAAACACACGTGCTTTTCCCTACCGATGATGAAAAGTTAATAGCATAGCGCACAGATTTTTACGTTATATTTGAAAAATTCTGCAGTGCCTGCCACAAAGTACTGCAGCAAGCAACCCTGGGCGCCACGCCAGTTGCAGAGCAAAAATTGCAGACCATTAACAGCCCATGTGAAACGAAACCGCCATTAGCGGTGGTTGCTTAGGGAGCAAAGAGAGTGAATGGAACGATTTTTTGAGCTTGTGAAACAGCCTTAAAGAGAGGTGATGACCTTTAAGGGTTTGTTTTTCCTTGTTAGACACAATATTAATGAGAACTAAGAGGTATTATTGTCTGTTAGTTCTCATTATTATTAAGAGCATTGCAGTACGAACACTCCCATGGTAAATGCACACGTTGGTGACCACACACCGCAGCGACCAGAGGAACATGCTACTCAAAACAGAGAACTTGAGAGTCAACCCCGCTATGTACCCCACTTGACAGTTTTGGCTATGTGACGGTAGTGCCAGAAAACACAGCCTAGCGAGACGAAGCAAACTCAGGGCACGACAGCAATTTTCGGGAGGTCACGCATATTTGCAACAACACAGAGGAGATTATGGCAGCACCATGGGAGCCTTCATTAAAAATGTGCATAGAACAGACGTGCCTGGGTGCATCTAAGTGTTCTGCGAATGTCTCTTTTTGTTATCCTGTTTTTGTTTTTGTTATCATGTTTTTGTTATCCCTGGTGCTTTGAAAACACCTACCTACCTACCTACCTACCTACATGAGTAGCACTGACAACTAGGCAAGTTGGTACAGATGCATGGCTTCAGAACGGCGCAACAAGGAAGACGAAAAGACGAATGTGTTCGTGTGTTCATTCGTCTTTTCGCCTTCCTTGTTGCGCCGTTCTGAAGCCACGCTACCTCCCTACTTACCGACCCACAAACCCACCAACGTATGATAACAGTTACGTATGATAGTCGCACCATCGCACTGACAAGTGCACTTCCTTTTGATAATACTGATGTCTGTGCTCTAAAGCGAGCGCTTACGTTGCATGAGACCAAACGTTACCCTTTAAACGCCAGTGCAGTCAACGTGCCTGGTAAAGCCATGATGCGCACACAACTACAACGCTTACAAAAGCATGTCCACCCCCCTCGCAACACTTGGCTCAAAGCCAAAAAATGCAGTAGACACCTACTCGCTCACTGCTTCACATGAAACTGATTCCCACAAGGCGTGGGATGTGCTAAATTTTTCCGCTCTAAAGCTGACGTTGGCATTAAATTCTTGCTTTTCAGGCTGTTATGGAGAAGTTCGGCGCAATTTTTGCAAATTTTTGCTTTTGGAGCAGCTTGGCACAGGAAAATGGACCCATATCAAAAATTCGCAATATGTGCAGCTGTCTGACCCTTGCATTATGGGCGTCGTATGGGTCCCTAGACCCCAGTGAACATAAAAGCATGGGTACGCAACGGGGTAAGATGCGGGTGTATATCTTGGGAAGATTAATCTTAGTCCTGCTTAGTGTGCATTCAGTTGATTGAATGTAGCATTATTTTAAAAGTGGACCAACATTTTAAATAATCTAGGTATTCAACACTCGTACAGGAATGGATTGGCACAGCATCAACACACACGACCCAATGTTGGCCAACACTATGGAACTAAAGTCCCTAGTTTTTCCCCTCTTCTTTCTTAAGTACCAACAACCATTGAAGCGTTGCTGACGAATCTCATTGGCTAACGCTCGTTTTCGGTAGCCATGTTCTTCCTAATGCTTTTCAAGCACCTGCTGAAACGCGTCCCCCGCTCACTAATGACGGGGGGTTGACGGGAGGAGAAAGGCGCGTCACGCTAGCATATTGTCCGCTGAAAGATGTGTGGTTAATGTACTTAGACGTACGTGGCTTTGTAAATCTTCCAGGTTAGGAAGAAAATGGCGGCAGACGCTGGCTGCGCGTGAGAGAAGGCCGGGAAAGGAGGCAGTTGTCGGTACTTAGGTAAAAGGAAAAAATCTAGGGGCTTTATATGGAACAGGCCGTATGACTTATCGAGCCCAGTTTCCAATGAGCTCCTTTGCATGCCATTAAAGCAGTCTCGAAGGTTGCGAAAGCCAATCCTATGACACTACCAGAAAGAAGAGTGCCAAAGCAGCTAAAAGAAAACAAGAACCCTCCCTGTGGACAAGGGGGATTAAGTTTTGAACCACATAGGCTCTGGCAACAAGATAAATAGGCTTCTCTGAGATACAGCAACACATTTCAAGAAACTGGAGCTACAGAAGCTGCTCACTCAAGTTTTCAAATTTGTTCCCCCTCTCTACGATGTCATGTATCTCGGGAGCGCTTGCAAAGCGGAATGGAATTGGGAGAGAGAGACAGGCGGGAGACCGTGGCATCACTGCAAACAAATTTTTATCATACAACACTGTAAACAAAATTTTCACACCAAAAAATTTACGTCAAAAAGTAACATTAGAAAAGGCGACGCTATAGTGCGCAATCACTAACAACAAATCGCAAAGCCTAGAAGCTATGCTTAACTCCTCCGCACTCCAAAGTCTGGCCACTATGGCGCCTCAGTCTGTCACTATTAGACATGTGCGCCGGACCCCAAATCACCGGCGGCGGCGCGCTGGCGTTTCGACCTCCAGCAGCGGCGCGTGAACGGCGCGGGGTTCATCAGACCGGCAGCGGCGCGGCACGGGGGGGGGGGAGAGAGACAAAGCGGTGAATGCGATACGTACACGCCGTAATGTTACATGAACGAGGCCTAGCAGCTTACTCTCTTTGCTCCGCTCTCAGTTAACTCTACCAAACGCTGGTGTATGGCAATACGGCCGCTCCCGGGAGAGAAGCGGTTTTCGATCAGCTTGTCGTATCAGTGATCCGAGCGCAAAGCAGTGAGATCACAGCGCTAACAGCGCGTAGAAGGTATACGAGCCGTTCGCTGAGGGATGTCTGCCGAAATAGCGCGCGTGCCAGCGCTCTCGACTGCGCCCTTATAGTCAAAGTTCACAGTCGCTGCTGAAGTTGCGCAGTCCCTCTCCCCAAACATCCCTTCCTGCTTCTTCGCCCAGCAAATGACGGGCGGGGCGTTTCCATCTGCTTGAGGAGCAATCGACGGCAAGCCTCGCACGCGGGTTGATGTTATTCCGTGTGACGGAGATGGCCAGCTTGTTTCATCTCTGCTTTAACCCTTTGCGGTCCAAAACCTTTACCCACTTTCCGGCTCTAGCGGTCCGAAACTATTTCGCCAGTTTCTGGCGCCGCGAATAAAAACACAAGCTGTGGAAGAGAAACGCACAGGATATTTATTTTTGCTCCCGCATTCTGCAGGCAACTCTTTTAGTGATATTTGGGCAACGTATGATACCGCTCAAAGCATTCCCCTGTGTGCAGGCCAGGGTTATTACTGCAGGTTTCCACCGCCGCCGTCGTCGTCTTCGTCACTCACTTCTGTCGAATCACTGTCATCACTGTCTGGTGGAGGCACGTAATTCTCTTCCTCACTAAAGTCATCTTCGCTTTCGCTAAAAGCACCGCCGTAAAACGCACGCGGTGAAAACGTGGCCATGCTTCTCAGCGAACCGCGCGCGCGCGAGTGGGTACGCTCTAGGCCCCGTGCTGATCATAGTGCTGCACCCTAGTGTCAAAAAAGTAAAACCTCAACAAACAAAGCTCACTTATTCCTCAAGAGATGGCCCTTCATGTATACAAAAAATGCGCGCGACTCGCGGTGAGAAAACAGCAAAATTTAAACCACGAACACCCTTGTCGGGCGGGGCCCGACAGCGGACCGCTACGGCCGTGTTGCGTTGTCGGGCGCTGCCCGACAACGGACCGCAAAGGGTTAACCATGTTCCTTGCCAACGTTCGCGAGCAGGTAGAACATACAATGGGCGGAGCGATGTTATCGATTTAGATCGTGGTGTAGCGCTAAAAAAAAACAGACACATGTGAGAGACAGGACAGGCACATGTGTCTGTATTTTTTTAGCGCTAAACCACGATGTTAAGTACTCACCAACTCGCCCAACAACAAGTTCTTATTATCGATTTAAAGTTTACACGGAACATGACGGCGACGGTGAAAGCCTGTCCTGAGTGTCCATACAATTGCTAACGCAATAAAAAATTTACAAAAAACCGTCGAAGCGGGCTCGCCTTTTTCCTGGAAAGCTGCATCGTCTCCGCTGTAAAGAGTTCGTCCATTGGAAGAATCAAATAATCCGGCGCCTTTTCCATTGGTTTCGTTCTCGCCTTCAATACCCTTATTACAGGGGACATCTCCTCGCCACTTATTTCATCATAAAGCATGCTACAATGTCCGCACTAAGCGTTGAACCTATCAGGATTTCACGCTTGTCGGCTGCAGTCTGTTATCTTGGCATGCGCAGTCGCAAACGCACAAAATGGATCGAAATCAGTTAATCGCGTACGATAGTCGTGCGAGAGAAGCAAGAGCGGGTCGGCGGCTGCATAGCAAAGCAGTGTCAGAGACAATTCGCAACTGGTATTTCTCGTATATGGACCAGTCGAGGGTATGTACTCTGATGATGTCACGTGAATCACCGTTCTGGCATCACTAAGTGCACCAAAAGACAAGAAACGCCAAGAGAGAATAACGCGCTCGTCGTTTTTGTTTTTCTTGTATTTTCAGAGGCTGTTTAGGGGCCCTTTATAAAAACAGGGCGTGCAAACACGGACACAGGAGAGTAGTCAAGACACCAGAAACGCCGCTAACAACTGAAAAATCACACAGCGGCGGAACCGAAGGTAGACACAAATATTTACCTGCGCATTCCCACGTAAGAGGCCATACCACGGAGTAAGATAAGAGAGGAGCGCCGACTCCGCCGCCGCTCCACGCATTCACTCCGGGACAAACCGTGCAATGCGGTCGCGGCGGTCTAACTCATTCCTTTGCTCTCCCCCTCCGCTCCTCTTCACGCTTTCGCACATGCTTTCTCCTCTCCCGGCGCTGTTCGCAACGCGTAGCGCTATCTGTCGAGGCGCATAGAAATCATTCAACACCTGCGCTCATGAGCGCATGCGCCAGTTGGAGGATGACGGCGGCGGCGGCAGGGAACGGCGTGCGCGGAGCGTGTCGTCTGCTAGAAAGTCGTTCGCTCGGCATTCTCAATATGACAAAAAAAAAATAGAAAAACAACGCGTATATATGCGTACTGATACTAAAATATGAAATAAGAACATCGTACCACTTTTTATACACATATGTGAAACATTGTAACATATCTTCAGTGAAAGCAGACGAAAAATTATGCTGAACAAAAACGGCAGAGCAGAAGTACACTTGTTTTCCACGTCTGCGCGGTAGTGTTGGTTGGACATTTTCGTGTTACACCCTTTGTTTAGCATGTCTGCAGTGTGCTTCTTCTTACTTGAAGGAACAAGGTGTCTTGGTACTTGGGTGTGAAGACATTGTGGCGACCACTGCGCACAGACCTACGCAGCCTCCGTCTCGTCACTGATTAGCCCGGCGTGACACAGCTACTTGCTGCAACACGCTTCCGATAAATGACAGCGCCACGCAGTTTCACCGGAGGCTTACGTCACCACCGCTGGCTATATAACCCAAGCTACCAAGCTTGGTTTCATGTTTGTTTCTCTAACCTTCCGAAGCGCAGCATCGGCATGCTTGCCCTGCTGCTGCTACTACGTTAATAAACATCGTTTCGTTTTATGTTATGTCAAGCAAACTCTCAGCTCGGAAGGTGAGCCCTTCAATGGCCAGTTCCCCCGACGAAACCACGACTGCTACCCGTACGAGTTTGCCAGCTTACTACAGAGAACTTCTGGCGATATACGAAGCAGTGCAGCACTTTCGCCACGTTCTCGAAGCGCAGCACTGCACCATCTATACCGACCACAAACCTCTAACGTACGCCTTCTCTCAACGTCGCAATGAACTCCCGCCTGTTCAGCAGAACCAACTCTCGTTCATTGCACAGTTCACCACCGACATCCAACACATCAGCGGGAAAGACAACATGGTCGCCGACGCGCTTTCACGCACGTGCCACGTTCCCCTTGGAGCGCGAGGCGGCCAGTGCTCGCCTTCGGGCTTGTAGTACGGCCCCCGCCTCCGTAGGGCAAGCGGGCACGCAAGAGTCTCCATCCCTATCCCCTCCCCTGTTTTGCCGGATCGAACCAATAAAGTTGTTCTCTCTCTCTCTCACGTGTGGCCACCATCAGCTCGGTGCAAATAACAGCAGACATCCTCGCCAAGACTCAAACCACGGACGCCGAGCTGCAGGAACTTCTCAAGGGCACGTCTTCACTTCAGCTAAAAGAAGTCCCCATTCTAGGGTTGGCAAGAACTATCTGCTGCGACATGTCGACAGGACGAAGCAGGCCCTACGTGCCCCTGTGCCATCGCCGTGGTCTTTTCAACCAGCTCCACAACCTCAGCCATCCCGGCATACGTGCCTCTACACGCCTCGTGGCTGACCGCTATGTGTGGCCCTCCATGCAACGGGATTGTCGCACGTGGGCGCGCTCCTGCATTCACTGCCAACATGCAAAAATCAACAGGCACGTCACGTCCCCACTCGGAACATCCGCTCAGCCCTCAGGTCGGTTCGAGCACGTCCACCTCGACATCATAGGACCATTTCCCCCGGCAGGACCCTACCGCTACTGCCTCACCGCCATCGACCACTACACTCGATGGCCCGAGGCATGGCCTCTCGACGGAATCACCGCGGAAGACGTCGCCTCGGCCTTCTTCTCCGGCTGGATTGCCCGTTTCGGCGTTCCCCGCCGCGTAACCACCGACCAAGGGCGACAGTTTGAGTCTCACCTATTCAGGCTCCTGGGATTGACCATCGGGTTTGAACGCTTGAGGACCACGAGCTACCATCCCTGCGCCAACAGAATGATCGAGCGTTTTCACCGACAGTTCAAAGTTGCCATTATGTGCCACTCGGACTCAACCTGGCTCGAGGCCATCCCAGCTGTCATCCTTGGTCTTCGCGCCACCTTCAAGCCGGACATCCATGCTACGCCAGCAGAGCTCGTCTACGGGGAACCACTCCGTCTGCCAGGTGAATTTCTCGCAGCTCTGCCATCCAGCACTACGACGTCAGACCCCACCGACTTCGTCGCCCGGCTCCGACGCACCATCGCTGCCTTACGCCCGTCCCCTGCAGCCCACCAGAGCAAGCCCACACCTTTTGTGTTCAAAGAGCTAGCATCGTGCACACATGCTTTCCTCAGCGACGACACCGTCCGCCGGCCTTTCCAGCCACCCTACAGCGGACCCTATCTAGTCGTCCATCGCGACGACAAGAACTTCACCTTGCGCTTGAACGGGAACGACGTCCGCGTCTCGATTGACCGACTCAAGCTCGCATACATCGCGGCGAACGAACCTGGCAGCGCCACTCTTTCAACTGGCGTCCTTCCACAGCCACCGACGTCGCAGCCCGCTCCTTTCACGACACGCTCCGGACGTCTGGTACGCCTCCCAGATTTCTACAGACCCTGAGGGCTCTGCACTCCGCGGGGGGGTGATGTGGCGACCACTGCGCACAGACCTACGCAGCCTCCGTTTCGTCACTGATTAGCCCGGCGTGACACAGCTACTTGCTGCAACACGCTTCCGATAAAAGACAGCGCCACGCAGTTTCACCGGAGGCTTACGTCACCACCGCTGGCTATATAACCCAAGCTACCAAGCTTGGTTTCATGTTTGTTTCTCTAACCTTCCGAAGCGCAGCATCGGCATGCTTGCCCTGCTGCTGCTACTACGTTAATAAACATCGTTTCCTTTTATGTTGGGATCCGTCCTTCACCGACTCCGCATCCCACAACATGGAGCAACTGGACAGGAGGCAATGAAGTGTTTTGTTCCTGGCTGTAAATCTGGTTACGGCAAAGGGCGAGAGAAGATTCTGCTCTTCGCGGCCCCATCTGATCCGCAGCTACTGGATCAGTGGCGTCAAAAAGTTCCTGTAAGTAAGCGACCCCTTAAATCCAAGGACAAAATATGTGCTCGACACTTCAAGAAGCACCTCATTTTTGATACGTACTTTGATATGTACTACGTCCAAGACTCCAAGAATATGCTATCCAGCGAGTTGAGTCGTCACCCTTTAAGGCTGGAGGACGCGGCAGCGTTAAGGTCAGGCAATACTCGCGATATTTCTGGAGAAGAAAAAGCAACACAGCTTATGGGGAGCTATTCTCGATGCGTTCATCCAAAGGAGATGTCCACAGTCCATTTCGGCAGAGTGCATTCAGTGATTCGAAAAAGCGGTAAACCGTGATGTCACCTTGCTCTTGACCATGTCGCCGCACCGAACCCGCCAGCACATTCCTAGCGTAAGAGAGTGGACGAAATGCCCAGAAACAGGAACTTTTCATGTCTGAATTTGCATGTGAATGTGTCCTAAATGTTTGAGAACGATGCAGGGAATGCGTACCGACCTTACAGCTGCGTTAGACGGGCGGCCGCATAAAACCTAAATCGATGGCTAACACAATCAAAAGACATGTCCACCGAAAATCTGATCTCTGAGGGCTGTGTTCGTTGCATTAAAGCGCATTCCGTCCCTGTCATTCATGTCGAGAGTGTTTGAAAGCTTCGTGATGTCATGATGGCGCTGCAGAACGAGAACCGGAAACACGGGGCGCGCTTCTCGCCGAGCTCCCGGTATTCAGCGGCCGCTGAAATGGACAGTCCATTACATGGACGCATCGATAAGAGCTCCTCCAGCGAAGTGCTGTATTTTATTTCCAGATTCCCCATTTGGATTAAAAGAAAAGGCTAACGGTGGCGCGCCGCAATTATTGCGCGGCGGCGGCGTGATCTCTCTTGGGACTTCGGCGGCGGCGCGAGTGGCGTGACCAAAAACATCATCGCCTCGATTCGGTGCGACGCCCTGCCCCGTCATCGCAGCTCCTGTCGACGTGTTAGAGTCGTCGTCGTCGATCCGCCACCTTGCTAGTCGTTCCCATCGCTGATCCTCCGGTCGCTGCTCCGGTCTTTGGTCGAGAACATCGGTCTCGTCCGGTTAGGCCTAAACTCGGCCTATCCTCAGTGCCACTGGCTCGAACTGTCGACGTGGCTCTCCAGTGATTGTTGGTGGGTTGCCGTCTCGCCGAGCTGGGGTAGTGCCGCAGGTGCCACGAGAACTGCGCGATGAGGCTGCCGCAAGCCCAGGAAGCCTCGCTCGGTACATACCAAGGTCGACGGTCATCCTCCCGGGACATACGCAATGCTGCCTCCAGAACTGGGCTCTGCTGTTCCCGTCGCGGGCGCGACGCTGGCTTGCACCACCTTGCTCCTCGACAACTCCACCGAACAATGACCACTTCTTCTGCCGGGGTTCCTCACCTCAGCTCGCGTGGCACGCGCCCTTCCCCGGCCAATGGGGTGCGTGGACGTGGCATTCGTGCACACCATCGGGGAATTTCCGTGCCACGCACACCATCGCTACATTCCGCCTTTTGGCACGTGCCTCGTGCCCTAATTTTTTGGTGTGAGAATTTTGTATGCCGTGGTGTGTGAGATAAAGTTTTGTTTGCAGTGCCACCACGGTGTCTCCCGACTCTCTCTCTCCCAATTCCATTCCGCATTGCAAGCACTCCCGAGATACACGTGACATACGGGCAGCCCAAAATTCACAAGCATGACCTTGTGGCACAACCATTCGTGTTCTACACATGCTTGCAACCATACAAACTGTCCGGCACTTTGCTGGGCACTTTCAGGGCTTACGCCCACTCTGGTCAAGAGTATCACGAGTGTCACATTGGGTAGAGCGGTCACTTCAAATGGCATTTGGAGCAACACAGGAATGACGTTACCAAGGGCTACACAGCTGCTAATGCCCTGGCAGAACATAATGAGCTAACCGCCGGACACAGCATTGACTCTACCATCATCTGCAATGAACTGTGCTTGCTGGCATTCCATCCTTCCCATATCCTCATATTCACATAAACATCAAAAAAGCTGAATGGGCTTGTTTGTATGGCATCTACTTTGCTGTAGCATGAAAAACACAAGGATATAAAGAAAACTGGAACACCTGACGCCCACGGCAATAGTGGCTCAATGAAATGGCTGTTGCCGTGGCATCTTCTGCTTTCTTGTAGGAACGAAATTCAATATGCAGATCAAGAAAAATATTGACACTTGCACTACAATGTACTTGTTCTCAAGTGACATCTGACAGATGATCCTTTTTCCCATGTGTCCCTGTCTTTGCCATGCTTCAACATCTAGGAAGTAAAACAAAACACATGCTGCTGATGTGTTTGTCAATTTGCAAGCTGCTTGACACACAATACAACACTACAGACTGCAGTGCAAGAAATATCCCCATGCAGGAATCCCTTACGCATGCTGAACTCAGTGCATGCTACATCACTGCATGGAGTTGGTTTGTGCAATTAAAATGAGATGGAGCCACCGGCACCTGGCCTTTCAGTCCCTGGAATGTTGCCTTTGTCAGTGCTGTTCAAGATGTCTCCATCCGCGCCACGTTGTCTGCTCGGCATCCCCATAGTGAGCGGATGGCAGCTCCACAAACGAAGTCAACATGGCAGCTCCCGTGGATGCGGGTTCCTTCTGCCTTGAATTTATCACATCGTCATCGTGTGCTGTGTGACCCAAAAGTTCAAAAACTATGCTTTTATTTCCTTTATCTTTGCGTCCTGAAGCTTCGAGAGTAGGCTTGTACGAATATTCGAGCACTTCGAATATTCGAACGAATATTACAATATTCAAATTTGCTTCGCCACGAATATAAATTCTAGGAAGTTTCGAAGTATTCGAAATGAATGAATAGACATATATATAAACCGCATGTAACCCCCTGTCATGGTGGTTTCACTGCAGCGGAGAGGTGATATACAGTGAATACCCCTATCTAGGAGAAATCCGCACTGTTGAGAAGCCACACTTCAAAGTTAAATGAACATACAGTAAAACTTGGTTAATTCAAAGTCACTGGGGCTGTGAAAAATCTTCTATTTAAGCGGGTTTTCGAATTAACCAAACATACACACAGCGGGATGCAAGGAACTTTGAATTACTGGAAGTAATCTGAGGTGGTCGTTTGCTGTGCCTGCTAGCACAGGGGGTCAGCAGCCGCCCCCCCCCTAATCACCTAAGAGGGGGGGTGCAAAATCTGACCCGTACATTGACCCGTCTAGTCACCTAAGGGGGGTGGGGGCGCAAAATCTGCCCCACACATTGACTTAGTAGAGTGGGGGGGGGGGCGCTGCGATGAACCTTTGCCCCCCTGATGGGGAACCCTGCGCACGCCTATGGCTCCAACGGTTGTTTTTCAGCAGTGCCCGGTCCCAATTTTGCCGCTAAACTGGGGAAATGGCGGGCCTCGCTGCTGCCAATGCAAGAAAAAAAAAAAAAAAGAAAGGGAAAAAAAAAAACGGTCTCGTGATCAACTGAAATGCGCGCCTGCGGAAAAGAAGACATGTTTCACTGCAACACAGTGGTGACATGCGGGCAGCATGTCACCTGCTTCTCGCAACGTCATCGCGTCATGATGCGACCACTTGCCCATTCTTTCTGGGAAAATAAAGAATTTAATAATGACCAGTGTGACGGAATGCGCGATGTGTTCTGGGTGGAAAAGATGATCATTGAAGTTCTCGAACTGAGTTTTCGAAGTAGGTGTTGCAGGCAAGAACTCCGCCAGCAGTGCAAGTGCGCAAACAGCCGGAACAACCGCCAATCAGAGGTACGCATACATCGCAAATTCCGTCAGACCGTCCTTTATTAATTTCTCTATTTTCCCAGAAAGAATGGGCAAATCATGACGCGCTGATGTTGCGAGAAGGATGCGTCATGCTCCCGCGTGTGACCGCTGTGTTGCAGTGAAGCATGTCTTCTTTTCCACAGGCGCACATTTCAACTGACCACGAGCAACTTCTTAGCGAACCTTATACCCCTGTCACACGGGCACCCGTGAACTCCGTTTAACTCCCTTGTCTTTTCCTCGAGGGAGATGGGGTTCATGTCACACAGTCACCATTTCGCTGAGGAAGTTAAATGGAGCTTTTGGTGGAGGAAGTTCGGTAATGACCATTTCGACTCGACGGAGTACTCTCGTTCCCAGACAGCTACTGCTACGCTGAAAACCGCACTAGCAAAATCGTCCTAATGAGCTCAATTATAATTTTAAAAACTCTGCTCTTTTTTGCGTAGCATTTCACGCCCCGTAATGTAAGTTTTAGTTGTATTTTTTCGCACATCAGCGCTTGTACTCTCCACACCAACGCCTCGCCAAGCCGCCGCTGTGAAGCGTCGCACCATATTTGTATCTGCACATGTGAGGCGCACGCACAAGCACTGTGACAGCAATAATGATTCCGAGCACTTCATCAACACACAAAAACATGTTTTTGTTGCTTTAAAGGCGACTGCACAGGCAAAAAATTGGACGTTTCCACGAGCGCAGTAGCGCTGTTTCTGCCCCATGCGGCAACCGTCGAAAGCTTGCACCGAGCCGTGTAGCACGGCCACAACTCCATTCTCGTAATGCTCCATGAGGGAGTTAACTGCCGAACGGAGTGAAATGGAGTTCGGTGGTGACCGTGTGACAGAGGTATTAGGCACTTTGAGCGTTCCGCCCGCCCGCCCGCCCGCCCGCCCGCTTGCCCACCCATCCATCCATCCATCCATCCATCTAGCCGCCTATGTCTGAGTGCTCTCCTGATCGTCTCCTTAACTTGGTGTAGACCACAATAGACATGGGAGGGTAAAAGGATTTCATGAATATGACTGTCTGGTTATTACATGAATACTAACGTGAAAATCCTGTTGAGTACGTCGTCAAATCCTTTCCTCCAGACACGCGTGGCACATACCCCTGACCACAGGCCTTGGTGTACAGGTGTGTACCACAGGTGTTTGACAGTTTATATCTACCCAGGAACGGTGAGAACAGACATTGGTAATTTAAATGCGACAGCGTTAAGAAACACCGACATCGGCAGCGACATGACGAATGCAAAGAAGAAAAATTAGGATCCCAGCAGGAATCGAACCCAATCATTCTGCGTGGCAGTCAGATATTCTACCACAGAGCGCCGTCAGGTATCCGCGATGCGCAGCTCCCATAGGGGCGCCACTGAAAGCTGCGTAGCGGCGGCCGTTGGAACCGCTGGTGAGTCGCGTAGCAGACGCTTCATTTGCGCGTGTGCGATTTGCCGCTTGTGCGCGTCCCAGATAATTACTTTTGCGGCGATAGTGTGCGCAAAGGAGCCGCACTTTATAATAGTGGACAGGTGTCCGATGTCAAAGCTGTGTGGGACGACAATGTACGTCACCATACGCGCCAAGTGTTTGCCACAGAAAAGCGTCAACAAGCTTCGCTACGAAGTGCAGCTCATCGTAAATACACTGCCTTCGTTGTAACGTCGCGATCAATAATGCCTGCATGCGTTGACGCGTGAACCAACGTTTTTTCTCGAAACAGTAGCATCGTTTACATGCCATGTGCAGTGATGCTACCGAGGACTTCTGATTTGGAGGAATTTTTGGAGCAGCAAAATTTCCGTTTTGGAGCACTTTGGAGCAGCAAAATTTTCATCTTGGAGCACTTTGGAGCAGATAATTTTGCATCTGGGAGCACTTTGGAGCAGCGAATTTTACATCCTCAAGTGCAATACAGAAGCATACTGCATTAACATTCAAGCACCTGTGTATCATTATGGGGCTCTTATGAAGACTACAAATATTTCGATTCATTGCAAATCTCAAGGAAAAAATCATCTCAGGAGCATAGGCGTGCGCACAGGGGGGGCAGGGGGGGGGGGCGGCCGCCCCCTCCCCTAATCACCTAGGGGGGGGGGGGACGCAAAATCTGCCCCGTACATTGACCCTTGCTATAGCAATTATATGGACACTCTCGGCGGATTTTTGTTGTCGCCGTTGCCCTAATTTTCCGTATAAAGTCCAGATTAAAACATCACCACGCGCATTCTAGCCGCGGGTAAAAGCTCGCGAGCGCTGGCGACGAACGTGGCTGAAGCGGATATTAAACTAGCCGGCCGTCTGTCTCGGCCGCACGGACAGCGCATGAGATAACATCTTCCCGCGTGCGGGCCTGCCGTCGATTGCTCATCAAACAGACAGGAAACGCCCCACCCGTCTTTCATAAGGAGCATGAAGGGAAACCAGGGGAGTGGAAGGGGGGGGAGGGGTACCGCATCGTTCGAAGGGCGCAGTCGCTTGCGCGCGCGCTATCTCGAGGCATCAGGAGACGGCTCGTAAACTTGCTGTGCTCTCAACGCTTACTTCGCGTTTAGAGAACTCAGAGCAAGAAAACGCTTCGGTTCCTGGAGGGGCCACATTCGCTTAAACCAGCGTTTTGTTGAGTTACGCGAGATCGGATTCAAAAGAGTTAGCGGCTAGTCTTACTTCGTTTCACAATACAATTTTTTGGTATCGCATTCATTGCTTCGCTCTTAAGCGAAACTGAATTTTTTTAACCGTTAGCTATTGACCCCCGAAAGCGAGGGGCGGACGTGTAACATGGCGTAGCCGCTTCCCTGTGGGCCGTCAGCGACGGGCCCGCTACTGACAGCTGCGCATTTGCGGCTGCTCCGACCAGGAGATATGATTTTACTAATGAGATGACATTTTTAAAAAAGCAAGGAAAAAATTCGAATTGGAACCCTAGCACGTGAGCTCGAAAGGGCAGGGCCTTTTAGGGGGTATTTACTGCAGAGTGATTACAAACTCGGACGTGCTGGCGGAAGGAATTACGAAAAAGCTGTTCTGGATGAAGATCCATGGATAAAGTATATCTGAGGAAAAGTGTCAACGCGTTTCCACCGTTCGCGTGCTCTTCCATATACACGAAGCAAGGAAAATTCGATATTGTCACATATATTTACTGCGAGCGATCTCAGATTTCATTCCGCGATGTCCGGAAACAGAAGTGACAGACATTTTAGCGGCACTCATGGCTCATATACACTCCGTTCGGGACCAACAGAGGGCGCTTTGAAAGACGCACGCAGCGCCACTTGCGGTGCGGCGAGCGTGCAACATTGAGAGCCTTAGCAGACAACAGTGCCTCATTGCTTTGACAGCTATGGCGGCGCAAGCGCCCGTCGCTGGCGCGTTAGTGCTTCGAGCTGGATTTAAAGGTATCATAGTGGGATCGTTCTTCCGCGACGCCACCATTAAAAAAGGGGAAAACCTGCACGAGAGCGGCCACGTTTTTGACGTGAGTGAACGCTTTGCTACGGCGTCGTCAGTACTGACGGCTAAATGCGTGCGTCAGGCGTGCGTCCCACAAGAGGTTTACTCCATAGCTATCGAGGCAAGCTGTCATTCTTTCATGCTTAGAATATTATTGGTGCATGCCTACTACCCGTGTACTTGCAAAATGCTCAGAACATTTAGAATTATCCACGGCCACTCGCCGCGGAAACTTCGGCGAGTGGCCGGGCGGCGTGGTTAATTGTTGGCGGCTTCGTGTCATGTCGATTCGCAGCCACCAAGTATTTTGCTTGAAATTGTCGCGCGTAACAACGACCTTATTGCAGCATCATCATCGCTCATCATGATCGTTTCTACCTCGCCGCTCGCACGGCTCATGCCAAGAGCTTGAGGTGCGGGCGAGAAATAAACGTGTTACAATCGCCCCCGCTTCGTCTTTCGCTTCAAGTGATGGGGCGCCGACGACGACACGGTCACGAACGGCTACCTCATTCGCTACAACCTCTTTCGTTGTTTATGCTTCTTTCCGAAACAAACATTGCGCTTCCGTCGCAACAGCGTTCGCAGAAAACTGCAACGACGGCCAGATCTAAGGCGAAAATAAATAGCCTCGATTTTAGTTCCGTGTGCACATTTGTCTACATGCTGCACACTTTGTTTCGTCAACGCCAAATGATTACAGGGTCAGCTGTTTACTACAAGTATCAACCACTTAAAGTGCTTGCGCACTTGGCTCTCTCGTCTGCGCGAGCTCACCACGCTTTTATAATTTGCGCAAACTCTGGTGTAATGCAACCTACGCCCTAGCGCAGAGGTGCGCAAACATTTTCGGTACCAAGGCGTTGGACTGGGCTAGTTGGTACATTGTCAAAATCGATAAAAAATCAGCGGTAAATACAGGACACAGTGAGTGTCCCGTCGTTTCCTCGCAATGCGTCCTGTGTTTACCACTGTTATTTTTTGTTTTTTTTTTATCCATTTTAACATTTTCGGGATCATGGCCTCTCGAAGCTATCGAGCGCCGTAGGGCTACCCCAGCTGTAGTCTTTCTGCTTTAATCCTAGGATATATCCGAAGAGCCGCGACCATCTGACATTTTTGTCCCTCAACATCTCAGGGGAAGGGGATCGACTCCCAGTTAGCGCATCTCTAATTGAACAGCTGTGCTTCCGCCAGTACTAAAATCATGACTACAGGAACAGCGCGAAAGTAAAGCACTGGACGTAGAAGACACACATACGACGACACGAGCGCTGACTATCAACTTATCTTCTGCAAGCACGGACGGCTTACGATACCCGTCAGGAAATATCGTAGGCATGTACAACGGGGACGACACATCCTTGGACGGCACACCCCCAACGAAATGTGCACTGCATATATTCGAGTGCCGAGAGGGCTGCCAGTTTGTTCCGTCATGGCTGAAATGTACTGTAAATGTAAATAAAACCGCAGAACGCGAGACGGCAGAGGGAGCGGGAACCAAGCTAACTTTTTTCGTCGCACAACCGTGATCCACTTCTGCCGCTGCCCCATAAAGCACGGACGAGTTGAGAAATGGTGAAACGTCGTTCCCGCAGGGCACGACGTGTACCTGTTGGTACAACTGACGACGCAGCAGTTCATGATTGCGTCACAGAACACCTACAACTGCGTGCTAGCGGGCGCGGGAAAGCGTTCGCTTCTGCTCGAGCTCTCAACGACTGCCTTCTCTGAAGGCCGCGCGGCGGTGCGCCAGTCGCAGTGAACGGAGTGTATAACTCTGGCTAGACCTCGACATCCACATGTCACTTGTCAACGAGATCGACTCTACGCCTTCCTGGAAGTCCGCGTGCATTCTCTATTTCACAGCCATGACTGTGTCTCGGTACAACTCCGGGATGATTGTCCTTGAAAACGTAGTGCGACTGGGTATCTTGTACAAAGGCTCCATGTGGTTCATCAGCTCTTTGAAACCCTGATTTTCGACACAGCGGTAAAGCTGGAGGTCGAGCGTCAGCATTCGGGCAATCCTTGTGGCTATCGCCGTTCTCTCGTGCTGCGATAGGTCCTTGCCTGACTTCAACGCACTTTTGATGAGCGGCTGTGCTCCGTCCGGTCGTCCTTGCTTACCGCTGTCTCTCATGAACACACCGTGCAAAAAAAAAAATGTTTGTTCTTGAGATGATTCGCAAGTGGCGTCGTCGTACTCGATGGCATGCGAAGTTTCATGTCACAGCTTTTGCACGGTGCCTTTTGGGCCGAGTTTTTTACGAAATGTTTCCAAATGGCGCTTTTCGTTCGTTCACTCATGTCGCACCTGACCAGCAGGACCGTCGGACGATGTTTTCTGGCAGCTTGCGCGGATAAAATTCGGTAGCATGACACGTTGGCGTGGTTTCCGATTGCGAGGGACTTGGTGGTTTCGGATTGCCCGGAGAAATGATGCAACGGCCAAACGGCGCAGAGCCAGCGGTTGGATTGGATTTGTGGCCCCACCCTTTGTAACGGGCGGGCATCAACCGATGCCCTGGCTAGAGTGACCTAGAATAGGGGGAGTGTCCAAAGAGCCGGCTCCCGCGTGGGCTTTTTGCCGTGAACTCCCGCGCTGTGCCGGACCCGTGGGCTTTCCGCGCTCGGGAAGCGCGGGAAAAACCAGGGGTGTCTGCTACGCGCTGTAGTTTCTTGCGCCGCGTTTCCACACAGGGCACTTGAAGTCTAATTAACTTTTATAATGCGGTGCGGAATGGAGCTTATCCATCTTTAGGCGTTGTGTTAGTGCTGGGGCAACAACAGAATGCAAAAAATCATGTGTCAAGCGGCATCAGCGTGGCCTAGTTCCGGTCACAGAGTTCGAGAACGTTGGTGCGTGTGTAAAAACGCACAAAACGGACACGCACAAGCAAAGAACGAGAAAAAAACTTAATCGCACGAGTAATCGGGCAATAGCATCACGCAGGCACGAATTAAGAGTAAAAAAAAAGTAAATTGCACGCGCAGTCAGCTGAAATACTTGCGCGCAGTGACCGCTTCACACTACGAACTTTTTACTCATGGTCGCCACTGGATTGCTAGCCATATGCACACCGCTTTATTCGACATTCGACAATTCATTAGCCTCCACTAGCTCTTTATTATGGACGGGGCACACCGGGAAGACGCAAGGGAAACGAAAAAAAGAAAAAAAAATAGTAGAGATGGCCATATGACCCCAATGCTGTTGGCTTATTTTTGCTTCTGACATAGCGTACAACAAGGCTCACCATGCACAAACATTTGAAAGAAAAGCAATACCAGGTAAACTAACCTTATTCCACAAGTTTTTGCATAACAGGCATAATATAGAAAATGCTTTACAAATATCCAGATATCATGAAACAAAGTTACAAGTGCCGCCATTCTTGCTGTACAAGCTGCGTGAACGAAAATACAGTAAGAAATTGACAAATAGAAGTATTATATCTCAATCACTTCAGAAAATTGTTCAAATGCAGAGATCCCTTATGTACCTAGCCAGAAAAAATGCAACATGCGATAATATATATATATTATCGCATGTTGCATTCGATCGCTGAACGTCAGTAGGAAACGTGCGCGCAAGATGCGTGCACTACTTCAAGCCTTAACCATACGAAATGAAAACAATTTCAAACAACTTATTCTCAACTTCAGATGTTCTCATGGTTCTCTGAGGTTAGCGTTCACCTGGTTCAGAGACTTTACAAAAAGATGTGGACGAGTAGTTGTGTAAAGTACAATTGTTTCCGCGGCAGTTGAGTGCGCGCCAACAGGGCACCCGACCGCAATTTCCCACTTTTTCCTGATGACCTCAATATAGCGTCCACCACAATTTCGTGCTGAAGCTCCGGAGTACTTAAATAGCGAGTCTGCTCATCTCTTGAATAAAGAGATGACCAGACGGGTAAAGCAAGCCTCTTTTGTCTCGCAGACGCGTGCAATCAGCTGCTCTGAACTGAGAATCACGTTTGTTTTCGGGCGATCGCTCGTAACATGAAGTGAGGCATACACGATGTTGCACTGTTATCGTTTCATTTTCTTTGGTTTGTCTTTTTTTTTGAAGGCTAAAGCCTTAGATGCCTCATCAAATACGAAAATTGACTGTCGGCATCCCGCGTAGCCAACACGAGTGATGCACAAAATCATCACGCGATGACGTCGACAGAACTTGTGACGTCGCTATGACGTCATTCAACGTGACGTCATATGATGACGCCATCACATGAGATGGTCGCTTTCCATTGCCTCCGTGATCGGCCCCCGATGTAGGCAATGTAAAAGCAGGTGAGGTGCAGAAAGCTTGCAATGCCTTCGATCCTGTGGGCAGTCCGAAACCACGTTATGTGCAGAAAACTTTCGGAGAGGGGCGAGGGAGGATCAATCAACTGACAAAAAAAGATGGCTTTCATTTTCGAGTCGTCTCAGGCAAATGCAAAGGGACCGTGTTTTTTTTTTCATGTAATTTTTTCGCATACATTTTACCTATGCGGTCAGTTCTTCAAAATGTATGGGTAAGTCTTACACGTTGATGTAAGATATTGGTGACCACCACGTTTTTTATCACCTGACGGGAACAAATCGTCAGACCACACATCGTCAGAATTATTTCTGTCTACAGAAAGCAGGTTTGCGCGCCACACACCATATTATTATTGTTAGTCGTTACGCAACTGGCAAGCATGTCAAGTTAGTGATGCCATGATCTATTGCTTGTGTTGGGCATACGTACATTCGTGCCCCTCTGTGCCAATTTTCATGCATACCAAGTGAACAAGACGCGAGTTATGCGAGTAATTTTTTACTTTTGGTACCGCGGCTACACCGACTGACACATTCGGCTTCGCATGAAACGGCTTGAAACAGCAGGGTGCCAGAGGCAGCCCTGTAAAACAAATCGAATACACAAAATAAAAGATATGATATGAAGGGTGCAAACGCGTTAGCATGCATGAGCGAGTGACTACGTGCATATGTGCTACGTTCTCCTAGTTATCTCCAGTTTATTCTTTCCTGCAGCAAGTTTACGTTCGTCATTCCACAAGAAAGTAAGTTAAGCGCCTTTTCTCACGATGAAGTGCACGCAGGATGCGTTCCTCAAACAGCCCCGTTTCAGAACACACAAACGCATTCTCTATGTGAGAGTCGCTGCAGTATTATGTTGCAGTGATGCAGTATTAAATATTGCCCAAATTTACACAATTTTAGTTAATAGTGGCCAAAATATCAGGCGTGAAGCAGAAGCTCGCCGCTTTGACGAGGCTTCCGCCGCGGAGAAAGCCCACGGGTATGGCACGGCAGCGCCGCGGCGCGGAAGTTTGCCGCGAAAGGCCCTCGCTCTTCCCATGTATTCGCGCGGCGTTTTGGATACTCCTCCTATTCTAGGTCACTCTACCCTGGCCTAGAGACTAAACAATGAAATTAAATTTAAAAATGAGAAAGTTAAAAAGCGCAAGCAGGAGTGGTTACACATGCATTAACTACCACTGACTATGAATATGTAGACGAGAAAAGCTTCGACGAGTCAACGGAGAAGTTAAACAAGCGCCACCTCTATCCAGTTTGCGAAAGTAGAAGAAAAATTGGGCGGCTCTGCGGCCGAGAGGTGGCGCGAGCCCTGGCCAGCTGAGTGGTGGACAACTGTACGCCGAACTTGGGACCTAGGCTGTTGTATGCGCGTCTCCTGCCTTTGTCGCGTGCGGGTTTTATTTATTTCGTTTGTTTTCTTTTTTTTTAGGCCACGACACTGAGCGTGTTCCCCCTTTGCAAAGGGGCAGGCCGCTACTACATCATCATCATCGGCCGCGCAGCGACGCGACGCGACACAACCAATGCTGCACGCCAGTAATGTTCTCTGTGGCGGCCGTGGTGCGTGGTTTTGCGGTTCATAATGGTGCGCTTTCGTTTTGTGCTCACTAATTGCAGTCTGCGATTCCTCCCAAGTGTATCTACAACTGTTGCATGTGTAGGAAGTGAGACATAATGCAGCCTGTGTGAGCGGCGCGAACAAAAGGCTGTCTTAGTTGAGTATCACAGCTCGGCTGTGTCACGACCACAACTTAATCTGCGTGTTCTCAGGTTCGTGACATTCAAACTTTGTGTAGTTTTGAACAGACTGTGCAGTCTCAAAATATTGTATGTGTTTCATCCACCAACCAAAGAGACTCACCGAATATATCGAATATTCGAGTAACCGAATACTTCATATTCGATTCGCGCATCGAACTATTCGACAAGTTGGAATTCGATTCGTATTCGTATATTCGAGTATTCGCACACCCTTAATAGAAAGTGCTTTGGAAAAACGCGCTATGCAGCTGTACTCTTGGTGCAACCTCAAATGTGGTTGTGGGGCTGGCCATCTAATTTTATAACAAAGCAATAAACACTACATATATACTCAAACGATAGAGGCGTCATGTGAGATTAACGTCTGTGGTTCCAGTTTTAGCTATGCTTTTATAGCAGTCTGAAAAACATTATGATTTTATTCCTATGATTTAGCAAGCTATATTCAAGTGTTGCTCGACTGTGGAGGAATGCATTAACGAAAGTTACGTATGATATCATATCAGTGCACCGTGAAGTGCACTCCGTTTTGGTAATACTGATATGTGTGCTCTAACGTATGTGCCCTAATGTGAGAGCTGATTATGATGATGATGATTATTGGTGCCTTTCCCTTTGCAACGAGCGATCAGACGGGGAACCCGAATATGGCGCAAAAAAAAACTTCCAGCCACTGGTTTGGTGTTTATGCTGCTGGATTTATTCGATCCTGTAGATTCGCACACCACCAGTGTTCCAATCTTCATTTCATAGTTTCCACTGCCTCCCATTGCGGTTGCTCTTGCGACTCCCGAAAGCCCAGCACCATTGCCAGCAATTGCTGCTGTCGTTCCTCCTCGTCAGCCGGCGCAGCAGCCGCAGGCGGGGGGGCGGCGAAGGTAGTGAAGTAGGTGAAGTCTCGTGGTCACTGTGGTTTCAACGCTGGGCAGTGGAGCACAATGTGCTCTATGCTTTCGTCTTCCAGGGTGCAAAGCGGGCATGTAGTGTCAAGGTTGGGCGTGTACCTCGTCCGCAGCAGTCAGGTTCGCAGCATGCCGCATCTGGCCTCGCATAGAAGACTGCTTCCCTTCGAGATCTCATACATCGGTTCCTTCTCGATCGCTTGTTTTGCCTTACTATAGAGACTCAAAGTGGGCTTCTCTGTTGCTGTCTTCCGCCAGCAGACACTTTCGGCCTCTTGGACAGCTTCCCGGACCTTCGCTCTCCTGTCCCGCTGAGGTTTCTCCATGGGTTGGCATGGTGCGACCCCGTGCCGTTCGGCCAGGTGTTTTGTGCGTAGCACCCACCTGGTGTTAATGCACTTTAGGTGGATGTACTTGTACACCTCACGTGCCCAACGCCCGTTTGGGAGTTGGCTCAGTCGTTGCTCGTAAGCGAGTTTCGCAACTGATGTAACATCACACCAGTGTTGTCGATGTGCCTGGTAAGCCCACAATGTGCACACAACTACTAGACTTACAAAAACGCAGCGCTCCACCTCGTAACGCTTGGCTCAATGCCATAAAATGCAGCATAGAAGTAATCGCTGACTGCTTCGCATTAAACCAATCCCCACAAGACGTGGAATCTGCCCCCCCCCCCCTTTTTTTTTTGCGCTGGCAGCAGCGAGGCTGGGATGCTTCACTTGTCACTCATTAGTATTGCTACATTGCACTGCCTTGTGGCTCCTAAGAGCCATCGTTTCTGCGGATATGCGACTAAATCGGGATCGGGATCGGGAATTGGCACATGGCACCCAACACTTTCGAATGAACCGGGCTGGTACTGACCGCCACTTCAAATTATCCACTCAAATTTACATTTCAAAATACGGGGCCACAGAAATCCGTCGTATTATGTGGGATTTCGAAATAACCGAGTTCATATTAATGAGGTTTCACTGTATTACTCTCACATCAATTCAACATTTTTTAAGTTTAAAAGCTTGTTATATTGGCTTGTATGCTCCGAGTATAGCAAATTTTAAAGCGTAATGTATTTTACAGGTTATCACTTGCATTCTACCGAAAGTCAAATCCTGCTATTACTCACAGTTGCTTCCACTTCCCTTAGAACCAAAAAAATGACATATGCATATGCCTTGTTTCAACTTTAAAAATATTGTGCAGGTTAGTTGGGCTATGACAAGTATGCAAATTTTTTTTTATAATACAGTTGAAACCCACAATAACGAAATCGGCAGGAAAAGCACAAAATTTCGCCCTTGTGGGAATTTCGTTGGCGCGAGAATGCGGCAGAAAAGACATGGAATGTAAAAAAAAAAAAAAACACATTTTATTTTCAAAAGTCAGTAAGTTTGCTTTGGCGGGCCTTACCATGCAGCAATTTCATGCCTCTCGATCGGGAATTTCGTTTGCCACGGCACCAAGTTCGCCCCATGCACTGTTCAGTGACGGCGGCACTGCGCTGTCACCAGTACCGTCATCAAGTGTGCCTACAGGCGAACCTTCTTCCGGCTCCGCTGGATCAGCGCGGATCAGCGCAGAATCATGGGCTGCGAGCTGCACGCAACGCCAAATTTTTCGGCGATGTCCATTTCTTTTTTCGTGCCCTTTTCCACCTCACTTATGACTGCAGCTTTATCTTCCAGCGTGATGAACTTCCACTTTTTCGTTGGAGGCGACATCTTCGCAGGCAGCGAAATCGGACGAAGCAATCGCATCACACAGTTCACGTTGCACCAAGCGACCAAGCAAACGCTACACAAATGGCTCCACACATGCGACCATGTGCGTGCAAAGCCGACAAAGCCAAGCACAGAGCCAAGCCAACGAACGAAACTCCATGAGGAATGTGGATTTGGCTGCGTAGTCCGCGATAACGAGCAGGTGTTTAGGCAAGCCATCGTCATCATCACTGTCGCCAGCTTTATGTTTTAAATGCGAATGCATTTCTTAGTCGGGCTATGTAAGGCATCCGGCGTTGTCCGCGGCGCCCTCTCCCATAGCATCAGCTGCGGGCGCACGCGCTTATCCTCGCCCTTAGCAACCAGAGCATGTGGTGCGAGAGAGTGTAGGAGAGCGTAGGTGCAGTGCTTCGCCGCTCCTTCTCTTGCTGTTCACTCTCTCTCCTCCCTGCGCCCCACTCTCCCGTCCGCTCGCGCCTCACTCTCGGCCGTTCGCTGGCTGGGCGCCTCTCAAGGCGAGGGCAGAAGTCGGTGAAGGCGAATGTCTGACGGCAATGGTACCCTCTCTCGGCGCAAGAAATGCATTCGCATTTCCTCACGATTCCCTTCGGGGAGGGGGGGGGGGGGCATTTTTTTTCTAAACAATCATGACGGCTGCTTCTCAAGTGCACTAGCGATAGGTTTGCACAATTTAAGTGTAGCATGAATGCATTTCAGCAGTTTTCGAATGTAGGTAATGTAGCGAGAATAGATTATGTGCACACTCGTGTTTCAAAAATTTCGTTAATGAGGGACTGCGGTATGAATATCTTTGTCGCGAGTTACGAAATGCATTGACTCCTATGGGCGTTCGCCGGCGCTCCGAAAATATTTCGTTGCGATGAGAATTTCGTTTCCTCGGGATTTCGTTATCGCGGGTTTCGACTGTATGTGATATATACTTCGAATTTGCTTCGGACCTACAATTTACTATTTGCACAAGCCTATTCGAGAGCAATGTATTCGTCGGTATTTTGCAATGTTTCTAAGATCTAGGTATTCTCAAATCCTCGGAGACGAGGCTTAGTAGGCGTGGCTAAATAAACACAGCTGATCTCAGTAATAACGACAAAACATACCTGATGCTTTGTCCCCAGCGTGAGACGACACAAAGTGATAGCCAATTCCACCATTTATCTACTGCTGTTAGGACAGCGGGAAAATAGCAAGCACAAGTGCGGATCGAAGCAGGCGGGCGCGTCTCCATGGATGCTGCCATGTTCGCTTATAACCAAAGCTACTGCCAGTTGCTAATACAACAATTAAAGGCATACACTATGAATGCGACATAGAATAAACATATCAGTTATTGCTGTGGCACAGAACGTACCAAACAAATGCAAATATCTCAGCCTTGCCAACATCAAACCATGTTTCGCTGCGCAACCATGTGACACCCAGCTGTAATCACCTTGCGTGGTAAGGCCACAGCCGCTTCGCTGGCCGTGATCAAACATGCCCACGCCCGTGCGCAGCAGCAGAAAATCGTCTCTTCCACATAATACAACCAACAATGCCCAGACTCCAATGTCTTGGCTATGCTCTATCCAAGGAAGTTTAAAAAAGAAGGCTGGAGTGGAAGCTCTTGCAACTTCTTAGCAGCAAATGTGAAGCCAGCATTTACCTCCATTTTATCTCAAAAACATATTCTTTTCGTGTGATGCCCAATGACAGATTAAGTGTTTTTGTTCTGCTAATGCTAGGTTAAATGAGAGATCACTGTTCTTGACGAAAGTAATATATATAAATGAGCATAGGTCGGCAATAAAAGGTGGAGCTCACTCACTCAAGAAATATATTTTGCTCTGAGGGCCCACTAGGACTCACTAAAATTTTCCTCACTCAGACTCTAACTCACTAAACTTTTTGTCAACCAGACTCACTCGGACTCAAACTCACCAACATATTACTCAGCCGGACTCACTCAGACACAGACTCACGGCTTGGACCGACTCTGAGGGAGCCTGAGTGAGTCGTCTCATGAGTCCGTTAGCGTAAAGTTAGCTTTTTCGATCATGGTGTCAATGATTTTTAGAGCCAATATCTCACATAATCGGCGCTCTATGGTACGCCTTTTGATCTTGTACCTTCACATAAGAGTAATCAGTGGTTTCAATCCAGTAACGATAATTTTATGAAATACGTGACTCACACAAGATATTTTTGTCAAGAACATCCCGTGAAAGAGTTTGTGAAGGAAGTCACGGCACCCCCCACCCCTAACCATGCCCCTGATCAATAAATACTCAGGTGGTGAATGAACACGTGTGCGTTGAGATATGTGTGAATAGTTTTGCGTAGAAGCGTAAGCCGATATAGGACAGACAGTAATGCTGAAGATGAGTAGATAGGACCATAGGTCGGCAATAAAAGGTGGGGGCTCACTCAGACTCACTCAAGAAATATACAGTAGAACCCCGCTGTCACATTCCTCTCTGATGCGTTTTCCCGGCTGTTACGTCGTTTTCCGCCGGTCCCGGCACAGCTCCCATAAGGTACAATGTATTGGGAACCCCACTGTTACGTCGTAACTGTAGGACCGTTCCCATATGATACGTCGCGAAGTGCGCTCCCAGCCGACCGAGTGAGTACCCAAGAGAGCGGCCATGGTGACTTTTCACGCAGCTTGGCCTAGTTTGACCGTAACATTAGCCGCATGAGAGGCGCAAGCGACAGATATTTTCGGTTGACACAAACAAAAGCATAGCCTTCGAGATCTGCATTGCAAAGATGGCGTCTATGACGTAAGTGCCCGCAAAAGCAAGGCCTTCGAGATTGGCATTTACTTCTAACGAAAGCATAGCCTTTGAGACTTGTATTGCAAACATGGAGTCTATGACGTAATTACTGTTGGTAAAAAAAATCACATATGTTGATTACATTTCTGTGGATGACGCTGTCCCCAGCTCCGCGTTTCTATCCGTCGACTAGACCGTGGCCGAGTGCACCAATCTGTGCACCAGTGACGAAATTTAGGAGTTGGTGGAGCCGCTTTCGGGGTATTTTTACTTTTGCGAGGCGTTCGACCGTTTACTACAAGCCACTGTGGTCCGACACTATGCCGATGGTCCTACAGTATCGCTCGGCGACACCGACGCAACCGGCGACAATCTCGCGAAGGTATCCCCATAAGCGATCGCTTGTCATGTGTAGGCGGTGGTGGCACTAGATTTATGAAAAGGATGCGAGACTGCAGGTGCTCGAAAAACTTTTCGTGCTGCTCGGACATGAGTAAAAGCACCAGGCAACGTTACACGTTTTTTTTACATGTAAGCATTGAAATAAAATTCTGTACCACTAAATATTTTGTCGTTTTTCCTGTTTTTCGGCTCTTGCGTTTCCCGTCTCTTACGTTCATTTCCTACAGTCTCTTCAAAAACGTATCAGCGGGGTTTTACTGTATTTTGCACTTAGGGCTCACTCGGACTCAGACTCACGAATATTTTCTTCACCTGCACTCACTTGGGCTACGACTCACTAAAATTTTCCTCAGCCGGACTCAAACTCACAAAATATTACTCACCTGGACTCACGGCCCGATCCGAGTCATGAGTGAGTTAGCCGACCTATGTAAATGAGTACTGGTAATGCTATCTCGAATAAAATTTGCCCACGCTTCTTAATCTTATCTCTTTGTGTTGCTTACAAGCAGCAACACAAGGGCCACCTGGTTTGCAGAAGGAGGACGGCTCAGGAGGTCCTGGACTGACATCCCGTCGCCTTATTTGTAATAAATGTTCTTTCTAGCCCGCAAAGATTACGTTTGTAAAGGCAGGACCCTTCAGATGATATCTTCACCTGTCTCAACGTGCGTGCAACGAGTGCCTCCAGCACGGGGCCTCTGTCTCCATGAAGCAGGTGGACCTCATCCAAAATGAGCAGCTTGACAATCTGGTTGAGCGCAATGTCTCCGGTGGACTTTCGTGTGACCACATCCCACTTCTCAGGCGTTGTCACCAGCATCTAAAGCAATAAACATCAAATGATGCACTTCAAAAGCAGCCAGCTGGTAAAGCAGAGCAACAAGATGTTTGGAAACTTTTCAAACGAGCGCGGGCAGTTGCCTAAAAAACATGTCACTTTAGACCAGGACACTGCTTACAGAAAACACAACAGCAAGGTTTGATTCAATTTCCGCAGCATGTTTGTGCTAATTTCTGTTTGCTTGCACTTAAGTTCTTTTGGAAACTTGCTGGAATGCTTTAAATATGTTGCTTCATGAGGAAGACAGTGCTTTGCAATTAAATGCAGCAAAATTTTCATTACTTGAGTTCATTGTGACCTAATATTAGAGACACAAAAAAGAAAAACGATTTTTAACATATGCAAAACCACTTTTTTGCAATGCCGAAAGCACCACACACTTGCGATGACCTTGCTCAGTAAGTTAGAACATGGTCGAAGAGAAAATAGAAGTGGAGACATTGACTCAAGCTTCCAGCATTGACTCACATAGACATCACAGAATTTGATGGCCCAGCTAGCATGATTCTTTATTAGTAAATCAATTGTTCTCTTTGGAGGGAGCCGATGAATTAACATAACAAGACTCGGGAAAACGAAGCTAATGAGTGAGTATTCATTCTAAAAAAACAGGGCGTGCAAACACGGACACAAGATAAGTTTGCAGATAGATGGCAGATAAGTTTTCGTGCCTTCTTTCTTTTCAGCCGTTGTGCGTCTCTTCAGTTGTTAGTCGGCGTTTGTGGTGTCCTGACTTCTTTGTTGTGTCCGTGTTTGCACGCCCCGTCTTTTTAGAATGAATACTTACCAACTAGCTCAGCTCTCTGTTATTCGAAGCTAATGAGGCTAAAATACAGAAAAAGATTTTAAGGGGGGACGTGGGTCCTAAAATATTTTCTTTCATTTTTGAGTCAATATGAACCAAACTTCACTGTCTTGACCAGTTTTTTATGCTGATTTCAAATCTGTAATTAGTTTTTTAATAGCTGCACTAGTTCAAAAGATCTTGAGGTTCGAAAAAATAATTAGTGCCTGCTTCTTTACGGGGCTTTTAGGCAATTTCGACCTACTAAAACCAATATGTACTAAGTGCATGGGCCGAATGCCCAGATCATGCTGTAGGGGATGATGCTATTTTTATTCACTTGAGAGCACTGTGAAGGTCAGAAAACAGATGAACACTCACTGGTGGTTATTTTTTCTGATTCACTCTCATTAGTATCTTTAATTAAAATTTGTAAAATGGTGCTAGAGTAATGCAAATAGCATCACCCCCCAGATCGTTTCAATACGAGTAAAATGATACCAAATTTGTGATTTTTACTCAGCAACAACATGGAAAAAAACCCCGTAAGGCTGAGTGCGTTGAGCAAAAATATCAAACTGAGAAAAACGCATTTGAAGTTTCAGACAACTGTAACTTTTGTGGAAGTGCAGCCACAGCACTAGTGGTTATATCATTTGATAGGTTTCTTCTTCACGAGAAAAGCCATACCAAATATGTGACCATGACCTGCCAATGTACTGGCAAAATCTTCTTATAAAGCCACATAGTGCACCCAGTACCAGAGTGATAAACTCCACCTTTAGCAATTCATAGGCTTGTACCCATTCCTTGCAAGCTAAAGAAATACAAAATTTGTCTATGAATGTGGCTTTGCAACAGGCAAATAAAATAGACAGAGAGATTAAGTCCAAAAAGCACGTGGGTTATTTATTAAACCAAAAGTCAGTTATTATTGTCCAGCAATAGCACTTGGCTCAACAGCAGGAAAGGGTGTACTCAGGGTCCCCTGCTGGTTTGTTTCATTTTGAAAGTCTGTGCTTGGTGTCACTACTGTAGAAGTGCTCCTTTTGCAACTTCCAATGTCAGTTTTTAACCTTCTCAAGGCCGTGGAGCACAAATCAATTTCCCAAAGTGTAACACGGCGTCTCTGCAATTCCGGTGTTGCTCTGTCAGGTTGTGGTTGAAGCGACTACCGTTGCACCCTTGTCGACAGTATTGGTGGCCCTAATTTAATGCATTTCACTTCAAATGACATTAATTATCTTAGCACCACTATCACCAGCTACCTCCTACGAGAAACGCTTCTCGCGCGAGTCGCACCTATGATAATAAAGCACAGGCTTTGAAAGCAGCCTATACTCTCTGCCTTGAAAAAGGTCACTGCTTGAGCCAAACTCGGAACGAAGCATAAGCCCAAAGAACGTTTTTATCACGGATAAGTCAGCGCGGATAAATTCTGTGCCATTTTCCTTGCCGCCGTTCACCAACATCCAATGGCTTGAACTTCCGCTGCTTCGTTAAGCGCTGCGATGCCAAGCACTCCTCCCGTCGCTGTATTTCCCGCACACTCGGCAGTCCCGCATAGTATGCCATACGAATGCGGTTTCCAATGCCACTGAAGCGTTGCCTAATGATCCGGTGGCTGCAGCTTGACCAAGGGGAACCGGGCGGTTCTCGTAGACTCAACGCTCCGGTAGCGACAACTAGTTTCGGCATCGCGCCCTCGTAGGCTTGGCGCGTCTTCTTTACACGAGAATCTCCCGGTGTGACAGCACAAAATAAGGTAACTGTGTGTCGGCGAACCGCACGAACGCGAGCGTAAGCAGAGGAAGATGACACTTGTAACAACACACGAGCACACGACACCGGCAACACGGCAGCCGTGAGCTCGGAACAAAAATACAAAAACAAAATGGCCGCCTCGGGTTGCGCCAGCTAAAGTCCCTGAAACTTCGTAAAGTAGCGACATACGTGCATAAAAGCGCGCCTCCTCTCTTTTCTCCCTCCTCTGCCCTCTCCGAGGCTGACACCGCATCGGCATTGGCCAACTGCTGTCACGTGGGACAGCGCGCAGCGTTCGTTTGTTTACAGTCACTCGCGACTGTCATCTTTGCTCTCGAAGTGCGGGTTCGCTGGTTCTCAGTGCACGTGTTCTATGGATACGCACTTTCCATTCAGCGTGCGTTGTGCTCTGAGACACCTTGCACACAAGAACGACGTCGCGGTTGGTTGCCGCGGGCTTCTGCTGCTTTTCGGATGCCAAAACAAATAAAGCGAATGGCAAACACCGTCCGGGAAGCGCAATGAGTTGCGAAGGAAGGCTTGGTTACACCGAATCAGAAGAGAGAACTTTCGGCCGACGTTTTCGACGCGACTATGCGAGGTAAGTTGCTATACTCTCACTATATATAGGTACTCGTCGAGGTTCGCGCAAATCGCTGCGTGCTATAACGCCGTAGACACGTCTCAGTTAATTGTGCAGTACGTCGCTATTCCTCACACATTTTATTGCTGCTTCTGCGGGGTCTGTACTCAGTGTTTTTTGTTTTTTTTCAAGAATACATGGTTAGGTTTTCTGCTTGACGTGATGCCTACTGGTTTGAGTTTGCAGTATTGGTTTGTGCGCCTAGCATGGCACGCCGACTGACGATCGAAAATGTGATTGCGAAACTTCAGAGATTCGGCGCAGTTCTTTTGAAGAAACAAAGCTGCAGTGTGAAAGCTCACATTAGGAGTGGTACTCTCTGTTTATTTTTGTTGCGTGTTCGGTTTTTGTTTTTTTTTTCCAGGAGCAAATAGCTTTCTCTGGCTCTCTTACCTAAACAGTTCCGCCGGTGGACTTGCGATAGAAGGTAGGTAGGCAAAGCGTGCGTGCTCAACCGAGTCGCAGGGTTCGTTCATCGTTTAGGAACCTCACGTACACGTGTTATTTAGCGCGAAGGTTTACGTGCCATTTCGTGTGGAGGTTTATATCCGCGAGTGGCTTTCCGCCGCGGTGGAGCAGAGGTTATGGTGCTCGGCTGCTGACCCGAAGGTCGCGATCGACCGCGGCGGTCACATTTCGATGGAGGCGAATAGCTTGAGGCCAGTATGCCGTGCGATGTCAATGCTCGTTAAAGAACATCAGATGGTCACAATTTCCCGAGACCTCCACTACGGCGTCTCTCATAATCGTATAGTGGTATTGGGACGTAAAACCCCAGATGATATTATTATCTACGAGTGGAGCTCTCAATCGTATAGTGGTATTGGGACGTAAAACCTCAGATGATATTATTATCTACGAGTGGAGCTCTCGCGAAGGAAACGTTTACGGTGGCAGCTGGCTAGTTTATTCGTTCGCTTGCTCGTTCATTGAGCAGCGAGCATAGTTAGTATGTCAAGTACGTCTACGAGACGCACTTGCGCACTATGGTTGTTGCGTCTAATCTCTTGACGAATCAACCAACGCTGTCTAAATGTATCGACTGGAAATGATGTACGCCTTCTGGCGCATTCTTCTTTCAATGAAGCTCCGAGCTGCTGCTTGCACTGACAGTAATTTTCTAAATAAATAATAGTCGCCACTCTTTAACTAGCATAATACCGCCAACACCCATTGCCCATGTGTTTCTTGCACTCTAAAACTGTCCGTACCCTTTGTGGAGTCTTCTTGCCCCTCACCAATAACCGTCCTCTGGCTAGTTTGCGCTTCCTTTCTTGAAAACTCGGCACTCGCCACTTTCCTATCAAGGTGCTGTTTAATAACACGCACGCCATTCGTGACCACAAAGTACGGCGCGCCCGGCGATAATGCTAGGAAAGTCATGCGAGAATGATGGTCATTGTTTCGGGAGAGGTGTACGCTTCATAGCACGCAGAGATTTGGTGAAAACGAAAAAAAAACAAGCGATCCAGATGCTGGATATCGTTTTGTGGGAAAGAGATGCCTCAAATACGCCATTTTGTATTGCAGTGTACAGCGCTACGTAATACAGGCACGTATAGCGGCGTTAACTATATTTACCCAACCGATACTTCGGAACGGCTACCTCTAGTGCGTACTGGCCGCCTCAGTGCGTCATTGGTATGCGCGGCGAATTCGCCTCGCGAGGACAACGTGTACAATGTATAGGTTTCACAATTCTTCATGTAGAGTGGGACATTAACGTTCAACATTACACATGTCCTTTACAAACGTGTCCTAACATCTCCTAAACAACATATAATTAAAAAAAAGGATACCAAGTGCTAGACGGCTAGTGCGAATGCTTAAAGCGCGCCGCCTGGCAAGCAAGCCAGGCGGCGCTCAGAGTCTTGAGTTGGCAATCCCAAAAGAGGATCCTGGACAGGCGCCGAGAGCTCCCTTTTTCTTCCCCCAAAGTCGCACCAAATACGAGCCTAGTACACGCAATGTCTTTCCTCCAGAGCAGAGTGTTGATTCGGTCGAGTTTGGCAGAGAACAGTGAATACCTCGGGACCAGATCGACCTTTGAACTGTGCAGCGTAATTTTCGGCATGCAGGTAATAGAGCCGAGCATGTTCTGATTAAAATCTTCCTCGGGCGACATACTTTGGCAAAGTGGTTTTTCTTTATGTAGAAGTTGCAGGTGGAGTGTTATGCCAGGCAGTCCAAACGTGGATGAGGCAAGTGGCCGCAGAATTTCCATGTGCACGACTCACGCGAGTGCTTGCTTTCAGCTGTGGCGAATGAGGCTCAGCATCGGGGTGGTGACAACAGGTAAACTTGTTAGCTGTTGTGGTGTTAGAGATGGGGCTTGCAGGAGTGCTCGGTGTGCTTTTGGGACAAGGTTTTCTCCTTTTTCGCATCTTCGAATTGATAGGCTTGACCATACCACCTTGAGTGACAACTTGAGTGAGAGTGCGAGGGATTATTGGTCAGCTGCCAACTCGTAAAATATCACATATGCTACGCGACGCCAACAGGCAGAGAAAGAGTACACTCGCCGTCATGGCTGCAATCGGTGCTGACTAACACTCCTAGGTTTAAATGCACATATATACCCCATAAAGTGGACGAGAGGATTACCGCCGCCATAGCTCAGCGGTAGAGCATCGGATGCGTTATTCAAAGGTCGCAGGTTCGGTCCCTGCCGACGGCAAGTTATCTTTTCATCCACTTCAATTTCTTCACATTTGTATTATAATTACTACAAATAACACCCCGTATACTTTCCTTGGCATTATTGTCTGTTAGTTTTCATTAATATTGTGTATAACAAGGAAAACCGAGCCCTTAAAAGTCGCCTTCTTTAACTTTGCATTTCGGCACAGCTGGTTCGAGAGACAGGAGTCACAGAGGCCAACGAAAAACCGGCCAGCCTATGCTCCAACTCAGATAGTTGAGCGCTTCACCATCCTGCACAGCTGTATGTGTCGGCGGTTTTGTCAGGTAGCTGAAAACAGCAATGCGGCAGTTTGGGCACGTTGGTATTCCATCTTGAAAAAACTAAGCGCACGGAAAACACGGACAAGAAAAAGACACACAAGACACACAGCGTAGGTGCTACGAACCACGAAAAATGCATGCAATTTTTTTCTATTGATGTAAAGGGTTTGTTTTACTCCCTTCCTCATAATGAGCTGCTACTTTGTGTTGAGAAGGCCATTGATGAGTACTGTGTCATTAGCTTCCAGAACGTGACAGGTCTGTCGTGTGGGCATTTCTTGGAGCTTCTCCAGTGATATACTTGAAATCTACCTTTATTTTGTGGGATGATATCCCGCATTTACAGAAAAAGGGTATTTGCATCGGGTCCTGCATTGCCCCCCACTTAGCAACTTGTTTTTGGGGCACCTTGGTAAGAAGCTAGCTGAAAGATTAGTGGGACCTAAGGTGGTAAAAGTGTTTAGATTTGTGGATGATTTTCTGTTTTTTGTTGATTGTCATGGCGATCTGTTTGAAGCTGAGGTGCAAGCGCTGTTGCCAATTATTCAAGATAGCCTGAAAACCCTGGAAGTGACACACCCGAGTTACCGCAAGATGGAACCATGCGTTTTTTGGACCTATGCTTGTCAAAAAGGGGGATCACTCTTGTTTTGCATTACGAGCCACGTGCAAATAAACCCCTGCTTCCTTACCATTCGGCACATTCTAAATTGGTTAAGAGGGCAATTGCCAACCTCTGCTTCAAGAACGCCTTGAGGAAGTCGTGCCATCACTCGGTTTCTTTGTGCTTTGAACTGCAGAGAAAAAGACTGACTGATGCTGGCTATCTGCAGCGCGTACTCGTATCTGTAGCTGAGCGCATTTTGCGAGACATGAAAAGTGTACATGAACATCCGACTAACTCGTTCATGCGCAGAAGACGCACGAGCAGGGGTGAGACAGCTGAAATTGATTTGGGAGCAGTTTTTGGAGCAGCAAAATTTCGATTTTGGAGCAGAAGAATCCTGATTTGGAGCAGTTAGCAGAGTTTTTTTATGTCACCTCAGGAGCTTGAAAAAGACATTTGTAGCAACTTGCGGGGACACATTTAAATTGGCCTAGGATAGACGTAACACTGAAGCAGCCTTTAGAGGAAGTATCGCCAGGTATGAACTATACTACCTCTTTAAATACTATGTGACCCATCTAGCCTGAGTAAGAAACACATGAAATAATTGAAAAAAAGGTTCTGCAAAATATGTGCACTTCTTAAAAATTTGAAAACACAACAAAAAGAATGTGATTCCACAAGAATTGCAGTTACATAGCAATAGGCCTTTTTAAGATCAGTGATATAATTTAGCAGATTACTGCTTCTGCTTTTATTGCGATAGCAATTATATGAACATTCCGAAAACTTTTTGCCGTCTACATCGCAGTCATGTTTCGTATAAAGTCCAAATCGATAACAACCCCTGCGCATCATATGTTTTACCCTTGGGTAAAAGCGTGAGTGAGGGCGACGAACGTGGCTGAGACAGAGATGAAAAGAGCCGACCAATCCCCGTTGCAAGGAGGGCGCATGCAATAACATAACACCGCACGCCAGGCCTGCCGTTGATTGCTACTCATGCAGAGAGGAAACACGCCGCTCGTCTTGAAGGAGCATGAAGGAATGCGAGGGAGAGTAGGGGGAGGGAGGGTCGCTCGAGCAGCAACTGTGGACTTTGACTTTAAGGGCGCGGTCACGATCGCTGGCGCGCGCGCTATCTCGGCTGGCATCACAGACGGCTCGTATACCCTTCTAAGTGCTGTGATCTCAACGCTTCTCTCCTTTGAGCAGCCGCATTCTCTTACACCAGTGTTCTGTAGTTACGCGAGATCGGATCCATAAGTGTTAGTTAGCTGCCAGCCTTACTTCGTGAGTTAATTGCTTCACTTGCGGTGAAACTGATTCTTTTTTGTACATAGATCTACTTATTTAGCTTTTCAAGCTTCTCCAGAGCTTCCTGTAGGTCAGTGTTTGCAAGGAGGACATCACAATAGGCACCTTCAGCTCTGCCACGCAGTTGGCGTAGCATCAAACCTACTGCATGCTTTCAACAGGCGAGAACAAAGGCGCGCTACTGCCTATCGCTGCCCCCTCCTGCGGGAACGCCTTCAAGAGCGGGGCGCGGGCGCAAAGATACCTCGCCGCGTTGACTATCTCATAAAGCTATCTCGCACTGACTATCACGTACGGTACTGCACGCTTTTATTGGGGAACGACACAACGGCGCTTCGCATCAGTCCGCTGCCGGCTTCGGCGTGAAAAACAGCCGGAGCATCGCGGAGACGCGGCACATGTAGGAAGCTAGTTGTCGCCGCGTTCATGCAACAAGGGTGATGCCTCTCCCGTGCACGGTATGGGTCGTAACGGTACAAACACTCCCACAGCAAACGCGCGCGTAGGTGACCACACGCAGCAGCGTTGACGCGAAAACCATTGTGACTGGAGGAACACGCTACGCACAACGAAGAACCTGAGCACCGTTCCCGCTATGCATGCCACTTGATAGCACCAGAAGACACAGCCTAGCGAAAGCAGCAGCACACCCGGGGCATGGCAGAACACTTTTGGGGCGCCATGCATATTTACAACAACCCAGAGGAAGTTATGGCAGCGTCATGGGAGCCCTCATGGGAGCCCTCATTAGAAAGACGCATAGAAACACGGTTGGGCGCGTCTACGTGTTTTGCGAACGTCTCATTTTCTTGGTATCCCAGGCGCTGCTATAGATGCAACTTAGAAAATCATGTTGTCAACTCAGCCTTTTTTCCCAACGAAGCTGACGTGGGCATCGAAATTCTGGCTTTCGAGGCTGTTTTCGAGCAGTCCGGCGCAGGAAAATGGAATTGTATCAAAAATGCGCAATATGCGCAGCTGTCTCTCCCCTGCACGAGTGTGTTGCCGTACATACACACTGTCTCCTATAACTTGAAAAAATCGCCCAGCGAGCCAACATGCGGGTTGTTTTTTCAGCCCTGATAAATTTGAAAAAGCTCTGCAAGATGACAGCTCCAGGAGCACAGCGAAAACGCGTATGTGAAAAGAAGCACAAAAACAAGTTTGTAGAATGTGCTGAAAGCGTTGTTTATTGCCTACCGTTGTTGTGTGGCCGCAATGCGTCAACGACCGCTTACGTGAGCACTCATACAATGTCTAGAACGTGGCTGATGGCTTTTTAGTGATACATTGCAAGAAGTGTGGCTGTGTACCTTTGTTTGACACATGTAGAATTGTTAACAAAGATTAAAATCAGCTGACAAGAGAGATAATCGAGGAAGAGGAGATTGAAAAGATGGGCGAAAAATGCGTAAGCATGCCGTCAATTGCACTAACAAAAAAAGTCTAAACTATATGAGTATGACAACGTCAAATTAAAAGTGTCATCTGGGGGGGGGTCTGATTGTGTGCTATAAGTAGCAATGGATCACAAGAATAAATTTCGTTGGAAGTGAGCGCCTACGTGTGTGCATATGTGTGCGTCTTTTTGTTGTCCGTCTTTTCCATGCGCTCTTAGTTGAACACGCCTATGGAACCAAAACGACTCATAGAGCTTGCCTGACAGGTGGTCAGTGAAACAGGAGGCAACCACTTGGCATGAGGCAAGCAATGGGGCAACGAGTGAGATGGAGCGGGCGGGCACCTGGGCCCATGCAGTACAACAGCTAACGTGTTTGCATGTCTTCAGACGCTTGTGTCTGTCATGAAACTGCCGTATAATCCTTGTGGCGGCTCAGCCATGTCAGCCAAGTTGCGAGGTGTGCGAAGTCAAATGATGTCAGTGGGAGCAAGTGGATGCCGAAAATTTTCAGCAGCTCGCTGGTCACGAGGAACATTGTGCTGTTGCCCTGCCATGGTAAGGCTGTTGTGCTGTTGCCCTGGGGGCATTACCCATTCACTTCTGACAGCGTATCGCGTGAGCAGTGCCGCGGGAGGAGGACGGGCATGTAAGTGCTCCTTGGCTCAGACGAAGTACACCCCCTTTATTGGATACGAACGCATGTACACAAACTAGTCACAGGTGGTGCTACATACTGGCAGCAGCACAACACGCAGGCTAAATTTGGCAATCTCTACAGTATCGACCTACATTCAAGTCGACATACAAACAAGTAAATACGGTACATCATAAGCAAGTCTGTAGCAATCGGTACAGTGTTTCAATCTATTTAAATATCAAATCCTTTTCGTCCTATATGAAATACTGTTCCCCTCTCCACCCCAAACTGTGCATGATAGGTGGTGCCACCACACCTTGCCACGACTTTACTGAGCCATGAGAGAGAGAGAGAGAGCACTCCTGAAATACTTTGAATCCATGAAAATGCTATGCTAGGTCTACAGTTGTATTTCAATCATCTGCTCCACAATTCCTTTGCATCTTACCCCTGTTGAAATGCATTCGTTGCGACAGAGCATCATACTATCCCAGCATGCCTATAGTTGTGCATCACATTAGAAGGCAGCCGAATTTCCACCTCAATGGCAGCTGCACACGAGTATGTGCTCTAGAGCGTGCGGCAGTGTGGTCTCGTGTCCTCACCTCCCGAACGAATGGGTGGCATCACTTCACTGCCACCCCTCACCAGTTTAACACAATGTCCCATAATTAGAAAGAACATCGCAAAACCACAGGACACACAGGAAGGGAATGCACACAGTGTCTGTGTGTCCTGTGGTTTTGCGCTGTTTTTTTATAATCATGTACAACCAACAAGCCCAGCTCTCCGCACTTTTGGATGTCCCATAAGCCCAGTTTTGGCAGGATTTAGGCCTTGCTCGTGCTCACCCAACAAAAGCGTGGCTACGAGACAGGTTTTGAGGACAGGACGTTGGAGATTGCATATGCGTTTTCGCCTCTCAGGCCAGGAGCAGCCCCTTGTTCGGCAGCAGTCACCGGCCAGCGGTTACATGGTCTGCCTTCCGCGGTCTTGAAGGCAGTGCCTCGTGATTGCACACTGTCTAGTTCTCTGGGATGCACAATCGCAAGTGTACTGGCCGATCAGCCCTTCAAACTGGGTTCTTTGGTTCATCTATAGGTGTGCCAATTGCGGCCACACATTGGCATACTTTGATATGCAATATTTGATTTGTGTACTGTGAGGTTGCATGCGCAACCCAGTGTCTTCAACGTAGTGCCTCGGCTCGTGATATGTTTACGCACGCAGAGGCGAGAGGGGTTGTGTTGGAGGGGGCATTTTGCCACCCTGCTGCAGCCAAGATGCCCCTCGTTCCCTCCTTCCTCTCTCACACTGAGAACGCGTGTCGCTTTTTCAGCGGCCTCTGGGTCCTTCTGCATTGGGACGTAGGACCGGCTACATCTCAACCAGGGCATGAGCCTCGCCGCTGCCATCAACCCCTGCAGCAACCCGACTATAACTACTGCCCCGGACCAGAGTGCAAAAGTTATGTGAGGTGAGCTAAGCAGTTATCACTCCATTGATGTGTGCTTGCTGTGCGTTAAATGCTGTTTTCCCCATTAGTGTGGAAGAGAGCACTGCACGGGCTGGATTTCTCGGCCTGGGCTCGGCCCGGGCCTGCTTTATGAAGCCCGAGCCCAGCCCGGGCCCGTGGTCCCAAGCTCGGCCCGGGCGTACACGACGGCACCCAGCCCAACCCGGTTCGGGCCCGTGGTTGCAAGCCTGGGCCCGGCCTGGGCCCACGTGTTCATACTAAACTTACCCAGGGTGCGCTTGTTCATGACCAGGCCCGGCTCGGGCCCGCTAGAGGATAAGCTGTTGATGACGATTATTAATGATGCCTGGCGCTTTGTAGCGGGCGATCGGATGGAAAATTTGGTGTGCACATGCATCAAAATGTTGCTTTGCCCGCGGTGGTAGCTCAGCGGTTAAGCTGCTTTGTAGCTTGCGCTCTGAAGCTGCTTTGTGCTTGTAGCTTGCACGTTCTTTGCTGTAAGCGTTTCCTATAGCTCAAGGAAGCATGATGCACGCACCAAGATTCATGTATTCTCGCTAAATAATTTAATATCGCCTTTTGATGTGGACAACTTTCGGTTTCGGGGCGCCGAGGTTGGGCAGTGACGTAGAAGTGTAGGAGGCGTGGTCACGTGACCACACAAGGCTGTGACGCACTTAGCCAGGAAGCGATCGAAACTCGGCGAGTGATGTAGCAACCGATGCTTTGCCGGTACTATAGTGAACTAGAATATATTCTAATTCACTACAGCCGGTACGTATGTTGCGGAAGTGGCGGAGGTCCGGAGGTCACTCACGTTACTACAGCAGATTTGGTGTGACGTCACTACAACTTTCGTTGCCCATCCTACAGATCTACGTCAGTGTTGGCGCGCTAGCGATGGGTTTCGATCGGGAGAATGGGCATTTAGGTACACTTTGGAAGTGAATTAAAACATATTCTAAACGTTTGCTGTGTCCGACCCTTCGTGTGGAATGTCCTTGCATACAGAGGAAACCCACAACAGGCTTGTGATAGCCTCGAAATTTGATGGCACCACCCCTTTAAGTCCTCGGACGTGGATGCGATCCCCGCGGCCACGGCAGCCGCATTTTGATGGGGGCGAAATGCAAGAACACCTGTGTACTTATCTTTAGGTGCACGTTAAAGAACTCCAGGTGGTCGACATTAATCCGGTCCCCACTACGGCGTGCCTCGTAATCATATCGTGGTTTTGGCACATAATACCAAGGAATATAGATGAAATGTTGCCTTAAAGCACATGGCAAGTCATTACAATAACAGTAAAGTAAAAATAAAACATAGCAACAAAATTTATTGAAAAGAAGTGTACAACTAACATGAAAAAGCAGATAGAAGCAAACCCGGGACATTTTCTTTAATGCTATTTTCTACACTCACGTTGAAAACATTAATTACACAATTTTTTAATAGAGGCTCCTGATTAATCATTTGTTGCAGCAAGATAAAAAACGTTAACGTTATATATGGTGAACAGCCGCCAAAAGCAGATGAAATATAAAGCTTTACTAAGAGCCAGCTCT